>NC_089512.1:70672821-70982495 GCF_036850995.1 Saccopteryx leptura
TGTATCATAAGACTTAGCTACTTTATTCTCCAATTGAAGCATACAGTTAAATGACTTTAGTACATCTACAGTTTTGCCCCCATTGCCACCATCCAGTTTTAGAATGTCTCCCATCACCCAGAAGCATCCACTGAATTCACCTGCTGTCCTTCCGTGTTCCCAGCCTCAGCTCCCGGCAGCTACTATCCTACTCTCCTTCTCTGTAGATGTCCCTGTGCTCGACATTTCATATAAATGAAATCCCACCGTACCTGGTCTTTTGTGCCTGGCTTCCTTCCCTTAGCACAATGTCTTTGAGGTCCATCCATGTTGTAGTGCATGCATCACCACTCCATTCCTTTTTATTGCTTACTTGGTTCTATTATATGGAAATACTAATATATTTTATCCCCTCATTCACTTGTGGGCTGACTGCAGAATTGTCTCCACTCTTTGATAAATAATGTTGCCTTACATATTTACGCAAAAGTCTTTACATGAGCATATATTTTCATTTCTTTAGGGATAGTTAAGAGTGTCTTTGCTGGGTCATATGATAACTCTATGTTTAGCCTCTCAAGAAAATGGCAAATTGATTTTCCAAAGTGGTTGTACACTTTGCATTTCCACGAGCCATGGATGAAGATTCCAGTTTCTTCACATTCGCACCAACACGTGTCGTCTCTGGGGTGGCAGCCAGCCTCGAGGGTGCGAAGCGCTGTCTCGTTGTGGTTCTGGTCTGCATTTCCCTAATGCCTCATGATGTTGAACATCATTTTTTTTATTGATTGATATTTTTTCACAGAGGAGAGAGAGAAGAGCGGGAGTTGCACAAGTCTGAAAGGAGAGAAGGGTAAAAAATCTTTTTGTGTTTATTGAGAAACTTTCTCCTGACCTGTGGTGGCACAGCGGATGGAGCATCGACCTGGAATGCTGAGGTTGCTGGTTCAGAACTGCAGGCTTTTAAACATACGAAAAGCAACTACTACATGTTGATGCTTTCTGTTCCTCACCCTCTCCCCCGCCACACCAATTTCTCTCTCTCTCTCCTCTCTCTCTCTAAAATTAATAAATAAAATTTAAGAAAAAACTTTTACTTTCTTTTTTTTTTTTTAAACAATTCTTTTTTTTTTTTTTAATTATTTTATTTTATTTATTCATTTTTAGAGAGGAGAGAAAGAGAGACAGAGAGGGATAGAGAGGAGAGACAGAGAGAGAGAAGGGGGGAGGAGCTGGAAGCATCAACTCCCATATGTGCCTTGACCAGGCAAGCCCAGGGTTTTGATCCGGCGACCTCAGCATTTCCAGGTCGACGCTTTATCCACTGCGCCACCACAGGTCAGGCAAGAAAAAACTTTTATTTTCTGCATTTGGGCATCCCCTCTATGGACATTTGAAAAAAGCTGCCTGGTTTCTGCATATAATATGTAATATGAAATGCCCCTACTCACTAATACCAAGCCAATGGTCACTAAGCTAACAACTGTTGTTTACACCCATTAAGCTGGAACAAAATGGTTTCCGAAGTGCTTTAACAGGGGGGAAGATGCAAAAAAGGGGCTTTATCCATTGCCTGTCTTTGGACCTCCAGCCACTTCCTTTTTAACGTACAGTGCCGTGTGGAGAAAACAGGAGCACCACTCCACCGTGGCTGACTTGGGAGCTAAGCTTTCCATGTGTATGTTTTTATTTCAAAGGGACATGGGCTTGAGCACTAGCTCTGCTACTTTCTAGCTGTGAACCCTCTGAAAACCCTGAAGTTCTCATCTATAAAACGGGGATACTGACTGGTAAGGTATTACTTAACGCACTATTGGTCTTGTTGAGGGAGGATATGAGTGAAATAAATGGTAATTTGATGTTGTTATTGTTATTAGTCTTCTCTCCATATACCATTTCTTGTTAAGATCATCAAGGGGGCAATAAAAACACAGATGAAAGGCAGTGAGTGGTGAAAATAATGAATTCCAGAGTCTTTCTGCCTCACATATGTCACTATCCCTATCTCAGTCGAAAGGATAGCTTAACAGAATTAAATCCCAGTTATTAGTGGTGAAAGTGTCAAAAATCATATTTCTTCCTGAAGGCACAAATAAGCCTGCTTTGAATATGAGGCCACTGGGCATAGGCCAAATTTACTACTTCAGGGTGAAATATTCTAGAGTCTAGAAACTAGACCAATAAATTTATGAATATATATTTCAGCTCAAGTTTACTGGTAAGATGTAGTAAGAGAACTACTCATTTAGGACTATTTTTGACTATTAGGCAAACCATGACTTTAATTACTAGCCCGTCCTTTTGAATTGAATCCATGTTTATTTATGATTCTGATCAACTGTTGTCTTTAGTTGCTCTTTTTTATTTTTTAAATTTTTCCATTGATTTGAGAGAGAGAGACAGAGGCAGAGGAAGGGAGAGAGAGAGAGAAGCACCAACTCATTGTTTCACTTAGTTTTTCCATTTAATTGTATACTCATTGATTGCTTCTCATACATGCTCTGACTGGGGATCAAACCCGGGACCTCTGGTGTGCCAGGTTGACGCTTTATCCATTGAGCCTCCTGACCAGGGCCTTAGTTGCTCTTAACTCCATTGCTATCATCACACTGTCAGTGTCCAGTTACAGGGACGTCAGCCATCCAAGTGACTCTGATGCACACACACGTCTGAGAACCGTGGAGGTGATGGACATGGGAAGGAACTTTGATATCAGTGCACTAGGTTTCAAATCTCAAAGCTATCACTCACTAGCTATGAACACAGTGAATCACCTCATTAGCATGGCTGTGTCCCCTCCCACAGTGGTAATAATAGTTCCTCCTTCATCAGATTGTTGTGACATTTTAATAAGATAATGTCAAGTACTTAGAACAGGATCTGGCACATAATAAGCTCTCAAAAGTGTATAATGACTGTAATAATTCCATTCACAGATGAGAAAACTGAAGCTAAGAGGAGGAGTGGAGTAGATTTTACTGACTAAAGTAAGGTTTTAATTTGAGGGCATGACCTCAGAGAGTTCTCACAACATTCTGAAAATGGTTCAGGCTGTGTCAAAAAGGATTGACTGTGGGGAGACCCCCAAACATTGACTGAATTCAGGTGTCAAGTGATCCTGAGTAATTTATTTCAGTGGAAACAGTAGTTGGCTTGGGTACCCGTCTCAAGATGAGCCTGGCTGGGAGCACCCTCCTGTGGGATTCTCTCTCCCAGTGATGCTCAGTGAACCCTCTCGAGCTGCTGCTTGTCTGGGATACTGAGAGCAATGAGTTCATCAGCTCTCACGGCAACATAGTGTCTGAAGTTTCCTCTAAACCTTTGAAAAATCTTAGAAAAACAGGTAAGAGACCCAAAAAGCAGGCAAAAGTGGGCATAATAAGGGAATCTGTCTTGGAAAGCCATCTGGAGGATTATATAAGGTAACAATTCCAGGGCTCCTAAGTATGTGCTGGCAGTTAACAAAGTTTTGGTAAGGAAAGCCCTTATCCGGCTCAGAGTCCTTACCTGCACTTGAGCTGATAAAATGCCTTTAAAGAGGGAAACCAGCACACAGAACTGAACATTGACCTTAAACAATAACTAATACCTCTCACCTTGACACACATGGCCAGGAAATGAGGCCAGAACCTGTATCTGGGTTGAGATATGATGGTCAGGTAAAACACAACCAGTTTGGGCACCTGTTTGTTGTAACAGCTGTTGGCTGAACCAGAACGCAAAGTTTTTCAGGGCCTGAAATTATGTTTGTAACTTCCAAACTAGTTTGATAGATTGTTTTAAAGGGGCTGGTGTTGTCATACTGAAAAGAAAGTCATCGTGTGCTACAAGACGGATATTTTTGCAGCTTCTCCTTATCAGTCCTGCCAGGAGTGCCATTAATCACCTCCAAACTGACTATTATGTCATCTCAGGGCACTGGAATGACAGATCATCTGGGGCAACCTCACGGCATCTAGGAGATGGTTTTCTTGCTGTGTCAACTCAAACCAAAGTACTTGCCTGTATGTTTGTCTTACCTTTTAAATCTCCTTCCTTACTTTTTATGCAATAAGCAGAGTCAGGAAGCTCATTCCTCCTTCCTGGCATGGGTGGGGGGGGGCATAGGGAGGCAAATAGATTCACAGATACTCCCATTGTTTTAGACTCTGTTTGAAACCACATGCCAGGAAGTAAAGATTTGACCTCCAGGCATACGTACTTTTACAGATATCTCACAGGGACAACTAGAGTGTAAAGAAAATGGAAAGGTGAGTAAGCAGTGGCCCTGCCTAGGCCATAAAGTATGATAATGACACATTTTAAGAGTGATGCTTGTGTAGCAAGAGTCAGTCCTTCTAATCCTCCTGAGCAGGTGGGAGCAAAAAGTTACTCAGGGGAGGTGCTCTGTACCTTTCACAGATGATGCATCTTAAACTTGCATCAACTTGAGAGCTCAGGTACAAGCCTTTTTGCCAGGAGGGTCACTGAAGAGCCCTGTTATTGATCTTGGTCATGCTTTTGAAAGTGTTGTGTGTTGTCACTGGTATCAGTGGGAGACGACATGCTGACTCTGACTCACTTCTTGGCGGTGACCAGTGCCATTCCCACGTGCATGGAAATCTTGCAGCTTTTTCCATCATAGAGCTTTCAAAAAGCTGCACTCCTCGAAAGGAAAATTACTAGGGCCGCTGATTTCCTGTATTTAGACCTAGAAGCAGGGCTAACCATGCCCTGTGGGTACCTGAGACACAGATTCCAAAGATAAAGACAGGAGAAAAGATGAGAAGTCTTTGTTTGTCAAGAGGAGGATAGGGTGGAGGAAAACAGCAGACAGGAAGAAGTGCTTTTGGAGAACAGTGAATGCCACCCAGAGATACGGATGATGTTAATGCCACAAGCTGTTCACCCTGACATAAGACTGTGGTTTCAGTAATGATGAATTAGAATATAAAGAGAAACACACAGGACTAGGCATCAAGGTGCTCGTATCCTAGAGCACTGTGGCTTGCTGGGCACCCAGTAATCAGTGGCTGAAGGAAATTTGAATGGATGGAACTGAACTGATTGAAATAATTTATTTCACTCTACAGTTCCTTTCAGCTAACAGTAGGCTGGGAACAATACTACTAACATCTAACATTTATTGAGCAGTCAGTGTGTAGCGGCTATTTGAGGTTCCTGCGGGCGTTGTCACATTTCCTCCTCTCTCCCACTCTATGAAGTAGGTGCTGTGGTATTTCCATTTGGTAAGTAAGGAAACCGAGGCTCAGAAGAGGCTAAGTGATTTTTTTCAGGGTCACATAGTCAAGGAAGTAACACAACTGTGATTTGAACCGAAATCTTTTGTTAAACCTCTTTAGGACTATGCCATCCTGTCTAGTACTAGTCCCTTAATTTGTCAAAGGGTGACCATAATCCATGCCTTACTCATCTCTCAAGATCACTTCTGGTTTCAATAATAACAGGAAAAGACTGAGGCTCAAAGTGAGCAATCAAGGTTTGCCAGAATGAAGGGCATCACCAATATTTGCTAAGTCTAGTCTGTAATCCTGGTACAGAGGACGGACTTCAGGCAGACACCGGGGCATAGATTCAAGTTGCAGCTCTGCCACTTGCTAGTTGTGTGACCTTGAGCAAATTATTTACCTTCCCTGAGCCCAGGTTGCCCTGTATTTAAAAATGCTCTTTACTTCATGGTGTGTTTTTTTTTAAACTTTTTTTTTTTTAATTTCTAAAAAATTTTTTATTTATTCATTTTAGAGAGGAGAGGGAGAGAGAGAGATAGAGATAGATAGAGAGAGAGAGAGAGAGAGAGAGAGAGAGAGAGAGAGAGAGAAAGAGAAGGGGGAGGAGCTGGAAGCATCAACTCCCATATGTGCCTTGACCAGGCAAGCCCAGGGTTTTGAACTGGCGACCTCAGCATTTCCAGGTCGACGCTTTATCCACTGCACCACCACAGGTCAGGCCCATGGTGTTTTGTTTTTTGAGGAATAAAGGATCAAAATCACCTAGTTGACTATCTTTGTAATCTAACTAGCATTGTAGTTGAAGTGTTTATAAGGCTGTCTTTCTAGTTTGTAAAACTGGTTACCCTTTCCTTGCAGAATAAATTGTCAGCCTTCTCTCATGCACTGTATTTAAGGTACTGATGCTAACAACTGAGCTTCATTAGAAAAATAAATTTCCCTTTTGTTTTTATTTTTATCCTTGTTCTTTCCCTTATAATGATTAAAAAATCTAATTTGTGGTTCAATAAAGAGTATGGAAATTTTCAGCCTGTGTGACCTAATTAGGAAATATATTCCTTTAAACAGACATCCAAAATGCAGTCCTGTGCTTGCTGTTCATTTAACACACTATTTCCCGAGTGCCCGCTGTCTGCCGGGGGTTTGGTGTACTGAGTGTGACTGAAGTCCTAGCCCCAGAGACTGATGTTATGGCAGAGGCGGCCTTAGTGAGGCGCTCAGCCTGAGTTTTTATCTAGTTGTCGCTGCCCTGTCTTCACTCCTTCCTGGACTCCAACTCCCAAGCAGTTGCCAGAATCATGCTCTTCCATTCCGTGGATTCATATTAACAACAAAGGTTAAAGAAAAGTCCAATTTCTTGGCATGCCACACAAGATCCTGCCGCATCTGGTCCCTTCAACTGTGCCAGCTCTAATCCCTGACCTGTCTGTCTTAAATCCTCCTCTAGGCAGTGTGAGCAGGGTCCACTTCCCCAGCAGGACAGGACATGTCTGTCACACTCAGTGTGCCTGCCTGGAAGGGTTGCTCTCAGCCTCATATCCCACCTTTGCCTGAGTCTCCTCACTTCTCACCCACACCTGCTATCTGCTTACCTTTCCGTGAATCCTTCATGCTGCAAACCCTAGCCCAAAGGGACACTACGTCCTTGGAACCCTCACTGGACTATGAAGTCTTCTCTTACTTGATTGTAATTTTTTATTATATATTTGCTTTTGTATCAGCTTTCCCTACTGCATCCAGTGCTTGATAGACAATAGGGGCTGCATGAGTGAATGGATGAATGAATGAAATGAGATACAAAACCCATCATCTAATGCTCCTGGCACTCTGAGAGCGATGCTAATGACGACAAAATATGTCCTTTTCTATTACTTCCAGGGTGCTGCTGTCAAAGTGATTCAGACCATGCCAGCAGCTATAATGGCAGAGTCTGGATTTGAGATTCAAATGTCCATGTGTATGAAGCTGTAGAGCTTTTTGTCCTCATTATAAGGCCTTGATTTGGGAGAGTTTAGGGCATGATATTAAAAAAGTCCACTGAACAGAAGTGAAGAAAATAATTTATTTGAGAAAGTAGGCATTTTAGAAGATTTGACATATAGGCATTTGGTACATAAAGTGCCATTTTCAAACCCTCGGACTTGAGGTATAAAATAGCAAAGGAGAACTGGTCTGGCGACAAAAAGCTGGCTCTGATTCTCCCTTTCTTCTGTCCACGGTTTGATATTGCACAGTGTTTTATGCGAGTGTCTTTTTAGCTTCTCTGACCCTCAGTTTCACAAAATGAGGAATTAAATCAAATTATTTTGCACTAATGATCCTTTCAGCTTTAAAGTTTACTGGCAAATACAGGGCCTGAATGAGTACAGAAATATACGAATATATCAATTCAAAATGAGGACCTATTCTGTTCCAAGTCTTGTGCCAGCTCCTAGGGAGGGCACAATGATCTGGGAAGACTCATTTATGACACTTATGTGGAGCTTCCACTTACATTTAGTGACATTCTATGATTTAAACCTGTCAGAAAACTGAGTTTAGAAGGTTAAGAGAGAATTAAAGTTTCTGCTCAGCTAGGTAAATACATATTTAATTATTAACATATATGCCAACAAAATGTCCAAATAGGGAGATTTTTTAAAAGCCCTGGTTGGGTAGCTCAGTTGATCAGAACATCTTCCTGACATACTGAGGTTGTGCGTTCAATCCCCAGTCAGGGAATAATACACGAATCAACCAATAAATGGAACAACAAATCAATGTTTCTCTCTGTGTGTCAGTCTCTGTCTCTCTTTCTTCCTCTCTCTCTAAAAATCCATTTAAACATTTTTAAATAAAGTAAAAAGAACAAAGGACCTCAGTTTGACCCTTGGAAGCCTGCCTTAAGAGTTCCTTTGATCAGAATTTCCCCCAAGGGACTCTGTCAACTTCCCGAAATGTCTCCCTTGGCTCACACTTGCTTCCGTGCCACCAGAACACGGGCAGCCTGTCAGGCACTCAGCTTTGGAGAGCATGTTTCAATTATTAAATTATTAATGATGGCTCTGTCAGCCTGTCCTCCCCCAACTCACTGCATATCTTGCTCGGGGTTTTAACTTTCTCTCCTTTTGGTTCTTAGGGGGAAAGGACATTAAGATGGAGAAATATGTACCATAGCAGAGCTCACCAAGTGCCTACAAATTAGACAACTTCCGGTTGCTTCTGGGCCACCCTGCATTTTTTTTAGTGTAGGAAGGTTAAAGTTGTTAAAGAATGCTAGGATATGTGTTTAAAAACTGTGAGTCCGGGCCCTGGCCAGTTGGCTCAGTGGTGGAGCGTTGGCCCAGCGTGTAGATGTCTTAGGTTTGATTCCCTGTCAGTGCACACAGGAGACATGGCCATCTGCTTCTCCACCCTTCCCTTTTCTCTTTTTCTCTCTCTCTTCTCTTCCCCTCCTACAGCCATGGCTCGATTGGAACAAGTTGGCCCTAGGTGCTGAGGATGGCTCTACGGCCTCCACCTCAGGTGTTAAAAAATGGCTCCAGTTGTAACAAAGCAAGGCCCCATATGGGCAGAGGATCACCCCCTAGTAGGCTTGCAGGGGGATCCCGATTAGGGTGCATGTGGGAGTTGGTCTCTGCCTCCCCTCCTCTCACTGACTAAAAAAAAAACAAAGAAAAAAATTGCTGTGAGTCTTTAGTAATGGTTCTGTAAGGTTAAAATATTAGATAGGATGATATTAAGAAAGTGGTTCAACATTTTTGACTAATTTGGCTAAATGGCTAATGTTAATTAATTCAATTTAACATTTAAAATATTGGTACATAACAACACAAACCGAAGAGCTTCTTCAAAGCTCTGTGTGCTTTCTTTTCCTCCAGGGGCTTATTCCTTTTAATTTAGACAACAATTTTCATCTATTTTTCCCCTCACAAATGATAAGTAATGATGTTAAAAATAAACATACTTAAAGCTGCCCTCCTCCAAATTACTCACATAAATTATCAAATGTTCTTAATTTTAATCAGAAAAACAAACATAATTTGTTTTCATTGAGTCTAAATGAGTGTCTATGTTCATCATCGCTTGTTGATGAACCTTGTTCTTCATCGCTGTTGGGGTTCCCCCTCGTTTTCCTCTTCTTTGGAAGGGATGGCGGAAGAGAAGCACAGTCAACCCACAGTTAATGAAGGAAACTTGGTGAAGGAATCTGTCTCTAAAAAGGACCCAGATCCATGAATCCCATGTCAAAAACAAGTTCTTGGTGTACCCCTCAGTGGAGTATCTGGGCTTGGTAAAGGACAGCCACTGGCTGTTTTTGTAAATAAAACACAGACTCTGTCAAACACAGGCACACTAATGGCTTCATGTATACAACTATTTTCATGCTACGAGAAAGACATGAGTTGTGACAGAGGCTGCATGCCCATAAAGCCAAAAAAATTATCTACCTCTTTTCAAAATAAATCTACTAATACCTGGACTAGATGATAGTATATCATTTATGTTGCTGCTGTTATTGAACGTTGTTTTGACCTCATGCAGTATACCTCAGACTTCCAAAACACTTTTAGAAACATTTCATTAAAATGTTTCCTAGCCCTGGCTGTATGACTCAGCCATATAGCATCGACCTTCATGTGGAAGTCCCCAGGTTCAATTCCCGGTCAGGACACACAGGAGAAGCGCACATCTGCTTCTCCACCCTTCCCCCTCTTCTTTCTCTTGTTCTCTTTCCCTCCCGCAGCCAAGGCTCCATTGGAGCAAAGTTGGCCCAGGTGCTGAGGATGGCTCCATGGCCTCTGCCTCAGGTGCTAGAATGGCTCTGGTTGCAATGAAGCAACGCCCCAGATGGGCAGAGCATTGCCCTGGTGGGCATGCCGGGTGGATCCCGGTTGGGCATATGTGGGAGTCTGTCTCTCTGCCTCCCTGCATCTCACTTCAGAAAAATACAAAACAAACAAACAAAAAAATCATTTCCTAAGATAGTATATGCAAATAAATTGTTTCAGAAACTGAACTGCCTTTCACAAATGAAGTTAACTGCCTCCCATTCATATCTAAAGTTAGGCTGTATTGTTCTTATTTTAAAAATGAAGAAGCTAAAACTAAAGGAAATCACTGCTTTACAAAATCAAATGACATAAATAGAGCTGTCTCAGAACTTCTACCATCATCTTCATGGTATTGGGGTCCCCAAACTATGTCCCAATGAGTTATTGAGTTAAGAGAAGCATAGGATTCAGCAGTCAAAAAATATTTCTTTCTCTTGAAACATTCTATAACTATAAACATTAATGTACTTATGGTTCTGAGAAATTCTGCAGTAAAGAAATCCATTTAAATTTATAAGCCTCATGTTTTTTTTCTAATATTTTAGCGCAGGCTAACCTCCTCCCCTCCCCTTCTCCCTTCCAACAAGCAAACAACAAAACACTAAAAACATTTCTGAACATCCAATAGAAAAATTTGGGAAACTTTGCTGTATATACCCATTACCTCAAGAAAAGAGTTGACATTAGAACCCACTTTTCCCATTAATTCCCCAAATACAGCTTTTCTGTTGTCACTTCAATGCACTATTTGTACTTTAAATGTGCAGATTTGCCTGACCAGGAGGTGGCAAAGTGGATAGAGTGTCTGACTAGGACGCAGAGTACCCAGGTTTGAAACCCCAAGGTCGCCAGTTTGAGTGTGGGCTCATCTGGTTTGAGCAAGGCTCACCAACTTGAGGCCAAAGTCACAGGCTTGAGCAAGGGGTGACTCAGTCTGCTGTAGCCCCCGGCCAAGGCACACATGAGAAAGCAGTCAATAAACAGCTAAGGTGCCACAATGAGGAATTGATGCTGCTCATCTCTTTCCTTTCCTGTCTGTTTGTCCCTCTCACTGACTTTCTCTGTCTCTGTCACAAAAAAAAAAAAAAATTGAGATTTGCCACATTAGGCAAGTATATACTGTAAGGTATTTTTCCTTGCCGAGAAAGAAGGAAGGGGCTGGAGCCATGAAGTGTGGAATAATAAAAGGTTTTATTGAGTCAGAGCGCTTCCCGCCTGAGAGGTTCCCTGGCCCCGGGGACAGAGGCTAGGCAAGTCGCAAGGAGTGACCCACGTGAGAGATATTTTAAGGGTCCCTCGGGTGGTTGAGCATGATGTGGTGAAATCTCACTGGCTGATGGAGGTGTCGCTCTTTTCGAAAGGGATCCTGGGAAGTTTCTTTTGGCGTGCTTGGTTGTGGGCAGTCCTAGCCAAAGTTCCTGAATTACCCACATGACCATCCTCCATTATCCACTGACTTTACATTCTGACTTTTTGTGTTAAATAGAATAGGGGAGCCATTTATTTGTCTGGCCACTTCCTGCTGATTAGGGGCGTCGTGGGGAAGGTGGTGGCTTTGAGGGGTGTCAGGAGGAACATCTGTTTGGCTGTGAGTTGAGAAACTTTGTGGATGTGATCCTGTAAGGATTAAAAAAAAAAAGAGGAGTAATAGGGGGATTTGTAGGGTCCAGTCTTTTGGTGAGCTGGAGATGGATGGAGTCCAGTGGTTCTGACTGCCAGTGGTTTTGCATGGGGGCAAGCTTGAGGCAGAACTACATGTCAGGAGTGGCGTAAAAAGGGGAAAGGAAGGGATCCCATCCATTCCCATAACCAAGACCCATGAGGAAACTAGAGGTCCAGAGTGTGATGGCAAAACAGAGAAGGTAGTCCCCGTGTCCACAAGAAATGAGATGGACTTACCCATTAGTTGCAGCATACCCTGGGTTCTCCGAGTCCAGGCTGTGTCCTAGGAGTTTGAGTGATGCACCCACCTGGCTAAATTGGCCTCCCATTCAGGTGGCTTGTCCTCCATGTAGAGGTGCTAAGAAAAAGCCTGTTGCCCAAAGGGGCAATTCCTCCGCCAGTGACTGGGCTGCTTGCAATTAGGGCAGGGCTCAGTGGGCAGCTGTGGGCAGGGGCCCTGCTGAGACCAGTGACTCTGCTTGCCACACTTAAAGCAAGCTGCTGGTGGGATTTCTTTTTGTGGCTTGGATTTGGATCGGGCACTTCCTGTGCCTTGCCTCTGTTGCTCTGCTGGCCTCAGGGCTGCCACAAGAGCCTGGGTTTGGAGCGTTACCTTCTGCTGCATGTGGGCCTGGCGAACAGCCTTGGCCTGTTTCTATTAGTTGGGACCATTAAAAACTTTAAATGCCATGTTCACAGTTCCTGGATAGGGGTTTGGGGGTCGAGAATAAGAGGAGGGGGGCTTGTGGGGAGCCTGGCACCAAGATCCAGCCAGAAATGCTGGAGCCAGAGGCAGGACAGGGCCAGAACTTCCAGCAAGAAAATTGGGGCCTGGGGTCCTGAAAACCAGTGTAAGAGCCAATAGTAGGTGAAGAATGGACTGACAGGAGGAGGGACTTAAGAATACAGTGGAGAAGGGAGGGGCCCCTGGCCAACAGGGGAGGAGAAAGAGAATGGTAGTGGTAAATAAGAAACTGGTTTTTGTTAAAGGAGGGGAGGGGGCTCTCAGAAGGAAGATGACTGAGTGAAAGAGGTGTGCAGAGGGACCAGAGAGAAGTCCCGAGAGAGGGGCACTCCCAGGGGTCAGGCAGAAGGGAAAGAGAGTTGGGAGTCTGCAGAGAAGGAAAGATTAGGAGTGGAGGTTTTAGGTGAGGTTTCTCTGGCCAGAAAAAAGTGCCTGCATGGTGGAAGAGGCAGCACAGAGATTAAGGACGGGTGCACAAATAATTAGAAGCTCTGTATGTAAGGGATCTCCAACCAGCTCCCAGCTTTTTTTTTTTTTTTTTGGCGATAGTTAACTTGGTGAGGGTGTTAAAACTGAAATACTCTTCAGGAGGCTAATTCAGTGGGTTCTGTAGCCTGGCCACAGCAGAGAAGAAAAAACGGTTTCTTATTCTTTAGGGAGGGAGATTCCTGTGCCCCCTTGGCTGCCCTCAGTCCTCAGAGTGGTCAGATTTGAGAACTGGCATCCTAAAACTCAAGCTCTGGCCATGAATGGATAAGGTAAAGTGGATGTGCTCGGGACGTCTCCATGGGCACACACACTCAGAACAGAAAGACTTCCCTGATGTAGCTATGGTTTCCAGACAGGGAGTCTTGGTGGAAAGAACTCAAGGGTGGTTGGAGGCAGGGGACTTACTGCACTGTGCACCAAAGTAGGTGGAAGGTCGGAGATCCTGGTTCTTTCTCAGAGGGGACAGGGAGAGGAGAGGTCTTTGCGGACTTCAATTCCTCCCAGGTTCTCAGCACCAAAATGTAAGGTATTTTTCTCCACCGAGAAAGAAGAAAGGGGCAGGAGCCATGAAGTGTGGAATAATAAAAGGCTTTATTGACTACAGAGCGCTTCCCGCCTGATGAGGTTCCCTAGCCCCAGGGACAGAAGCTAGACAAGTCACAAGGAGTAACCCTCATGAAAGATATTTAAAAGGTCCCTAGGGTGGTTGAACTAATATGATGTGTTGAAATCTCACTGGCTGACAGAGGTGTTGCTCTTTTTGAAAGGGCTCCTGAGAAGTTTCTTTTGGCGCGCTTGGTTGTGGGCAGTCCTAGCCAAAGTTCCTGAGTCACCCACATGACCATCCCCCATTATCCACCGACCTACATATACCTTTTCTATTTTTATAATTTATTTATTTTTATTTAGATAATTAAATTGAACAGGATGACATTGGTCAACTAGAGTACATAGATTTAGAGAAAACATCTCCACATTGTTTAGACAGTCGATTAATTATGTTGTATACCTATCATCCAAAGTCAAATCATCCTCCATCACCTTATATTTGTCTCTCTTTATGACCCTCTCCCTCCCTCTTTTCCTTCCTCTCCCCCTGGTAACCACTGCACTCTTATCTATATCCATAAGTCTCAATTTTGTGTCTCACCTATGTATGGAATCATACACGTCTTAGCTTTTTCTAATTTACTTATTTCACTCAGTATAATGTCATCAACATCCATCCATGTTGTCGTAAATGATACTATGTCATCATTTCTTATAGCTGAGTAGTATTCCATTGTATATATGTACCACATCTTCTTTATCCAATCCTCTGTTGAAGGGCATTTTGGTTGTTTCCATGTCTTGGCCACCATGAACAATGTTGCAATGAACATGGGGGTGCATGTGTCTTTACGTACCACAGTTTCTGAGTTTTGAGGATATATACCCAGTAGAGGGATTGCTGGGTCCTATGGTAGTTCTATTCTTAATTTTTTCAGGAACCACCCTACTTTCTTTCATAATGGTTGTACTAATTTACATTCCCACCAACAGTGAATGAGGGTTCCTTTTTCTCCACAGCCTCTCCAACATTTGTTATTACCTGTCTTGTTGATAACAGCTAATCTAACAGGTATAAGGTAGTAACTCATTTTAGTTTTGATTTGCATTTTTTTAATAGCTATCAAAGATGAGCATCTTTTTTTTTTCAGAGACAGAGAGAGAGAGTCAGAGAGAGGGATAGATAGGGACAGACATACAGGAACAGAGAGAAATGAGAAGCATCAATCATCAGTTTTTTGTTGCAACACTTTAGTTGTTCATTGCCTTGACCGTGGGCCTTCAGCAGACCAAGTAACCCCTTGTTCAAGCTGGCAACCTCAGGGTCTCAAACCTGGGTCCTCTGCATCCCAGTTCAATACTCTATCCACTAAACCACCACCTGGTCAGGCGATAAGCATCTTTTAATATATCTATTGGCTATTTGTATTTCTTCCTGGGAGAAGTGTCTGTTCATGTCCTCTTCCCATTTTTTAAATTGGATTCTTTGCTTGTTTGTTGCTGAGTTTTGTGAGTTCTTTTTATATTTTGGATATTAGGCCCTTATCTGAGCTGTTCTTTGAAAATATCATCTCTCATTTAGTTGGCTGTCTGTTTGTTTTGTTGTCAGTTTCTTATATTGTTCTTTCTGATGGAGTCAGACAATTCTTGTAGTATTTTCTTACTGTTTTTTTATCTGTGAGTTTCTCTTTTTTTCTCTGTTGTATCTCTAGTTGCTTGTCTTCAATGTCACTAATTCTCTCCTCTATCTGGCCTGTTGTATTAGCTAAACTTGTTACCTTACTCTTCAATTCATATGTTGACTTTTTCATCTCTTTTTGTTGTTTTTTTTTTTATAGTTTCAATTGCCTTGGTGAAGTATCTTTTTGTTCATTAAGTTGTTTTTTTTTCTTTGATCTCACTAAATTGTCTTTGAGTGTTTTCCTATATCTTGTTGAGTATTTTTAGAACTTAGATTTTGTATTTTCTTTCATTTAGCTCCAATCTCATGTAATTGAGATTTTTTTTCTGGAGATTTTTCATCATCTATCTGAGCTATGTCTCTGTTTGTATATCCATATTTTATTCCTTTTTTCTTGAAGGCATTTGAAAGTGGTATTGTTAATAACACTAACAAGAGATTAAAAAAATTGAAAAAATACTGTGAAAAAATTAAAATTTTATAAATAATAAGTAGTACAGAAGCTACAGATAACAAGAAGCAGAAACTTAGGAAAAATGAAAGAACAGAGAAACAATGAAGTAAAAAACAAGCAAGATGCCACAAAAAGAAGTATGAGTTCTAATATATTAATTTGATAAAAAATGACATTCAGATGAAAGAAAAAAAAGAGAAAAAATAAGGGAGAATGTGAAGAAAAGGGTAGAGAGAAAAAAGGAAGTAAAGAAGAAAGTGTCAGAAATCAAACCCTTGCAAAAACAAAGAATAAAAAATATAACAACCAACAATAATGAAGCTCAAATGGAAAAAAAAGAAAAAAGAGAAAATGAAGAAGAAAAAATGAGAAAAAGGGGAAGACAAGATGGCGCTGGAGTAGGCGGATGTACCAACATCCACCTCCCAGAACCAAAGTGGATTACAAATGAATTTTAAGAACTATCATCTGGAAAAACCAACTTTGAACTAAACTAAGAGGACTCTTCAACCAAGGAACACTGAAGAAGCCACACCGAGACTGGTAGGAAGAGCGGAAACACAGAGAGGGCTGCCCAGCTCCCTAGAGTGAACAGCAGCCAGGAGAGACTTGCATGGCGGGAAGTGAGTTTAGCAGAGAGGGGAGGGTCCTGAGTCCCAGGAACAAAGCCCCAGCCTGCAGCCCCAGAGCCCAGAAGAGGTCTAAGGACAGTATTTAGCTGGAAACAGGTCAGGATACTGTTTGTGAGAAAGAGTCTGATTTCTCAGACCCAGGATTCTTCTTAAAGGGACCGTGCAGAACACCTTTATCGCAACCACACACCCGGGGCTCCGGGGGATAGGGAGAGAGGAGAATACCAGAGTAGCAGCTAGAGAGTGTAATCTAGGAGGCACAGGGAGAAACATTTTGGGAGACAGCCACCCTAACCCCTGGGTCAAGTCACTCCCCAAATCTGAAGTGAATATTTCCCCCAGAAACAGAAATACCAGCAAAGGGAAGCAGGAGAGCAGCCAAACAAGCTCCCCCGCGGCACTGAGAGCAGAGATGCTTAAAAGGAGGGAATGACAAGAAATATTCAAAGTAATGCAGAACAAGAGCCTACAACCAAGACTACTTTATCCAGGGCGATAGTAGTGAGTGTTAGGGTCTGAGCTGCAGTGCCCGCAACCCACACAGCTGAGGGCTCCCCAGAGGGTGGGTGGTGGTGGGACGTGGAGGCGCAGTTCTGTCGGCAGGGGCAGAAGCCTGCTGGCCACCACTGGGATCACGTGTGAGCTCAGCCTTGCCCAGCTGGGGAGGAGTAGGCATGCAAAAGCAGTCAAGCCCAGCTGCCGGCAGCCTGTAATCCAGCCTTCAGGAGAAGGGCGGGAACCTCGGAAGGGGTGGAGACCAGCCCTTGAGCAAGGGTGCAGGGGCACAGCCTTGCCCTGCCTGTGGAACCGAGGCTTGTGGCCTGACTTGGGAGCTGGCTCCTCATGGAGCCAAAATACCAGAACAGGCCGAGTTCTGCTACTGAGCTGAGCATGGGCACTCAGTCTTGCCTGGCCAGTAGAGCCAAGGCTAGCAGCCATTCCATGAGCAAGCTCCTCCTGCAAGGGCGGGGAGAAGCCCAGATACAGGCAGAGACCTGCAGCTGAGCAAAGGTGCTCGCCAGTGCCCTCAGGACTGAGCATAACGCCACCCACAGGGGCAGGGCAAAGGCCTAGACCACCAAGGCTTGTGCACCTGAGCACGTGAGTAGAGCCACTCCCATGAAGGAGAGGTGGAAACCACAGCAACAGCCCCAGTGGGTAGGCACCGGCAATGCACAAACGCAAAAGCCCTAGGCAGCAACAGAAGAGGGGGTGGTGGGCCTGCAGACAGACCATAACTAAGGAACAGAAGCCATATCCAGTCGACTCCAGGGGCCAAAACCTTCTATTACACAGAGAAAATGCAGAGGCAGAGAAATGCAACAAAAATGAACCAAGAGAAATCCCCAGTAAAGGACCTAAATTAATCAGATATAACAAAATTACCAGATGCAGAGTTTAAAATAACGATTGTTAGGATGCTCAAAGATATAGAACAACAATAGATGGTCATTACAAAAACCTAAATAAAGAGATAGCAAATATAAAAAAGGACATTGAAATAATAAAAAAGAATCAGTCAGAAATGACAAATACAATATCTGAAATAAAGAACACAATGGAAGAAATTAAAAGCAGTATGGATGAAGTGGAGAATCAAATCAGCGAGTTAGAGGACATGATAAATAAAGGTACAGAAGCAGAGCAGAAAAAGAAAAGAGACTCAAAAAGTCTGAAGAAACTCTTAGCTCTGTGACATCATGAAGAGAAATAACATCCGCATCATAGGGGTTCCTGAAGAACAAGAGAAATAACAAGGGATAGACACTTTGTTCAAGCATATCATAGCTGAAAACTTCCCTCAATTAAGGCAGGAAAACATCTCACATGTTCAGGAAGCACAGAGAACTCCATTAAGGAGAAACCCAAAGAAATCAACACCAAGACACATAATTAAAATACCAAAGCTAAGTGATAAAGAGAAAATATTAAAAGCTGATAGAGAAAAAAAGACTATCACCACCAAAGGAGCCCCTATAAGGATGACTTCTGACTTGTCAACAGAAACACTTGAGGCCAGAAGGGAATGACAAGAAATATTCAAAGTAATGCAGAACAAGAGCCTACAACCAAGACTACTTTATCCAGCAAGGCTATCTTTTAAAATTGAAGGAGAAATAAAAGCTTTACAGACAAAAAAAAACTCAAGAAATTCAATGCAACCAAACCAAGGCTGCAAGAAATGCTAAGGGACCTGTTGTAAACAGATCAAAGGAGAAAAAGAATATAGCAAAAGAGGAATACAGTTTTAAAGACTAAAATGGCAATAAACAACTACATATCAATAATAACCTTAAATGTAAATGGATTAAATGATCCAATCAAAAGACATAGGGTAGCTGCATGGATAAGAAAACAGGACCCATACATATGCTGTCTACAGGAGACACACCTTAAATCAAAAGATGCACATAGACTGAAGATAAAAGGATGGAAAAAAATATTTCATGCAAATGGAAATGAAAAAAAAGCTGCGGTAGCAATACTTATAAAAGACAAAATGAACTTTAAAACAAAGACTATAGTTAGAGATAAAGAAGGTCATTACATAATGATAAAGGAAGCAATCCAAAAGGAAGATATAACTGTTATAAATATCTATGCACCTAATATAGGAGCACCTAAATATATAAAGCAGAAATTGATGGATTTAAAGGCTGAGATCAACAGCAATACTATAATAGTAGGGGATTTCAATACCCCATTAACATCATTAGATAGATACTCAAGAAAGAAAATTAACAAAGAAACAACAGACTTAAAGGACATATTAGATCAACTCGATTTAATAGATGTCTTCAGAACTTTTCACCCTAAAACAGCAGAATATACATTCTTTTCAAGCACTCATGGTACATTCTCTAGAATAGACCACATGTTAGGGCACAAAAGCAGTCTCAACAAATTTAAGAAGATTGAAATCATATCGAGCACTTTCTCTGATCACAATGGCATGAAACTAGAAATCAACCACAACAGAAAAACTGAAAAATACTCAAACACTTGGAAACTAAATAGCATGTTATTAAATAATGAATGATAAACAATGAGATCAAAGAGAAATTAAAAAATTCCTAGAAACAAATGATAATGAGCATACATCAACTCAAAATTTATGGGACACAGCAAAAGCAGCCCTGAGAGGGAAGTTTATAGCATTACAGGCATTTCTCAAGAAGCTAGAAAAAGCTCAAATAAACAACTTGACCCTACATATAAAAGAACTAGAAAAAAAACAGCAAGTAAAGCCCAGAGCTAGTAGAAGGAAGAAAATAATAAAGATAAGAGCAGAAATAAATGACATAGAGGCTAAAGAAACAATACAGAGGATCAATAAAACCAGGAGCTGGTTCTTTGAAAAGGTAAACAAGATTAATGAACCTTTAACCAAACTCACCAAGAAAAAAAAAGAGAGAGGATTCAAATAAGTAAAATTAGAAATGAGAGTGGAGAAATAACAACTGACACAACAGAAATACAAAATATTGTAAGAAAATACTATGAAGAACTGTACGCCAAAAGCTAGACAACCTAGATGAAATGGACAAATTCCTTGAAGCAGAGAATCTTTCAAAAATCAATCTGGAAGAATCAGAAAACCTAAACAGATCAATTACAACAAATGAGATTGAAACAGTTATCAAAAAACTCCGAAAAAAGAAAAGTCCTGGGCCTGATGGCTTCACAAGTGAATTCTACAAAATAGTCAAAGAAAAACTAACTCCTATCCTTCTCAAGCTATTTCAAAAAATTCAAGAGTAAGGAAGACTTACAAGCTCCTTTTATGAGGCAATGATAATTCTGATTCCAAAACCAGGCAAAGACAACACACACACAAAAAATTATAGGCCAATATCCCTGATGAATTTAGACACAAAAATCCTCAACAAAATATTAGCAAACCGGATCCAGCAATATATGAAAAAAGTCATACAACATGATCAAGTGGGATTTATTCTTGGGAGGCAAGGCAGGTACAATATTCGCAAATCAATCAATGTGATTCATCACATAAACAAAAGGAAGGAGAAAAAAATGCATGATAAATTCAATATAAGCAGAAAAAGCATTTGATAAAATCCAGCACCCATTCATGATCAAAACTCTCAGCAAAGTGGGAATACAGGGAACATAACTCAACATGATAAAGGCCATCTATGACAAACCCACAGCCAATATCATACACAATGAGCAAAAATTAAAAGCAATCACCTTAAGATCAGGAACAAAGCAGGGTGCCCCCTTTCACCACTCTTATTCAACATAGTTCTGGAAGTCCTAGCCACAGCAATCAGACAAGAAGAAGAAATAAAAGCATCCAAATTGGAAAAGAAGTAAAACTATTATTAGTTGCAGATGATATGATATTGTATATAAAAAACCCTAAAGTCACAGTCAAAAAACTACTAGACCTGATAAATGAATTCAGCAAGGTGGCAGGATATAAAATTAATATTCAGAAATCAGAGGCATTTTTATACACTAACAATGAACTGTCAGAAAGAGAAATTTAAAAATCAATCCCCTTTACCATTACAACCAAAAAAACAAAGTACATAGGAATAAATTTACCCAGGGAGATTAAAGACTTGTACTCAGAATATTATAAAACATTGATAAAAGAAATAAAGGAAGATACAAACAAGTGGAAGCATATACTGTGCTCATGGTTAGGAAGAATAAACATCATTAAAATGTCTACATTACTCAAAGCAATTTATAAATTCTATGCAATACCGATTAAAATACCAATGACTTACTTCAAAGATATAGAACACATATTCCAAAAATTTATATGAAACCAAAAGAGAACACGAATATCCTCAGCAATCTTGAAAAGAAAGAATAAAGCGGGAGGTATCACCCTTTCAGATATTAAGTTATATTATAAGGCCATTGTACTCAAAACAGTCTGGTACTGGCATAAGAACAGGCATATAGATCAATGGAACAGAACTGAGAACCCAGAAATAAACTCACACTTTTATGGACAACTGATACTTGACAAAGGAGGTAAGAGCATAAATTGGAGTAAAGACAGCCTCTTCGACAAATGGTGTTGGGAAAATTGGACAGCTACTTGCAAAAAAATGAAACTAGACCACCAACTTACACCATTCACAAAAATAAACTCAAAATGAATAAAAGACTTAAATGTAAGCCGTAAAACCCTAAGCATCTTAGAAGAAAACATAGGCAGGAAGCTCTCTGACATCTCTCAGCAATATATTTGCTGATTTGTCTCCACAGGCAAGTGAAATAAAAGACAGGATAAACAAATGGGACTTTATCAAACTAAAAAGTTTCTGCACAGCTAAAGACAATAAGAACAGAATAAAAAGACAAACTACACAATGGGAGAATATATTTGACAGTGAGTCTGATAAGGGGTTAATAACCAAAATTTATAAAGAACTTGTAAAACTTAATACCAGGAAACAAACAATCCAATCCAAAAATGGGCAAAAGAAATGAACAGACACTTCTCCAAAGAGGACACACAGATGGCCAATAGACATATGAAAAAATGCTCAACATCACTAATTATTAGAGAAATGCAAATTAAAACCACAATGAGATATCACCTCACACCAGTCAGAATGGCGCTTATCAACAAAACAACACAAATAAGTGCTGGCGATGATGTGGAGATAGGGGAACCCTCCAGCGCTGCTGGTGGGAATGCAGATTGGTGCAGCCACTGTGGAAAACAGTATGGAGATTCCTCAAGAAAATAAAAATGGAACTGCCTTTTGACCCAGCTATACCACTTTTAGGAATACACCCCAAGAACACCATAGCACTGTTTGAAAAGAAGAAATGCACCCCCATGTTTATGGCAGCATTTTTCACAATAGCAAAGATCTGGAAACAACCCAAGTGTCTGTCAGAAGACGAGTGGATTAAAAAGCTTTGGTATATATATACTATGGAATACTACTCAGCCATAAGAAATTATGACATCGGATCTTTTACAACAACATGGATGGACCTTGATAACATTATACTGAACAAAATAAGTAAATCAGAAAAAACTAAGAACTATATAATTCCATACATAGGTGGGACATAAAAATGAGACTCAGAGACATGGACAACAGTGTTGGGGTTACAGGGTGAGGGGGAGAAGAGGGAGGGGTTGGGGGAGGGGCACAAAGAAAACCAGTTAGAGTGTGATGGAAGACAATTTTATCAATGTCACCCCATTAGAATTAATAATAATAATAAAAAAGAATGTGTCTCATGGCTAATTCAGGCAGTTAGAAGAATAGTATAAGGATACCAATTCTGCTTCTCAGGCCACATCTGCAAAAGGGGTCCCAAGCAAATGGGTGATTTGGCTCCTCTGATTTTGCCAATTGGATTTAAAAAAAATAGGTCAGGAACGTCCTGAAATGGAACTAACAATACATGAGCATAAATTTAAAGAACTTTTAGATACTGGAGCTGATGTATCTGTTATTGCTAAGCTACACTGGCCTCCTTCCTGGCCCACTCATGCAGCAGCCACAGAATTACAAGGTATAGGACAGAGTAAATCCCCTCAACAAAGTTCTAGTTTTCTACATTGGTAATATTAAGGTCATTCTGGATTTTTAAAGCCTTATGTGCTCCCTGGATGGCCAGTTAATTTGTGGGGTAGAGATGTTTTGAAAAATATGGGAGTGTTTCTTGTCAGTCCTAATGGTTTAGTCAGTACTCAGATGCTATATCGGGGATTTTTGCCCACCAAGGGACTAGGGAAAGAACAGCGAGGAATTCTCACCCCCATAGAAATGGCACCCAATACCAGAAAGTGTGGATTAGGATATCAAAATTTAGCATAGGGGCCTTGGTAGCTTCTGCTACCTCAATAATGCATTGTGCAGACCCAATTACTTGGAAATCAGATAATCCTGTATGGGTAGACCAATGGCCCCTTTCTCAGGAGAAACATAGTGCAGCTGCTCAATTGGTACAAGAGCAGCTACAGCTTGGGCACATTGAGCCATCTAATAGCCCATGGAATACACTTCCATATTTTGATCTTGTTGCCTCCTGGATTATCAAGGGGCTTAGGCAACCCTTACAGCTTATAGATTTTGAGCCTCAAAATTATTATTGTTCCTTTTTTCAAAGGATCAACAACAATGGCTCTGGGAAACTTCCACTAAATGGCAAATCGCTCTTGCAAATCAATGGACAACTTTATACTGAAACTGTCAACTTAAAATCAGCTCAAAGTCTAGAATTATATGCCATTATCATGGCTTTTTAACATTTGCCATATTCCTCCTTTAATCTATATACAGACAGCAAATATTTACTTATGGTTGTTTCCACTATAAAGACTGCTGTCTTAGGGACAAATGTTGATGAACTATTTCAGCAGTTCCTCCTTCTTCAAAGACTTGTATGTCAACATAAAGAGCTCCATGTTTTATAGGACATAGTCGAGCTCACTCCATACTCCCTGGAACACAAGGGAATGCCCTTTTTTTTCCTTTTCTTTTTTTTTTTTTTTTTTGTATTTTTCTGAAGTTGGAAATGGGGAGGCAGTCAGACAGACTCCCGCATGCGCCTGACCGGGATCCACCCGGCATACCTACCAGGGGGGGATGCTCTGCCCATCTGGGGTGTTGCTCTGTTGCAACCAGAGCCATTCTAGTGCCTGAGGCAGAGGCCGCAGAGCCATCCTCAGCGCCCAGGCCAACTTTGCTCCAATGGAGCCTTGGCTGCAGGAGGGGAGGAGAGAGACAGAGGGGAAGGAGAGGGGGAGGGATGGAGAAGCAGATGGGTGCTTCTCCTGTGTTCCCTGGCCGGGAATTGAACCTGGGACTCCTGCATGTCAGGCTGATGCTCTACCACTGAGCCAACTGGCCAGAGCCTAGGAATGCCCTTGTTGAGCAAGCTCCCCTAAAGAAAATTATTTGGAGCAACCATGACAGATCGAGCAATTCGGTTTCATATTATTCATCATCAGAACGTTGCAACCCTGTGTAAACAGTTTCAACTTTCTCGGGAAGCAGCATGGCAGATTGGGAAATCCTGTCCAAGGGGTCCTATACTACAATCTGCCCCTTCATTTGGAGTTAACCCTCAAGGACCCATACCAGGACAACTTTGGCAAATGAATGTTACTCATATACCTTCATTTGGCAAACAGTCCTATGTCCACGTTACAGTGGATACATATTCTGGATTTATGGTAACCTCTGTCAGAATAGGAGAGGCTGCTAAGCATGTTATAGCTCATTGTCTGTATGCACTGTTCTATTATTGGATTTCCTAAACTGGTTAAACTGACAATGATCCTGCATATGGAGCAAAAGCATTTACTGTGTTTTGTCATTCTTACAATCTTTAAGGTCAAGGTATTAGTAAAGTGTACTCAGCAAATATTTTAAGGTCGATTTAAAAAAATTTAAAAGGGAGGAGTTATATCCTGGAACTCCTATGGGTCTACCATATCATGCTTTTTACTTTAAAAAAATTTAAATTTCTTTTGAATGCTGATGAACAGGAGACGCCAAATCTTTTTCTCCTGCAAACTACTACCTTCTTTTATTTGATCCAGCTAATAACACTGTTTTGTCTTTTTCCAAATAGCTCCAGATATATGAAAAAAATTTATATAGGCATATGGGGATCCTCAAACCCCTCAGCAAGATCTTCTGAGCATGGCCTTTAAGATACCAAGAGGCAGAAAAAATCCATTAGAGATTAGGGGAACTTCCAGCTTTTAGGATATGCCCTTAAAGGCTCCAACGCCCCAAAGGGGTCTCATAGGATGCCATCTGGGTCCTGCTTCAATAGTGGAAAGGAAGGTCATTGAGCTAAAGCCTGCAAGACTTACATGCCTCTGCTGTGAGGAAACAGGGACACTGGAAGGTAGGCTTCTCCCTCGCTCCTCTAAGGGAGGGTTCAGTCTCTTCCAGCCCTGCTCCAGCCACCTATGACTTAACCTTGCCCAGAATGCTGGGGTTTGCCACTGAAGGCTGAAGGTGCCCAGGGCTGTCAGCCCCATCTATGACACTATGTACAAGCCTGGGGTATTTCTTCCAAGAAGCAGGTAAACTGATCGATCTCATTTGCACAAGGGCCACTTAACTATGTCTTGCCTGAATAGTCAGGTTTTTTATTCTTCCCTTGAAGATCTCTGTTGTGGGTGTTGATAGTCCTATTTTCTGCTGCTTTGTTTAATATATAGTGTTTCCTTTATTCCTCCTACCTCAATGCCCCACTCATATTTCAGGCTGGGACCTACTCCTAATTTAGAGCTCTCTTTCCCCCTTTTGCCAAATTCTATTATGAATCTACCTTTGCCACCCAGCTTAGTGTATCCCAAGGTTCTCTTTACCAAGCTATATTTCGCAGAGCTCCAGGGAAAAGCAACCTGGTCTCATCTCTCCAGGCAGAGGAGAACAGAAGCTCTATCTCCACACACGCTGCAGATGGCTTTTCCAGTCTACCTGAATCATTACCAGCTAGAAGCAGTGGTCATTGGGACTTGGACATGAGCTGCAAAGTATAGAATTGTGACAATTCCAGTGCCATGCGGACTTTTCCTGGATGTGGACTTTTCCTGGACTCCTGCTCCTTGTAACAGCTCATAACAGACTGAACTGGGGTTGGGTTGCATTTTTCAGGGATTTGGCATAGTGTTGGGGCCAACTTGGACTTGGTGAACATGTTAAGGACACTACTCTTTTATAGATTCTTGCTGTATTGGCCAAGAGTTTGTTTAAAGGCTTTAATCACTGTAAAAAAAAAAAAAAAAAGAAAACTGGATAAAGAAGATGTGGCACATATACACCATGGTATAAGAAATTATGACATCGGATCACTTACAACAAAGTGGTGGGAACTTGATAACAGTATATGGAGTGAAATGGGTAAATCAGAAAAAAGCAAGAACTGCAGGATTCCATACATTGGTGGGACATAGAGGCGGGACTAGGAGACGTGGATGGGAGTGTGATGGTTATGGGGGGCAGGGGAGGGAAGAGGGAGAGGGGGAGGGGGTGGGGTAAGGGCACAGAGAGGACTGGATGGAGGGTGATGGAGGACAGTCTGACTTTGGGTGATGGGTATGCAGCAGAATTGAATGACAGGATGGCCTGGACATGTTTTCTTTGAATATATATATACCCTGATTTATTGATGTCACATCATTAAAATAAAAATTTATTTATTAAAAAAATGAGAAAAAGCAGAAAGAAAAGTATATTTTTCCAGTTTTGAGAGGCAATTCTTTTTTTTTTTTCTGGCAGGAAGCGCTGTACTACAAGATTTGCCTCTACAAGATTCTTGAACGGACTTCTGCTGAGGTTACTGTTTTAACGATGTAGTCAGGGCTGCAGTCACGTTGGTAGGAGGGGCTTGTTATTAGGGCTTTGGAATTTTATGGCTCTAGCATGGCCATCTGGTGTCTTCCAGCACCCCTCCCCATATTTCAGTAGAGCAGGGGATCAAGTGCACAGGCACCCCTGCCTCTCACAGGAGAAAGCAGCCTTGAGACTCAGCTCAGGGAGATCCACCACCACTGCTGTTTGCACAGCAAGGAGAGCAATGCGGGACCTGGGAGGCTGGGGTGACACAGCCTGGTTCCTCCTCCAATACCTCTCAAAGTGCTGCCCTGGGCAGGGCAGGGGCTGCGTGCAGCGAGCTGGTGCCTATGCTTAGGGAGCAAGTGGGGCTCAGATTGAAGATCAAGTGTGCCTCTGCACCACATAGGCCAAACTCTGTAGGCATGCGGAGGCAGATCAAGAGCACCTCAGCACCCCATGGACCAATCTCCATGAGCTATTTGTGCAGCTTTTGTGAGCACACCACAGGCTTTGTGCACACCCAGTGACACTAATTTCAACAGTTGTGGCAGACGCCAGGAACTGGCCACCTTCTGGTCTTGGTTGCCTGCCTTATTTTGGCTCTTTCCCCTCAGTCTCTCCTCTTCTTCTGGCTTCAAAACAAAGCCCACACTAAAAGTGCCTCCCTCCTTCAGATCAGTGATGAAAGAGAAAAACTATGTCCTCCAGCTTTTTTCTTCTGTGAGCGGATTCAATCGTTGGCATGCTGTCTCATGGAATCATACCTTTGTCTATCTGATGTGTGTTTATTTCAGGTTCATCTGGATGTTTTTCTCTGCATATCGTTGTAGAATTTGTTAAAATTTCAAGAGGAGAGATTGAGAGTATCTCTCACACTACCATTTCTCTGATGTCATGCCATAAAATCTTTTCCTGTGCACCTTTTCTAAAGTATATAAGGAATACATTTTAGGAAGACAGAGAATTGAATAAGCAAAGGAGAATATAGAACACAAGAAACATGACCCCCAATAATACCTATTACCTTTCAGTATAAAGAATGTTCAAATTTTTCCACGTAAAAATATTCCATTTTATATAAAAATAGAATTTTACCACACATACTGCTGGTTAATCTGCTTTTTCACTGAAATATACAATGGACATCATTTAAAGTCTGTAAATATTGTTCCATACAATTAGTAATTACAATGTGATCTATTGTACGGATCTAATGTCATTTTTAAGAAAAACCCCTACACTTGGTATTTGGTCTGTTTCTACCTTTATTCAACCCAAACACATTTCTAAGGGGTGGCAGTTCCAGGTGGGAGTGTTTGTGGTGAAGGTTATTACACAGATGTTTGTCTTTTCCTTCAAGATCTACAGAACTCAGCAGTTCACTCAGCCTCACAACCGGGGGCCTCAGCACACGCACCAGGAACAGTTGCCTCATACTGCCTGAGGGCCCACTCCTAGACTTCCTTACCCTGACCCTGGTCCACCAGCAGCTTTGTCTAGTACCTTTCAGCTAGTAGGTTTGTCCAAGCTTGAGTATTATCTGAATCAGTGATTTCACTTGGGGGTTGAAAAATAGTATTTCTTAAATTCTACCACTTGGTCTGTAACTGATTTTTAAAATATAGCAACATACAAAGAGGGAGAACTTTCTCAGAATCAACAATTCAATAAAGGAACAATGTGAAGCCCGACTTCTGGGAGACTGGCCAAGTTTTCTCTCATGAAACGACTTTGATACAACTCAGGGTCTCTCCAGGAAGGAGAGGTTGTGCCTTTCTGAGCTTTCTGTCTTGCCATGGTGCTTGGGTTTGTTTCAAAATGTAGTTTCCATTAAACAAAGATCTAATCACATGAAGCTAAGGATGCTGAAGTCTCCACCAAATAAAAGGGACAGAGGACAAACCCAGAACATTATATTTTAATTCAAGTCAAATAACAAGTCTTAAAAAAATAACGTTGAAGTTTTGTGCAAGCGACTTAGATACATACTCACATCCATGCACTGAAGTAACATCTCCTTGTATCCCCCCAGGAGAACACCTTGGCAGGTAAATCATATTAGGGCAGGACCATTAATTTACATGGCTAACTTTTATCCTGTCTAATAATATGAAAAAACAAACACTGTAGTCATAACCACAAAAGGAATCTTAGCAACAGCAACTTTCATCAAAAGTTTCCAGTACCATAATCTTTGAATTCCTGTTAGGGGAAGATTTATTTAAGCAAAGTATGACCTGAACAATTTTTAAAAAATTTTTATTGATTTTAATTTATTGTTCTTATATAAATTCAAGTGTCCCACCAAATATATCTCCCTCACCCCCACCCCCATTTTCCCCTTGATACCCCTTTTATTTTCTTATCTCAATGCCCTCTCCCCTTCCCTTCAGGATTTGCTGTCCTGCTCTTTATACCTCTGTGCTCTGTATATATAAGTTTACTAATCAGTTTTCCTTCTTGACCCCATCCTCTGTCCCCTCTCCCTCTGACCGCTTTCCCTCTGGTCCCTTTGAGCCTGCCTCTACCTCTATTTCATTCCTCAGTTCACATTGTTCATTAGATTCCTCATATGAGTGAGGTCATATGATATTTTTATTTCTCTTCCTGACTTATTTAACTTAGAATAATACATTCCAAGTCCATCCATGTTGTCGCAAAAGGTAAGATTCCTTCTTTTTCATGGACACATAGTATTCCATTGTGTGCTCTTACCACCTTTTCAATCCACTCGTACACTGATGGACACTTGAGCTTTTTCTAGATCTTGGCTATTGTAAACAATGCTGCAATAAACATGGGGGTGCACTTCTTCATCTGAATTAGTGATTTGGTATTCTTAGGATATATTCCTAAAAGTGGGATGGCTGGGTCAAAAGACAGTTCCATTTTTAATTTTTTGAGGAATCTTCATACTCTTTTCCACAGTGGCTGCACCAGTCTGCATTCCCACCAGCAGTGCAGGAGGGTTCCCTTTTCTCCATATTCTCTCCAGCACTTATTATGTGTTGTTTTGTTAATGAGGGCCATTCTGACAGGTGTGAGGTGGTATCTCATCCTGGTTTTAATTTGCATTTCTCTAATGATTGGTGATGTTGAACATTTTTCATATGCCTGTTGGCCATTTGTATGTCCTCTTCGGAAAAGTATCTACTCATTTCTTTTGCCCATTTTTTATTAGATTGTTTACCTTCCTGGTGTTGAGTTTTACAACTTCTTTATTAACTTTTGTTATTAACCCCTTGCCAGATGTATTGTTGAATATGTTCTCCCATTGTGTGGTTTGTCTTTTAATTTTCTTCATATTGTCTTTAGCTGTGCAAAAGCTATTTAGTTTGATATAGTCCCATTTGTTCACCCTGTTCTTTATTTCATTTGCCAGTGGAGATAAATCAGCAAATATACTGCTGTGAGAGATGTTGGAGAGCTTACTGGCTATGTTTTCTTCTAAGATGCTTATGGTTTTACGGCTTACATTTAAGTCTTTTATCCATTTAGAGTTAATTTTTGTGAATGGTGTAAGTTGGTGGTCTAGTTTTATTTCTTTGCAACTACATGTCCAATTTTCCCAACACCATTTGTTAAAGAGACTGTCTTTACTCCATTGTATTTCCTTACCTCCTTTATTAAATATCAATTCTCCATAAAGGTATCAGTTTATTTCTGGGTTCTCTGTTCTGTTCCATTGATCTATATGCCTGTTCTTATGCCAGTACCAAGCTGTTTTGAGTACAATGGCCTTGTAATATAACTTGATATCAGGAAGTGTGATACCACCCACTTTATTATTCTTTTTCAAGATTGCTGAGGATATTCATGTTCTTTTTTGTCCCATATAAATTTCTGGAATACTTGTTCTATATCTTTGAAGTATGCCATTGGTATTTTAAAAGGAATTGCATTAAATTTATAGATTGCTTTGGGTAATGTAGACATTTTAATGATGTTTATTCTTCGTATCCATGAACACAGTATATACTTACACTTGTTTGTATCTTCCTTCATTTCTTTTATCAATGTTTTATAATTTTCCAGGTACATGTCTTTAATCTCCTTGGTTAAATTTACTCCTAGGTACTTTATTTTTTTGTTGTTGTTGCAATATTGAAGGGGATTGTTTCCTTAATTTCTCTTTCAGATAGTTCATTGTGTATAAAATGCCACTCATTTCTGAACATTAATTTTATATCTTGTCACCTTGTTGAATTCATTTATCAGATGCAATAGTTCTTTGAGACTTTAGAGTTTTCTATGTACAGTACCATAGCATCAGCCAATAATGATAGTTTTACTTTTTCTTTCCAAATTGAATGCCTTTTATTTCTTCGTGTTGTCTGATTGCTGTGGCTAGGACTTCCAGAACTACGTTGAATAAGAATGATGAAAGGGGGCACCCTTTCCTTGTTTGTGATCTTAATTTTTGCCCATTGAGTATGATGTTGGCTGTGGGTTTGTCACAGATGACCATTATAATGTTGAGGTATGTTCCCTGTATTCTCACTTTGCTGAGAGTTTTGATTATAAATTGGTGCTGGATTTTATCAAATGCTTTTTCTGCAACTATTGATATTATCATGTGATTTTTCTCCTTCCTTTTTTTTTATATGATGAATTACATTGATTGATTTGTGAATATTATGTCAGCCTTGCCTTCCCAGAGTAAATCCCACTTAATCATGATGTATGATTTTTTTTTCATGTATTGCTGGATCTGGTTTGGTAATATATTGTTGAGGACTTTAGCATCTAAATTCATCAGGGATATTGGCCTATAGTTTTCTTTCTTTGTAGTGTCTTTGCCTGGTTTTGGAATGAGGATTATGCTCGCTTCATAAAAGAAGCTTGAAAGTCTTCCCTCCTCTTGAACTTTTTGAAATAGCTTGAGAAGGATAGGAGTTAGTTCTTCTTTGAATATTTAGTAAAATTTGCCTGTGAAGCCATCTGGCCCAGAATTTTTGTTTGTTGGGGATTTTTTGATAACTGTTTCAACCTCATTGGTTGTATTTGGTCTGTTTAGGTTTCCTGATTTTTCCAGATTGATTTTTGAAAGATTATATATTTTAAGGAATTTGTCCATTCCACCTACGTGGTCTAATTTTTTTGGCATACAGTTCTTTATAGTATTTTCTTACAATCCTTTGTATTTCTGCTGCGTCAGTTGTTACTTCTACACTCCCATTTCTAATTTTATTTATTTGAGTCTTCTCTCTGTTTTTTTTTTTTTTTTTTTTTTGGCGAGTCTGGTTAAAGGGTCGTCGATCTTTTTTATATTTTCAATGAAACCAGCTCTTGGTTTCACTGATCTTCTGTATTGTTTTTTTAGCTTCTATGTCATTTATTTCCACTCTGATCTTTATTATTTCCTTTCTTCTACTTCCTCTGGGCTTTACTTGCTGTTCTTTTTCTAGTTCTTTTAGGTGCAGTGTGAAGTTATTTATTTGAGCTTTTTCTTGCTTCTTAAGGTATGCCTGTAATGCTATGAACTTCCCTCTCAGGACTGCTTTTGTTGTGTCCCATAAATTTTGAGGTGTTGTATGTTCATTTTCATTTGTTTCAAGGAAATTTTTTATTTTTTCCTTGATCTCATTGTTAACCCATTTGTTATTTAATAACATGCTATTTAGTCTCCAAGTGTTTGAACATTTTTTAGTTTTACTATTGTAGTTGATTTCTAGTTTCAGGGCATTGTGATCAGAGAAGATGTTTTATATGATTTCAATTTTCTTAAATTTATTGAGACTCATTTTGTGTCATAGCATTTGGTTTTTTTTATAGAATGTACAATGAGAGCTTGAAAAGAATGTATATTCTGCTGCTTTAGGGTGAAAGGTTCTGAAGATATCTATTAAATCCAGTTGATCTAGTGTGTCCTTTAAGTCTGCTGTTTCTTTGTTTATTTTCTGTCTTGAAAATCTATCCATTGATGTTAGTGGGGTATTAAAATCCCCTACTATTATAGTATCTGTTGATCTCGCCCTTTATGTCCATCAAAATCTGCTTTATATATTTAAGTGCTCCTATATTAGGCAGATAGATATTTATAATGGTTATATCTATCTTCCTGTTGGATTGCTACCTTTTTCATTATGTAGTGACCTTATTTATCCTTTACTATAGCCTTTGTTTTAAAGTCTATTTTTTCAGATATTTAAGTATTGCTACCCCAACTTATTTTTCCTTTCCGTTTTGTGTGAATACTTTTTTCCATCCCTTCACTTTCAATCTATATGTATATTTTGTTCTGAGGTGAGTCTCTTGTAGGCAGCATATGAATGGGTTTTGTTTTCTTATCCATGCAGCTACCCTATGTCTTTTGATTGAAGCATTTAATCCATTTACATTTAAGGTTATTATTGATATGTAGTTGTTTATTGCCATTTCATTCTTTAAATCTACAATACTCTTTTTGTAGATTTAGATTTTTTTTTTGCTCTGTTTACAGCATGTCCCTTAACATTTCTTGCAGAATTGGTTTAGTTGTAATGAATTCCTTTAGATTTTTTTTTTGGGGGGGGGGGTTCTGGGAAGCTTTTTGTTTCTCCTTCAATTTTAAATGATAGCCTTGGTGGATAAAGAAGTCTTGGTGTAAGCTCTTGTTTTGCATTACTTTGAATATTTCTTGCCATTCCCTTTTGGCCTCAAGTGTTTCTGTTGAAAACTCTGATGCTATTCTTATGTGGGCTCCTCTGTAGGTAATTTCTTTTCTCCTTCAGTTTTTAGTATTTTTTTATCTCTAAACTTTGGTATTTTAATTATGATGTGTCTTGCCTGACCAGGTGGTAGCACAGTGGATAGAGCATCGGACTGGGATGCGGAAGGACCCAGGTTCAAGACCCCGAGGTCACCAGCTTGAGCATGGGCTCATCTTGTTTGAGCAAAGCTCACCAGCTTGGACCCAAGGTCACTGGCTCGAGCGGGGGGGTTAATCAGTCTGCTGAAGGCCCGCGGTCATGGCACATATGAGAAAGCAATCAATGAACAACTAGGGTGTCGGAACAAAAAACTGATGATTGATGCTTCTCATCTCTCTCTGTTCCTGTCTGTCTGTCCCTATCTATCCCTCTATCTGACACTCTCTCTGTCCCTGTTAAAAAAAAAATTATGATGTGTCTTGATGTATTCCTCCTTGGGTTCCTCTTTAATGGGACTCTTCTGTGCTTCTTGAACTTGTGTGACTTTTTCCTTCATCAATTTAGGGAAGTTTTCAGCTATATTTTTTTCAATCAGGTTCTCTATCCCTTGTTCTTTTTCATTTTTTTTAGGAACCCCTATGATGCAAATATTGTTTCTTTTCATATTGTCACAGAACTCTCTTAGAGTTTCCTCAGACTTTTTGAGCCTCTTTTCTTTTTGCTGCTCTGCTTCCATGCTTTTATCTTGTCCTCTAAATCGCTGATTCAATTCTCTGTTTCATCCAGCCTGCTGTTAATTACTTCTAGTGTACTCTTTATTTCTCTTATTGTATTTGTCATTTCTGACTGATTCTTTTTTATGATTTCAATGTCCTTTTTGATGATTGCTATCACTTTATTTAGGTGCTCATTATATCCATCCACTGTTGCTCTAAGATCTTTAAGCCTTCTAACAATCATTATTTTAAACTGCATCTGATAATTTGGTTACTTCCATGTCATACAGTTCTGTTTCTGGGGATTTCTCTTGTTGATTCATTTGGATTGCATTTCTCTGTCTTCTCATTTTTTCTGGGTATAGACTACTTCTTTGGGTGTGCTGTTTGAATAGCTAGCCAGATCTAGCGTTTAAGTTGTCTGCCTCCAGCTATCAGTTGTGTTGATTCTAGATCTTCTTGGGTTGGCATCATCTGTTGTTTGTATTTTGTTGTGGGCTACTTGTCAGCAGCTACTGCTCTTTTTTCTGTTTGTGTTGGTGATTTTTGTGCCTGGATAGTGTGGTAGGTGTCAACCTGTCTATAAGGATCAGCTTCCTCCTGCTTAGAGTTGTCAGCAGCTCCATAAATGCTGCAAGCTCTGAAAGATTTTTCTCTGTTTTTCAGCTGTTCCAGCTCCTCTTGCAGCTGCCTCATCTTTCCAGAGTCCTCTGTTGAAAGACTGTAGTGTGGGTCCGATTGGCCTCACCTAACCAATGCCTGTAGAGATTGCAAGCTTGTTGGGTTAGGGCAGCTGAGGTTAGAAATATAACATTAGTGGGACCCCCTACTTCAGGAGTCTCTTGAGCAGTAGCTCAGTACAGGGATTCTGGCCTCTATTCCAGTGCCTAATCCCTGAGCCCATGCTGGAAAATTGAATTTTATTTCTCCCCAACAAGGTGAGCTTCAGAAAAGTCTGAATTTCCTTGAATTTCTCTTTCTGCTGCCTTTTACTTTTTGCTGTTTACTGGGCTCAGCAGGGATCCGTGGGTTAATATGGGTAGTTGGCGTGGCCTGCTTCTTTTCCCAGTTGTCACTCTATCTAGATTTTTATTTACAAACCTCCATAGAGTGTGGCCACAAGAGTGCAGTGGGTATGGCCTCTGTGAATTAGAGGTGGGGTCTGCCCGCCAGTTCTCTGTGGTTGGGGTGCATTGGAGAAGGGAGGTGTAGCTTGGGTCTCACTGGAAACCTGAGTCACTGACTCGCCCCCTCCTTCTTCATCTTTCTGAACAACCCTATGCCCTGGCTTCAGCTGGTGATATTTCCAGGGGTGGGGCATCTGCCTTTCCCATGATTGATGCTGAACTAAGGGAGTGGCTCTTCCATAGAAATGTCCACCTCAGTATTGGAGAATGACTCAGCACAGGTGTTCTGGTCATTGTCACTGTATCTGCCCCTAGGCCTCCAACTTTACACTCTCTTCCTGCAACTCCAGTCCTCTCAGCTCTCCCTGACCCAGAGCCCTGGGAAAGTAGCTGTGAACGAGGTGTTCTGTGCAGGCCCCTTAAAACTGAATCTGCATCTGAGAGCTCTGTCTCTTTCTCACAGACAGAAATCCGACTCTTTTCACAGCTAAATGCTACCTGGTTGCCTCTTCTAGGCTCTGGGGCTCTAGGCTGGGCACCAGGCTTGGGGCTGAGAACCCACACTTCTCAGAGCAGCCCACCCTGCCATGAGAGTCCCTCTGGGCTGCCACTTGTTCCTGGGAGCAGGGCAGCCCTTTCATGTCTCCTCCCTTCCTAGCAGTCTCGGTGAGGATTTTTCAGTGATCCTTGGTTATAGACTCCTCTTCGTTTAGTCCAAAGTTGGTTTTTCGTGATAATTGTTCTTAATTTGAGTTGTAATCCAATTTGGTCCTGGGAGGTGGCAGTTGGAACGTCTGCCTACTCAGTTGCCATCTTGGAATCTTGACCTGAACAATGATATGTTTCCCAAGTCTAGAAATCCTCTTCCTAATGAATTTTGTTTTGAAGTTAATGTGGTTTTCAAAAAGAACACATTCTACTTTCTGACATTTGTTTTAAAATGGATATGTGTGAGTGTGTGTGTGCAAAACTTATATCATTATCATTGCTTCATTTCCCACAGTCTTTACTGAGGACAGGTGTGTGCTGATCTCCTCAGTCCAAGCTATCGCCATGTCCCTTGTAGACCAGATGAATGGTTTCTCTGCTTACACTTTGGGACCCTTCTAACACTTTATCCTCACATATGCTAGGTGATCTCTTTAAATTCCACAATAACTAAGATTTGGATAATTATTATGTACTTTTATTTTTTTATACTGTTGACTTGTCCTAGAAACAACTTGGTTTAACTTTTTCTCTACCCTCTATATTCTCCGTAAAGTAAGTTAACTCTAAAAGTTTGAATAGTTTCTAATTCAATTATTTGGCAAAAACACTTATTTTTGCAGTCTCTTTGTATGTCATACTACATCAGATCATTGTTGCTATGGTTGATTAGTGGGTTCAGGAAGTGGCCATCTTATTATCCCTCCATGATAAAAGTCCTATACAACCTTCCACATAGTAATTCTGTCTGTTAATAACTATTACCTGAATGAATTATTTCATTTTGGGGTTGTAAAGTGGTGTTTTTATAATTCTACCACTTTGTTAATATTTAATAACTAAAATTCTTTTGTAAAGAACTATTTTTCATCAACTAGGGTTCTTTGGCTACTCTAATAAATTTAGTTCATACAGAAAAGGAGGATAAATGCCTGCATACTTTCTTTTAGTTGCTGGTTTTCAGAGTTGGTCAGAATGCTCTTTTTTTAAGAACTAAATTGGGTCATATCTATTCTATCCTTACTTAACATTTTTCAGAGCTCTCTATTGTCCTGCAGATCAAGTTTAAGGTGATAGCATGATGCATGTTTCCCTATCCTACTTCATCTCCCCTTTTCCTGCATACTGTAGCCATGCTAGGTTTTTGCAATTTTTCAAACTCTTCACACATTCTACTGCCTACAGGTCTTCACATAGACTGTTCCTTCATATGGACACTCCTCTTTGCCAAGGCATGGCTGGTTTCTTCTCAAAGACCAGGTCCTGGCTTAAATGACACCTTTAAGCAAAGGTCTTTGTGCTTGTTCAGCTAAAGTAGGTCTCCTCCATTCAATATTGTCTAATTTACCTATTTTCAAATTTTTTCTTTCACTTCTTATTGTCTGTCTCCCATCTATATGAGAGGTTCTGTGAGGGCCAGGATCGGATCATGTTTGTTTTGTTCACAGTTCACATTCTAATGCCTGGTGCACTATCGGCCAACAGACAGCCTCTGTGACAGAGAGGTAAAATGGATGTAGTTTCTATCTTTCCCCTGGGCTTTCCGGCTAATGGGAATTCTGATAAACAGGTCATTCCTGTGCATTATGACAGGTACATTGTGACAGGTAGTGATAGATTAATAAATGAAAGCACAATGGTAGCGTATCTGATGTGGGTTTGGGGATATCAGGAAGGCTTCCTGGAGATGGTAGAGTATAAACTTAGCTCCACAGAGTAAATAGAAGTTGGCTAGGAAGAGACTCCAAGAAATCCTAAGTAAAAAGGTGAGTGAAAAAATGGACAGTACTTTGCCTTGGACTGGATGTGAGCATCACCTGGAGGGAAGAAGGAAATACAAGGGGATGATGCCATACAATAAAACAAGGCTCCTGGGGAAGGAATGGGGCTGAGAGAATAATAAATCCAATTTAGAACATTTTAAACCTGAGTGCCTCCTGGGACATTCAGGTAGAGGAAGTTGAATGTATGGGTTCAAGAGAACATGAGCTGAAATCTAGATTAAGAGACAGAAGCATACAGACTGGAGTAAAACCAATGGAATTAGGTGAAGCAAACTAAGAGAGGATTTATAAGCTTATAAAACACTTCTGGTTTGAAGTCTTATGCCAGCCTACTAGGGGGCCAAGATAGATATTATTAGTTTTAATTTTCCCACTGTTTTGAGGGGAGGAGAGGGAGAAAGAGAAGCATCAAGTCATTGTTTCACTTAGATGTTCCATTTAGTTGTGCACTCATTGATTGCTTCTTGTATATGCCCCAACCAGGGATCAAATCCATTACTTCAATGCACTGGGATGATGATTTATCCACTGAGCCACCTGGCCAGGGCCAAAAATAGATATTAATTTCTTTTACAGATGAGAAAATTGTGCCTCAGTAATATCAAAAGGTGACATCTTATAAATCACAGCTAGGGAGTGATAGAACTATTGTTCTTTGTCTTTTTATTCTTCTATTATGTTACATTAACCTTGATAGAGACCAAGAACTATTTTTAGATTTTATAGCCATTATTATTATTATTAATTATTATTTTAAGTGAGAGGAGGGGAAATACTGAGACTGACTTCTGCATGCACTCCAACTGGTATCCACTCGGCAACCCCTGTCTGGGGCCGATGCTCAAATCAACCAAGCTATCCTCAGTGCCCAGGTTGATGTTCAGACCAATCAGGCCACTGGCTGCAGGAGAGAAAGAGAGACAGAAAGAGGAGAAGGAGGAGGAGAGAAGCAGGTGGTTTCTTTTCTTGTGTGCCTTGATTGGGAATTGAACCTGGGATATCCATACACTGGGTTGACACTTTATTCACTGAGCCAACAAGCCAGGGCCTAATTTTCTAGCCATTTTTTTTATTTGTATGCTCCTGACTCTTTTTTATTCTGATAAAAACCTACATAATATAGTCTGACCAGGCAGTTGCACAGTGGATAGAGCACTGGACTGGGATGCTGAGAACCTAGGTTTGAAACCTCGAGGTCACTGGCTTGAGCATGAAATCATAGACGCGACCCCATGGTTGCTGGCTTTAAGCTCAAGGTTGCTGGCTTGAGCCCAAGGTCGCTGGCTTGATAGAGTAAGGGGTCACTGGCTCAGCTGGAACACCCTGGGTCAAGGCATGTATGAGAAAGCAATCAATGAACAACTAAAGTGCAGCAACAAAGAATTGATGCTTCTCATCTTTCTCTTTTCCTGTCGATCCCTGTCTGTTCCTCTTTCTCTGTCTCTGTCTCTCTCTCTCTAATAAATAAATAAATAAATAAATATGAAAAAAATACATAATATAAATGTATCATAAAATACTATCTGGATCATTTTTAACTCTCCAGTTGGTTTTTTTTTTTTTTTTTTTTGACACTGCTTCCAATTCTTTCACATATGTACCCAGTCATGGAATTGCTGGATCACATGGTAATTCTATTTTTCTTGGGTTTTTGAGAAATCATCATATTGTTTTCCACAGCAGCTGCACCAATTTACATTCCCACAGCAGTGCACAAGGGTCTCAATTTCTCAACATCCTCATCAACACTTTTTTTGTTTGTTTGTTTGTTTTGGTTTTTTGTTTGTTTTGTTTTTTGGTAGTAATCATTTTAACAAGGGTCAGCTGGCATCTCATTGTGGTTACTCCTTACTCTTATCATCTCACTCTGTTTGAGTGTCTTTTCTTTCAAACAGAAATACTATAACAGGCTCTGCCACTTGCTCAGTGAATAGAGCATTGTGCCAGTGTGCTGAGGTCATGGGTTCCATTCCCTAGTCAGGGCATATATGAGAAGCAACTAGGGCATATATGAGAAGCAACCAATGAGTGCACAACTAAATGGAACAATAAGTTGATGCTTCTCCCTCTCTCCCTTCATCTCTCTCTTTCTTTCAAATGAATGGAAAAAAAAATTTAAATATATTAAAACAAAAGTTGTGGACAAAGTGTTATATCACTCAGATATAAAACAATTGGCCATATAATTTCACAAGCAAATTGAGTTCACTGAAAATAGTACCATGGGATGCATAGAAAGATTACTTTTAGGAACATCCTGTGACTGTGGACTATTACTTTTCCTCATACACAGATGGTCAGTTATGATACTTTTTCATAGGTTTCAAAAGATTAATAAGATATTTATAAAATGCTCCCCCTCCACTGCTTCTGGCATATGCAGAGCTCAAAGAATAATTATCATTAATAGATAAGGTTCATGGTATCTACATATTCCCTTCTTCTACCAAACTAGTAGTTCTGTCAATTTCAGGAATATGGCTGGTTTGCAATGACCTTGTTTTTTGGCAAACCCCTCTGGTCCTTAGCACTGCATTATTTTTTCAGTAATCATATTTAATAATGTATGTTGCTATTTTGTTTTCCTTTCAAAATGAGACATTTGCACATCTGTAAGCTTTAGACAGATCTTTCCTGGTTGATATTGCCAAGGTACATTGGTTAAATATTTACATTCCTGATAAAATCTGCCCAAGATATCATCAGAACTTTTGGCAAGTTCACATATAAATAAACATATTATACTGTTAGGTGACTTTGTCTCCTTTCTCTCTCCCTCCCTCCCTCCCTCCCTTCCTTCCTTCCTTCCTTCTTTTTTTTGAAACCACTATAGTTATCCCTTGTCAGTTAAGATATAACATTGCAGTTTTAAAAATGCTTTAGATCTCAAATTTTTATATTTTTTATATTTATTTTTATTTTTAAAGTTAGAGGAGAGGAGATAGAGACACAGACTTCCACATGCGCCCTGACTGAGATTTACCTGGTGACCCCCATCTGGGGCCGGTGCTCTGCCCATTTGGGGCCTAGATCTCAAATTCTAACAGAGGTGAACTCATTCCTTCCTATGCAAAAATAATGAACTAGTTGGTTCAAAAATATAAAAATCAATAAGAAAGATTTAAGGGAACAATTAATGAGATAATGTATAGAATGCAGTTTGAGCCCTTGGGAAGAAATGTTTTTATATCCACAAAGCATTTTTACTGTTATGTTCATGAGTCATAAATATAGTTGAATTCTTCTGTGAAATCAGTGCCTGGAGGTAAAAGAAATGGAAGAGTCGATATTTTGTCCTTATGTATCACAGAGATTTTGCTCATATTCATTCGAATATTTACTTACAATTCTAATAAAGAGCAAAACCTTTTTAAAAGGGTGTTTGACTAATCTCAGGCTAAAGAAAAGTGATTTCTGGTATCACCTTCACTGTTACCCTTGAAACTCAGGACTTTCCTATGTTTTAAAATTGAACTGTCATATTTAGGTTGGCTTTAAGTCATTTCAGAAAGATTTGGACGAGTTTTTTTATTTGTACCTTCACCTATTTCTTTAGTGACTTTGTGATTTATTTAAAGGACACTGAATTCCTTTATACCATCCATCCCCCTATTTAGGACACTGTCTCCAAGTTACAGATAAATTCAGAAAAACTAAACTACATACTCTTTCTAAATTCAAAATGACCCAGCTTGGTTGTCCTTGCATTGACTTAAACACTAAGCAAAGACCATAAAGAATTTTACAATAGCACTGGTACTAATTGTAAAAAATTCTGATCCTTTAATCTAGTCAGGCAAATAGAAGATGGAAAGTTTGGACAAGACATTCTGTCACTGGCAAGGGACCCAGCCGAGGGTGGGTCTGCCTCAGGCCAGCCAAGTAGTGTGTGGGTTTCTGACTTTGTGCAGGAAAGATTTCACAACACAAGTCCAGGTAATTTTGAGAGTATGTTTATTAAAGTTGGGGACAGTGAAGCAAAGGAAGGACTTAGGGTAGAAGAAACAGGAGAGAGCTTGGGTGGGGCTCTGCAATTGGCTCTCTGGTATCGTTCCAGGAAAGAAGTGGGCCATGGCAGGGTTGCTACTGGCTCACTGGGAAGTCAGAGAAAAGCGGGCCTTGGAGACAGGTTCAGGGAGTGAGCCCAGGAAAAGCTGCCATTGCCCACTGCTCCCCTGGTTGCAAGTCTCTTGAGGACCCTTAGAATTTAGGAAAGTAAAGTAAAGATTCGTGCTAGAGAGTGAGGAAAGGCGGGGGGCAGGCTCCAGAGAGACAGCAGCCCCACATCCAGTGTCTAGGGTTTCATCTCTCTTCTGCAGGTGAGAATCCTAGGGGAGGTCTCAACAGAATACACTATAGTTATTAGTTGCCCAGGTGTGTCCTTCACTATGTTGATTCATTAAAATGAGTATATAGGGGAGTTTGAGATCATTCTCTGGCCCTACTTGGGTTTTTGTTATTTGTTCCCCAACTTCATCTCTCCTTGGGTTTGGCTGGCACAAATGGTACTAATTGAGTCTCTTTTACTGACCTCCCTGACCAGGATGATTTAAGCTATTTACAATTTGGTCAGAGAAAAGAGCTGTAAACCATTTGCTCTCAAGTGTCCTTGGTCAGGGAAGATAAAGTCATGTGATTCACTAGCTGCCTATTAATTGGTTAAATTCTTTAGCTTTGTTTAATCACCCTGTCTCAGTTTCTTCATTTCACTTGCCAAGGAATTTTCTTAACTTCTTACTATCTTGCCTCAATTTCATCCTGAGAGCCCATATTCTAGAACAGTGCTCCTCAAATTTTAATGAGGCCAGCAATAATCTGGACATCTCCTTAAAAAGCAAATTGGGATTCAGTAGGCCTGAAATTCTGCATTTCCAACAAACTCCCAGGTGATAACAAAATTTTCTATTCATGGATCAAACTTTAAAATCAAAAGATATAGAATATTTTAAAATACTGAAATGAAAGACAATAGTATTTGAATTGAGGTTCACACTTGGGAAATAATGCAGGTGTACATAGTATACAAAGGTTTATATCAGAAGTTACAACATAGTCGAAAGTGAGTTTTCATTGTATAAAAGAGCAGATTATTTGCCAAATTATCTCTTTGAAAATGTATTGTTTTTTTGTTTGTTTGTTAACATAGACACTGGAAAAAGAGTTTGATACTTCTAAAACTCAATACAAAGATTTTAACGGATAGCACAGCTATCTAGTCTTTGAACCCTAACAAGTTTATTTTGGAGTAGAAGTAATTTCTTTTTTTTTTAAATTTTTTTATTCATTTATTCATTTTAGAGAGGAAAGAGAAAGGGAGAGAGAGAGAGAGAGAGAGAGAGAGAGAGAGAGAGAGGAGAGAGAGACAGAGAGAGAAGGTGAGGAGGAGCTGGAAGCATCAACTCCCATATGTGCCTTGACCAGGCAAGCCCAGGGTTTCGAACCGGCAACCTCAGCATTTCCAGGTTGATGTTTTATCCACTGCGCCACCACAGGTCAGGCAGAAGTAATTTCTGATTGTGCTAATACTTCATAGGGAATCTCTACCAACTGAATATTGTCCTTGTTTTTGCAAGCTATCAATTTTTCCCTTTGAATTGAACTTTTCTCACATTATTAGTTTTTTCTACATATTTAAAATTAGCTTTTCCAGCTTTATTAAAATATAATTGACATCTAACATGTTGATTTAATACACTTTTGCAAAATGACATTGCACCACATAATGATTATTTCTTTTTTGTGGTGAGATCATTAAGATCTATACCCTTAGCAACTTTGAAGCTTATAATAAAATATTCCTAACTATAATTACTGTGCTGTACATTGATGTCCAGAACTTATTTGTCTTATAACTGGAAGTTTGTATTCTTAGATACAATGTTTACTTAATATTCCGTAGACATTATGTCCCCAGATTGGTTAAAAAAAAAAAAGTTTCAAAAATTCATTTTGGCCAATTTTTTTGTCCTATTAAAATCCCTTGCAAGCATTTAAAAATATGGATTGTTGGCCCTGGCTGGAAGCTCAGTTGGTTAGTGTGAACCCAACATGCTGAGGTGAGCTGATCCTCAGTCAGGGCACAGACAACCATCAGCCAATGACAGCATGAATAAGAGCAACAATGATAAATCAAAGCTCTCTCTCTCTGTGTGTGTGTTTCTCTCTTCCTCTCTCTCTAAAAAATTAATAAATAAAATGTTTTTTAAAAATAAAATTCAAATATGGATTCTCACTCTCTAATTCCCACTCATGCTGCTGCCGGCAACCTCACCAGCGTGGGAAGCGCCAGTCTCCAGGAGCGCTCCAGCTGAGTCTGCTGAACTTCGAGCTGGAACCGGGATGCGTGGAGAGGTTATCAGCTCAGGTGAGAGGGATTTTAATTATCCCAAGGCGTGTGCTTCCAGGGATGACCCTACTTGATTCTTCCAGAGAGCTAGACTCTGTGCTTTATGCTGTTACTGTGGAAAGACCCGGGAGGTATAGGGTGGGGGAGACTCTTACTGCATGTGTTCAGGACAGCAGCCCCCCTGCCTGCGCATTGCTGGAGTCTGAAACAGGAGGAAATGAGACCACATCTGTGCTGTTCAAATAACCTGCCTGACGACACACGGCCCATTAGCTCTGCCACTAAACAGCGAGCCTCTGGCTGCCTTTTGCAGCCTGCATTGGACATGCTGGAACTGGAAACTTCTGAAAATAGATGAAAGGTGAAACCTCCTGGGAAACGGCTTGTCCCCCAATCATTCAAAGTAGGGTTCCAACAAGGGAGCTAATCCTTTGCTTGACCCTGGCCCCTGGCTGCCCCTTTCACATATTTGACTCTACTGTGCACTGTATTTAATGATAGCTTTCAAATATACCTTTAGGATTCCAGACTCCCCATGGAGTTCTCAACTGTGCTGTATTTGCTATGTTATCTGGGTCATCAAAGTGTTTGAGCACACTCATAATTAGTAAGCAAGGTGCCTTAGTACCACTTTCAAAGTCCCGGAGCGGCGGAGTGCAGCAGAGGCTGTGGGCCTGCATTGCTTCCTGCCCCAGCTTAGTGAAGAAGTGGCACTTTGACACGTGCTAGGCACGGTTTATTGATCCTATTAACATTATCTCTTAGGAAGATCAATGCTTCAGTCTTACAAACAACATGTAAATAACATGATAAAAAATAAACCAAGGTCAGTTGTTTCCTGACAGAAAACTGAGAGGTGAGTTAAGACAGGTTATGATCCGTAGCAGAAGGCTGTTTCTGAGCTCACAAGGACTTGGAAGGAATGAAAACTTAGCCCTGCCCCTAACTCAGGATGCCAGCTGTCCTGCGCCTCCTTAGCCCAAGTGTGGGGTCTCCTTGTTGCCAATGGTGTTCCTTAGACTTTGTACTTTGATCTGACTGAAACCAAAATCATTCTCTCAGTTTCCCATAAGTTTCATCTTATAATGAACATCTTTGTCCCAAGTGACTTACTTACCTAACTGATAAAAAAGGAGATACTACTAACCATAATAAAGATAATAAACTATTAGTAGAATCTTTTATGTCTATTCATTTATTCAGCTTTTTTTTTTAAAAAATTACTTACTCTGTATCAGATTCTGTTAGGCCTTGGCATACTATGTGACCAAGACAGACAATCCCGTGCCCTCTGAGAATTTACCAGTGAGGTAGTGGGACAGAAGGTAAAGAATTTAATAATATCACATGAGGAATAGAATGAAGAATGAAATAGTGTGTGAGTGTGGGGAGGGTGGGGGATCTCTCTGAGAGAGTGGATCCGGGGAAAGAAGTAGCCGCTTCAAAGATAAACACGTCCAGGTAGTGATCTCATCTGGAGGCCACCCAGTTTACTGGAAGGCCTGAGCTCCACAAGCAGGAATCCTGCGCTTCTGATCCTGGCTGTCCTTCTGATTCACTACATGACTGGAAAGTTAAGTACTCTCTCTATGTTTTCTGATTTCTCTGAGGGGGAAAATGAAATATCCCTATATATCTTATAGGATAGTTCTGTTAGATAGGTCAAGGGTCTCAAGGTCTGGGCAGCTCTAAATGTTATTTCTTGCTAAATGTTAAATGTAGTACAGTATTTTGCCGATGCAGCTGTAAACAGAATGAGCTGACAGGAACTCAGCCAGGTAAAGGTAGCCAAGAAATCAACATATAATTGACCAAATTGTGTATATGAACAATGATTAAGCCTCCCTTCCAGGAACCAGAGCTTTGGATATGAATCTCTTGTCTCCTTTAGTTGCTACCAGTAAATACAACTACTTTCCAACAGCTGAATCACGTCTGGTTTTTTAATAGAGTGTCCTAAATGGCAAAGCCCCTTGACTGGAATATGGGAGGTCCTGGGTGAATGTCAGTTCTCTTCTCCTGTAAAGTTGGGGATGCTGGGAGATGGGTTGCCAGATATTCAACTCAGCACATCTGTTTAGAGAAGCTACAATGCATTCATTTATTCCTTCATTATGTGTTTAAACACCTACCGTGTATTGAGCAAGCTCAGGAGTACCACAGTGAAGAAGGCCAGCACAGTATCTGTTCTTAAGTGTCTTTTAGTAGATATGGTCTATGAGAGCTTAATGCTTTTGTGACACACACCCTGGAGGTGACTTTGTGGGTAGAAGCTGCAGGGAACTTCCACTTACCAGCTGTATGAGCTTGGCAAGTAACTTCATTATACTTCCACTTCCTCATCTTTAAAATAGGATGATAATAATAATAATAATACTGGCCCTGGCCAGTTGGCTCAGTGGTACAGCATATGCCTGGCATGTGGATGTCCCAGGTTTGGTTCCCAGTCAGAGCACACAGGAGAAGCGCCCATCTGCTTCTTCACTCCTCTCTCTCTCTTTCCCTTTCTCTCTCTCTCTTTCCCTTTTCTTCCTGCAGCCATGGCTCAATTGGAATGAGTTGGCCTCAGGCACTGAGGATGGCCCCATGGCCTCCGCCTTAGGTGCTAAGAAGAGCTCAGTTCCTGAGCAATGGAGCAGTGCCCCAGATGGACAGAGCATTGACCCCTAGTAGGCTTGCTTGGTGGATCCCAGTTGGGGTGCATGCGGGAATCTGTTTCTGCCTCCCCTTCTCTTGCTGAATTTTAAAAAATAATAATAATAACAATACCTACCTCAAAGGCTGTTGATAACAAAATGAGTTTCTATTTGAAAAACACTTAGAATGGGGCCTTGCACATAAGGACTAAAGAGTGACTGAAAATAAATTAATTCCCATGTGAACGGTGTTGCCCTCTGGAGGAGGCATGCAGATCTCTGTGTTTGCTCTCTTAATCATTTCAACAGCTCCTGTCACCAGTGAGGAAATGGAGACTCGGAGACTTGGAAATGTTCACCACTTTGCTCCAAAGTAATGGGCTTGGTGAGTGGGTGGAGGAGCTGAAAATTGAAACTGTTTGACACTGAAGCCCCTTTTTAACCTACATTCCCCTAAGAAGTGTTACTGAAGCTACAAAGATGGGCACATCAGGGTCCCTGTCCCAAGAGGTGTTAAGTGGGGACAGATTGCTGCTCAGGGATTAAATGACTTGCACAGGGTTTCACAGCTCATAACAAATCCAAATACAGAATTTCCAGTTCTAAATCCAGAGCAACTTTGCTATACTATTTGTGGAACTGCATGCAGTAAACATTTATTAAGTGATTCTACATACAAAAAGATCAAAATAATTCCAGATTGGTTAGACTGACTAGATAACATGGTTCTCTCCAAGGAATGTTAAGGATATTCTCAAGGAAAAAAAAAATTTTTTAATAAAATGTTTTTTTAGAATAATTTTAGATTTACAGAAAAAGTAGTGAGGATAGTATAGAAACGTTCATCTAGTTTCCTGTACAATGGTATCAACTTACCTAACCAAAGTCCTTTTATCAGAACACATTAACACTGATACAGTATTCTTAATGGCAGATCTGATTTGGGGTGCAGTTTTCCCACTAGCACCCTTTATCCAGGATCCTTCCCAGGATACTGTACTGAATTTAGGAAATCTCCTTTTAAGCTTAAGAAATTGTAACTTGTGCCCTTACTTACAAGTCTTATGTTCTGATCATGAGATAAAAAGATACTCATCTTATGTAATGGCTTCCTGTCTCTATTTGGAGAGGAGTTAGGTACCTCTGAACACAGATTTGTTTCCCAGACTGAAGGAAAAAGGATCAATCAATTCCATGGGACAGCGATTTTCAACCAGTGTGCTGCAAGAATTTTTAAAACATGCACTACCTGACTATATAGTGTCAGGTGCACTGATCTCTTTAATGACAACAGCCAACACAATAGCCATTTGGTGTGAATAAATGAAAACTATACTTTTTGTTGTTGTTGTTAGAGTAGCAAAAAATAGAATATATTTTTTGGTGTGACAAAGAATTACAGTAATTAGTTCATGTGTGCCATGAGATGAAAAAAGTTGAAAATTACTGCTATAGGATAATTATCTTTTCTCTTTTTTTTCCTCAAAACAGCAGAAGAGTCAATAAATTCAGTGGGGGAAAAATCTGCTTAGATTTTCTCTTTTTTGCTTCATCAACCTAATATTTCTAAGACAAGGAAATTTACCTAGCTTTAACGTGTTAATGGACCCCTCCCCAAACAGATTTCACTTTTATTTTTAATGCATACCTTTTGAAATTCTCTTATTCTCTGTGTGTGTGTGTGTGTGTGTGTGTGTGTGTGTGTTTCTCAAAGTGGGAGTTATTTTAAAGGAAAGACATAATAGTAGAGAGAAAAAATAAAAAAGGTCTTTATAAGTTTTGCATTCATGTTTAATATATAATTTTGACTGCAATGCTGGTTAAATTAAATATGTAATGTGACCGTGATGTATTTGCATTTATGCACTAGCTTTTTAGCTTGTTTTTAGCAGAGGTCCTGCTGACCTTGGAGGTACTGGAACAGTTGTTTCACATGGATGAACAGTCTTGGCGGATCTCTCCAGCGTATCAGGCAAGACTAGGTTTGTCTTCTCACCAACATGGTGTCACTCCTCCTTAACCTCTTGTGTGTTTTTGTCAACAAAATTATGACCATTTTGGAAGAAAAGTAAAATGCAAAGCAACTTGTATTCATGCCTTAACTTCTAGGTGTTGTCTTGTGTGAGAAGCTCACAGGAGAGGTTACTATTTGCTAATTCCTAGAGTCTTCTGACTCAGTCCTTTTTCACTATTCCTTTAGGGCTTCAACTGCTGCTTAGTTACCCCGTCATTGTTTATCCATACAGGTTAAATGGTTCCTGTCCAGTGGGAACTTAGAGGGATTCTGTATGAACTAGTAAAGATCACTAAGGTAGAGTCTCTCTAATTTTAACTTGGAAGCAGTTGCTTTAACATAAAGGCATGGAGATCAGTCAAATTGAAAATTATTACCCAGACCACCACTCATTGAGAATTTCACTTCCTTTTGGTGAATTACCCATTTGTTACTGTTTAGACTTTTAAGCCTGGTATTGAGATCCCTAAGTGTACAACCTGAGAGTTATCACATCTTTGAGGACTGTTTCTCTTCATTGTTCATCTAACCCTGTGACACCAGCTGAATTGTTTGCTTCTTTGTGTCCTGATACACGCCTAACAATTTCCCATCTCTTCAGCTTTCTTCCTGCATTCCCACAATATCTAGTGCTTTTCCGTCTATATCTGCATGTAAATCTTTTTATCCTCCAAGTGTCAGTTCAGGGACTTCCCTTAATCCCCTCCACCTGCCCCTCCCTACACGTTGGTTATGGTATAGACATGCATTTCTCCATGGAAACATTATTATCTCTAGGGGAGCAAAACCTGGCTTGAAATTGGAGGGGGCAGGTATAAAACAATCTTCCTCTTTTTCTATGCATGCTGTACATAAACAAATATTTAGTAATCTGCCCATTAAAATTGTATGAGGGACACAGTCAGGAAAATATTTCTAAACAGGCTGTTAGTTGGACACTAATGAAAACTTGAGAAGCATGTGTCTAGTCTACTCCTTAAGTATTCATTGTTTCCAGCACCAGGACCCATCTCTCTAGCAGCTGTGCCCTCTTAGTGCCCTGGGGTAAATCAGACAGGAAGCTGATCAAGGTAAGGAATCCGGCAATGTCCAAGCCACCACCTTTTTTTTAACCATGGCAGAAATGTTGATGTTATCTAGTTCAGGGGCCTTGTCGGCCTTTTTGTGTTTTCTGCTTTACAAAAACAACAGTAAATTTGTTATTGTGGTTTTTTTTTTTAATTGAATCTATTGTGGTAACACCAGTTAACAAAATTATATAGGTTTCAGGTGCCCATTGCTACAACACATCATGTGTACACTGTATTGTATGTTCTCTTCACCCAGTAAAGTCTCCTTCTATCACCATTTATCCTCCCATACCATTCACTACCTCCCCCCACCCCTTCCCTCTGGCAATCACCACACTGTTGTTTTTCCACTTTTATTCTTTTTGCTTAAATCCTCCATGCCTTCACCCTCCCTTCACCCTGACAGCTGTCAGTCTGCTCTCTATGAGTCTGTTTCTATTATGCTTGTTAGTTCATTTTGTCCATTAAATGTCATTGTGTTTAAAAATTCCAGTTACCAAATTTTATGTGTTTATAGGCCTGGACCTCTCAGACAAAATGGAAAAATGCACGTGTCCTGTAACCAGTGTGGGGAGCAACCAGAAATAGAAAAATTGTCGTGTAAATATGAATGCTATATGGAAAAGAGGATGAGACGTGTTCAGCTACAAAGACTCACTTAGAAGCTCACTCTCTCCCTAACTCACCTCTAGTGGTGGGGTTAAAATAATTTAACAACCGGTTCTCTGCCCTAATGACCCTTTAAGTATAAAAAAATATATCAAAAGGTGGTTTATTATTTCATGTATTTAATACTTAAATAAGAACAATAAAAGAGGTACACAAAACTACATTGTGTTATAAAAAAGTTTTAAAATATTAACAAAAAAATACTAAATAATACCTGAAAAAAGCAATAAAACTACTATTTAAAATATTTCCACATTGCATCTTGATTGGCATCCTCACTTGCAATTTTCTTTGCTTTTATTGAGCATCATCAGCTGTGTGATTTATCCATAACCACTTTTTCACTGTGGGAGTAGGAGTCCATTCCCTTAGAAGTAGGCCAATTAGACTAATAGTCATTGTGTTTGATATATTAGAAACAAGGAACTGAAGTAAAAAATATGAGAGAATTAAAATATAGTATTTCATCAAAGGTATAATGAGTTTTATGAAATGAATAAATAAATATTACAAACCTGACCAGGCAGTGGCATAGTGGATAGAGCATTGGACTGGGATGCAGAGGACCTAGGTTTGAAACCCTGAGGTCACCAGCTTGAGCACGGGCTCACCAGCTTGAGCATGGGGTCACTGGCTTGAACATGGGATCATAGACATGACCCCATGGTCACTGCCTTGAGCCCAAAGGTCACTGGCTTGAAGCCTAAGGTCACTGGCTTGAGCAAGGGTCACTCACTCTGCTATAGCCCCCTGGACAAAACACATATTAGAAAACAGTCGATGAACAACTAAGGTGCCACAACAAAGAATTGATGCTTCTCATCTCTCTCCTTTCCTGTCTGTCCCTATTTGTCCCTCTCTCTGTGTCTCTCTGTCAAATAAATAAATAAACAAATAACTAAATAAGTAAATATTACAAGCATAGTTCCATCAAATTTTTTTTTTGCCTATGGACAGAATGAACATTACTACAGGTGCTTAGAGTATGCTGTTATGCAGATGAACATTAAAAAAGAGTAAGGAATGTCAATTTGTGATTTCCACATTGGTCGGCTGCCCAAGCACCCACCTTAGGGTGAAACTTGATTACAAGTGCTGTTTTAACAACCAGTTCACCAAACTCAACAAAAAATTAGGTATTGGTTCCACTGAATCTGTGTGAACTGATGAATTCCACCACTACCCACCTCCCTAAAGGGCTGGAAAAAATAAAATACTTATTTACTTTGCCATTCTTTCAGCCAGGAGTGTCCATTTGACACACCTAATAGAAAGTCACTGGTGGTAAGGATGGTAGTTCCAAGAATTTGATTTCTTACTAAAAGAGACAAGTACAATTGTCTTATTATTCTGTCTTTACATGAAAATCTAACGTCAGGATCTGGCAACCACCCTCCAATCATGAGGCACCAATCTCAAGACAAAAACCTAGCATATTATGAATGACAAAATGGAAAGAAGAAACTAGGCTGAGTCTCTGGGGACAACCAGTGACACAGCTTCCCTGTTGTACCATGGAATAATAAATGTCTACATTGCTTAAGCCACTGTTAGTTGGGTTTTTAATTTATTACTTGCAGCTAAATGCATTTCTAACTGATATAGGAGACAATGTCAGGTGATGAGGAAGGTGAGAGAAGCCTAAATATCTGTCAGTCTTAATTATCCAGGCTATCCCTATAACATTAATCCTCTGCAAACTTAGCTCATTAATACTCCTTAATAAAGAGCATATTTTTGTTTGTTTCTGGCTTACATTTGAAAGTAGGTCGGAGGCTCTGAAAGGTGGAAAGACAGAATATACATGGGAATTTTTGATCACCTTTTTCATTGATAATGACTTTGATTATGTTCTGCAAAGTTGGAATCTAAATGTCCTCAAGGCTATGAAATAACTGCCATATCACCCTTGGTCCAGCCCAATAAGAAAGAAAAAGTTCTCTTCCTCACCTCCCTTTCTCCAAGTTCTGTGCTCGCCTCCCAGTGAAACAGAACCTCAGAGGGATAATTCAACACAGAATAAAGATAAATGTTTGCAATGTCATACAAAGCAGTTTAATTCCTCCTAATCTTAATACATCTGCTGACCACTCCAGTAAAGCTCTGCCTTTGAATAATCAGAGGCAAGTCCTATTTAAGGGCTCATTTTCTCTTACCATCCATAAAAGAGCAATATTATTACCAATAAGAGAAACTGCTGGTAGTTTTAAAATAGCTTTTTGTTCCCACTTCTATAAATAAATATTTCAGAATTATTGAGACTTAGTTTCTGTTATTATGTTTTAATACAAACTAAAGTATGTCTTTATTATTAATATAATTTACTTTAGTGAATCATGGGTAAGAAGTTTACAAGGACTTTAGGGTTATAATTTTTGGTTGCAAGAAATTGCAAAAATTTTGTCTTTATGCAGATCAGGGGTCAGGAAACTTTTTGGCTGAGAGAGCCATGAACGCCACATATTTTAAAATGTAACTCCATGAGAGCCATACAACGACCCATGTACATTATGCATTATCCAATAAAAATTTGGTGTTGTCCTGGAGGACAGTTGTGATTGGCTCCAGCCACCCGCAATCATCAACATGAGCAGTAGGAAATGAATGGATTGTAATACATGAGAATGTTTTATATTTTTAATGTTATTATTTTTTTTATTAAATATTTGTCTGCGAGCCAGATGCAGCCATCAAAAGAGCCACATGTGGCTCGTGAGCCATAGGTTCCTAATCCCTGTTTTAGATCAAACCATGTTGCCACAAATGGCAAAATTTTATTCTTTTTTATAGTTGTGTAATATTCTATTATGTATAGAGACCACATCTTCTTTATCTATTCATCTATCTATGGACACCTAGGGATCTACCATAGATGGTATTATGTTAAGTGAAATAAGTCAGGAAGGAAACAATAAATACTGTATGGATTCACTTCTGTATGGAATCTAAAAACAAAACAAATAAAAACTGACTCATAGAAACAGAAACCAAAGGGATGGTCACCAGAAGGGAGAGGATGGAGGGATGAATGATAAGAGAATATAGTCTATAGTATTGTGATAAGTTTGCACAGTAACAGGTGATAGTAGAGGTGAGCACATTTTAAGGTATGAAAATTGAAACTAATATAACCAATATAAGATTGTACAATTATACTTAAATTTTTAAAACTGTAAAAATTAAATTAAAAAAATGGAAACTAGAGAAAATAAAAATGAAGACAATAAAAAGTAATTATGATACTATTACAGATGATGTTTGGGGGCAAAATTTTGTCTTTATGCATATATAGATCTATCTCTGCATATATAGATAAATATATATATGTGGATGTGTATATATAGATATATGTTTTTCATATATATGTGAAAATTTTATACATACACATATATAAGACTTCAATCTGATAACCACGTTTTTATTTAATATGTTGTTTCCATTTTCTCTTTTCCCTAAGTATTCCTTGACAACAACTTTTTAAATGATGGCATAATATTTTATTATATAGAAACATAATTTAGGCTCTGGCCAGTTGGCTCAGCAGTAGAGCATCCACCTAGTCTAGGGAAGTCCTGGGTTCAATTCCTAATCAGGGCACACAAGAGAAGCAACCATCTGCTGCTCCACCCCTTTTCCTTCTCCTTCTCTTTCTCTCTCCCCCTCCTCCCTCCATCAGCCAAATGGCTAGAATAAGTTGGCTTTTGGCTCTGAGGATGGCTCCATGGCCTCACCTCAGGCACTAAAATAGCTCTGTTGCCGAGTAACGGAGAAGTAGCCCAAAATGGGCAGAGCATAGCTGAGTAGGGGGCTTCGTGGGTGGATCACAGTCAGGATGCATGGAGGAATCTGTTTCTCTGCCTCCCCGCCTCTCACTTATATTAAAAAAAAAACAACACAATTTATATTTAAAAAGCTCAATGGTTAGACCTTAAGTTTTCTCCTATTTTCATCACTATAAATATTGCTCTAAGGAATACTTTTGTAGATAAATCTTTGGACATTTTTTTAGAGTCATTTTAAATAAATTTGCTAGGGTTTCATAAGAAATTAAAACCTAAAAGTAGTCAGAATAAAGCATTATTTTATTCTATACTCAACCATATCAGTAGAATGTTATTCGATCCAAAATTCTGTTGCTTTTTCCTGAGGCCATCAATCCTATTCTGGAATACTGAAATGTCAATATTTCTGTGTTCTTGAATTGCTGAACTTTTAGACCACTTTAGTAAAACCAGTCTTTGCTCAGTAGGCTTTCACGATTGTTTAGTACTGTATTTAATCAACCAGGAAATCATATTTACCAGATAAAGAAGTAACTAAGTTTCCCATGAGATTTTCTGGTTTGGTACATTTAAATGATGGAAGCTGCATCTTCTAGGCTGTTTGATCACCAAGATTGTCAGAAGCATTAGGCAGTCATGAGTTTTTCATAATTGATTTATGACTTATTTTATATTCATGAAGTTATTAATGAAAGATAAAATGCTGGATTTGGCAGCAAAAAAATAATAATGCTACATATAGGAGACCTAGAAAGGAAAAATCTTGGTTAAAGTCAATTTTTTGGAAAGTAATGCTATTTCTTGTTTTTGTTTAAACTGAGATTGAGAATCATATCTGTATTTTAATCCTTATTAATAATTATAATAAAAATTCATTTTCATTATAGAAAATTTGAAAATGCAGAAAAATGTAAAGCAAAAAATAAAATTTAACCATAATTTTACTTTCCAAGGAGGTAAATGACAATATGGTGCAATTCCACAGCTACTTTTCTGTGCCTATCTAAGATTAGAGCATATATGTTATTTTTTTATTCATCATCATATTGTAATCACCTCATTTTATTAAAAAAATTTTCAAAAACACTATTGTAATAGCCATGTAATATCTCAATGATAAATATGTCATAATTTAATTAATTTTCTGTTGAGAAACATTCAAACTTTTAAAAAATAATATTTTACTACCAAGAATAATTCTGAGATGAATATCCTTAAACTTCTTTGTCAAAATATCAAAGAAATTCCATAAAGCAAATTTTCTAAATTGGAATTACTAGATTAGAGAATAAAACTTTTACATGGTCCTTGTAACAAATTGCCAAATTGCTTTTCAGACGGGAATTCACATTTCTTCCACCATCAGGATAAGAGAAGTACCTATCTAATCATATTGAAGTCAGCATAATTTTTTTTAATTTTGACTAATAAACAAACATTTTTATCAGCATTGCTGATAAACATTCCCATAGGTTTATTGATTATTTGTGTTTCTTCTGTGAAACAGAAATTTGTGTCCTTCTGACAACAATAACATTGGCTGTAGTAGTGGGGGTGTTCCTGAAAAATGCTCTCCTGAGGGGCATTGAAATTTAACTTTAGTATAAGTTATACACACTCTCTACTATATATACTACTCTAATACTATTCATTCTAAATAGATAAAACATTTTAAACATTAATAAAAAAAAGCCAAACTCTTGTGAAGAAAATTATTTAAAAAAATTTCAATAAATCTTGAAATGGAAAAGAACTTAAAAATCAAAACTCTGAAACTAGCCTCACCAGGCAGAGGTGCAGTGGATAGAGCGCCTGACTGAGATGCGGAGGTTTGAGACCCTGAGGTCACCAGCTTGAGCGTGGGCTCATCTGATTTGAGGGAGGCTCACCAGCTTGGACCCAAGGTCGCTGGCTTGAGCAAGGGGTTACTCAGTCTGCTGAAGGCCAGCGGTCAAGGCACATATGAGAAAGCAATCAATGAACAACTAAGGTGTCTCAACAAAAAACTGATGATTGATGCTTCTCATCTCTTTCTGTTCCTGTCTCCCTATATATCACTCTCTCTGACTCTCTCTCTCTCTCTCTCTCTCTGTCTCTGTAAAATAAATAAATAAATAAATAAACCTCTGAAACTATTAAAAAAAAAAGTGGGAAATTTGGCTTCAGATTCACAAGTGAAAATATGCCCCTGACGGTAGAGAACATGGTCACTGCTATTTTACAGAATCCAAATTCAAACCCCATCTTGCCACAGCAGATTATGAACTTGTCCTACAATAGTTGTAAGGGCTTCACAACCTCCCCTCCTGCTCTGTGAAGTTCTCATGGGCCAAGCTCTTTTATCCTGATACTCTGTATGGCTTCAATTTCCAAAGTCAATGCATGGTTCAAAATGGCTGCTTCAGCCACAGCCATCTCCTCTACATTCCAGGATGTAAGAAGGGAGGTGGGACAGACAAGAGGATGAAGGGCATGATCTGGTTGCCTTTAAGGAAGATGCCCCATGAAATCTTTCCACACATATTAGTGGGCAGAAGTTACACACCAAGCCACAGGCAGCTATGAGCTCATGTAGAATTCATGGTTCCCTCACTTGGGAAGAATGGGAGAGTAGATATTGAGAAGACAACCAGCAGTCTTTATTACTTCCTTCAGGTAGTAAGCAATGCTGTATTGGTATCTATACCTTTGTATTTCCCGGTAGGTAAGACTGAGGAACTTTATTATTTTTAAAATACACTAAGTTATGTAGCTAATTCCACCTATGGCAAGCAGAATTATAGGCAAAAACTATTTTACCAAATATTTTAGACTTAATAGAAGAAAACCGATAATATTTTGAACTTTGCCTCTTGCATGTCTTCTGCTCCTAGCATTCCAGCAGAAGAAATTATTATTGGGTGTTCTAACTCTAAATTCACTTCATTGTAATGGCATGATGTGTGACAGCAACATGATCCACACCACATGTGGAGAGTGCCTTCCAAGGTCCCTTGCAACAGAGCCATCCACTCCCTTCTACTCGGGTTTTCCATGGCCAAGTTGTGACAATGTAGAACTAGAAAGCTGCTATTCAATTATTTTTCTTAAAAAGTTAATACTTCACAAATTCTATTTTCTTGTAAGACTTCTGGAGCAAATTCATCACAAGGCCTCAGGAACAGCTCTTTCACCCATATATTCACTGACTGGTTTGATTATGTGTTGGCTTTTCTGATGGTTTAATTTCATCAACATTACTTAGCATTCATTAAAACTGACCATGTTGACTGAGAGCTTGACCAAATAACCCAACAAGAATGTGTGTTCACTTCTCCCATCATCTGTCATTTTGATGGGCTCAGGAAAAATCTCAGACACTAACAAAGATCCAAAGTTACTGTTGCAATTATGCATTTGTTGATTCAGTCCCGTTGTTCTCCAAAGAAATTGGACATTTCATGACTTTGGGCCCTTTGCATTCCTGTGTGAAGATCCATACCAACCTCCAAATTATTTATGAAGGCAATGTGGCTGAAATTTAAATTGCCAATTATTTTCTCCCTCTTAATGGATTTTTATAACAATATAGCCCTTCTGTTGACAAAAAAAAAAAATTCTTGAATGTTCTTTTTTTTTTTTTTTTGGTCCTTTCTAGATTCTTCTATACTAATATTTGATGAAATTATAAAAATAACAAATAACACATTCTGGCTGTGGCCAGTTTGCTCAGTGGATATGGACATCCCAGACTCAATTCCCAGTTAGGGCACACAGAAGTGACCATCTGCTTCTCTTCTTCTCCCTCACCCTGTTCTCTCCCTCTTCCCTTCCCACAGCCAGTGACTCAATTGGTTTGCACGTGGCCCTAGGTGCTGAGGATAGCTTGTTGGTCCTGGCATCAGCCTAAGGAGCTAAAAGTAGCTCATTGATTTGAGCATTGGCCCCAGATGAGATTGCCGGTGGATCCCAGTCAGGGCACATGTGGGATTCTGTCTCACTCTCTCCCCTCCTCTCACTGAAAAAAAAAAAAAAGAAAGAAAGAAAGAGAGAGAGAGAAAGAAAATACCAAGTTCTGAAAATATTACTTGAGGTGCCCTCATGATTGTATTTTAAGGTCACTGGTCTTCAGTCCCTGACCAGGTAGCTCTGTTGGTTAGAGCATTGTCCTGACATGCCACACAGGTTATGGGTTTGATACCTGGTCAGGACATAGATACACAGCAGCCAATGAGTGCACGAGTGATTGGAAAAAACAAATGAATGCTTCCCTTCTCCCTCCTCACTCATTTTTTTCCTCTCTCTGTTTCTCAAAATATCAATCAATAAATAAAACCCTTGTCAGATAGCTTGGTTGGCTGGAGCATTGTCCTGGAACATGGAGGTTGCTGGTTCGATTCCCAAGTCAGGGCACATACAGGAGCAGCTCAATGTTCTTGTCACTCTCTCACTGCTTCTCTCAAAACAAAACAAAAAAACCCCCAAACAAACAAAAACCAATGACAGTATGAATAAGTAGAACAGCAAGTTGGTGCCTCTCTCTCTATATATATATCTCTGTCGCTTTCTCTTCCTCTCCAAAAATCAATAAATTTTTTAAAAGGGTGGATAACTAGTTTGTATGTCCCTCAAATGCTAGGTTGTCTGAAAGACAACCCAGATTGAGGCAGAGGGATTGGAGAGGTAGGAGAGTGGTGGTGGAACCTTAATTACAATTTTGTGAAAAAATGTAAGAATTTTACTTTTCAATAGAGTAGTGAATCATTTATATTATAACACCATGATGGTGGCTGTCTTTCATCACTTAGTTCCCCTTATGGAACATATCAATCTATTTCCACTCACTAACATTTTGATATTATTTAGTTCTGCATTTAAGTGACACTGATAAAAGTACCTCGTCATGGATAAAATTTCTGCCTTTTAAATGAAGTTTCACTAGTTTATAAATAGCTAATTACTCTCTAAGCTCCTCTAGTTTACAGGAGAAATAATTTAATGAAGATTCAGATTGCTTTGTCTAGCTTTGTTAATGTAAATGAGTAATGTGTATTGATTTTTCATGGTGTAAAAATCTTTTTATTCATCTTGTACAAAAAGTCTGTTAAAGAATTATTAATGATGTGATAATTGCTTTAAGATCTATGCCCTAATTAAAATAGTAAATTATTTATTATATCTTTATTTTCATTAGACGCACAGAAAAGCAATAATTTTTATAAGAAACCCTATGAAAAATAAAATTATCTCACTTAGAAATGCTTCAGAAATCCTGCAACAGAGCTCTGCTGAGGGGATGCTGGCAACTTCCTGCTGTGTGGCTTCACCTCCAGTCAAAACTAAGACGCCATTCAACTGAAATGAATAATCTTAAAAAACTGTTTCACACTTTTACTTTATTTAGCACATTTTATTTATTACTGAATTTATTGAACTGACATTGGTTAATAAAATTATATCATTTTCAGGCATACAATTGTATAATACATCATCTGTATATTGTATTGTGTGTTCACCACCCAAAGTCAAGTTTCTTTCTGTCACTGCACCCTCCTCTGCCTCCCCCACCCCTTCCCTCTGGCAATCACCACACTGTTGTCCATGTCTATGAGGTTTTTTTTCTTCTTCTTTTTTTTTTTTTTAATTTTGGTTTCTTTAGTTGTTCTTCTTGTTTCTTTTTTGTTTGTTTTCTTTTTCTATTTTTGGTTAATATTGTTTTGTGTTTTGCTAATCCCTTGACCGTTTACATCCAGCATCTCAATTCCCCTGTTTCAACCTTTTAGTAAAACAAAATAGCACAATTCATCTATACCAATTTCTGCTTCTACATTTTAATTTAATTTTCAGTGCTTAAAAAGTAAAGATTTTTTTATTAATTTTACTAGGGTGACATCAATAAATCAGGGTACATATGTTCAAAGAAAACATGTCCAGTTGTCTTGTCGTTCAATTATGTTGCTTACCCATCACCCAAAGTCAGATTGTCCACTGTCATCTTCTATCTAGTTTTCTATGTGCCCGTCCCCCTCCCCCTTTCCTCTCCCTCTCCCCTCACCCCCTTAACCACCACACTCTTATCAATGTCTCTTAGTCTCGCTTTTATATCCCACCTATGTATGGAATAATACAGTTCCTGGTTTTGTCTGATTTACTAATTTCACTTTGTATAATGTTATCAAGATCCCACCATTTTGCTGTAAATGATCCGATGTCATCATTTCTTATGGCTGAGTGTATTCCATAGTGTATATGTGCCACATCTTCTTTATCTAGTCATCTATTGAAGGGTTTTTTGGTTGTTTCCATGTCCTGGCCACTGTGAACAATGCTGCAATGAACACGGGGCTGCATGTGTCTTTATGTATCAATGTTTCTGAGTTTTTGGGGTATATACCCAGTAGAGGGATTGAGGGGGTCATAAGATAGTTCTATTTTCAGTTTTTTGAGGAACCACCATACTTTCTTCCATAACTACTTTACATTCCCACCAACAGTGAATGAGGGTTCCTTTTTCTCCACAGCCTCTCAACATTTGCTATTACCTGTCTTGTTAATAATAGCTAAACTAACAGGTGTGAGGTGGTATCTCATTGCAGTTTTGATTTGCATTTCTCTAATAACTAAAGAAGATGAGCATTTTTTCATATATCTGTTGGCCATTTATATTTCTTCCTGAGAGAAGTGTCTGTTCATGTCCTCTTCCCATTTTTTTTTTGGATTGTTTGTTTGTTTGTTGTTGAGTTTTATGAGTTCTTTGTATATTTTGGATATTAGGCCCTTATCTGAGCAGTTGTTTGAAAATATCATTTCCCATTTAGTTGGCTGTCTGTTTATTTTGTTATCAGTTTCTCTTGCTGAGCAAAAACTTCTTAGTCTGATGTAGTCCCATTCATTAATTTTTGCCTTCACTTCTCTTGCCTTTGGAGTCAAATTTATAAAATGCTCTTTAAAACCCAGGTCCATGAGTTTAGTACCTATGTCTTCTTTTATGTACTTAATTGTTTCAGGTCTTATGTTTAGATCTTGATCCATTTTGAGTTAATTTTAGTACAGGGGGACAAACTGTAGTCCAGTTTCATTCTTTTGCATGTGGCTTTCCAGTTTTCCCAGCAACATTTGTTGAAGAGGCATTCTTTTCCCCATTGTGTGTTGTTGGCCCCTTTATCAAAAATTATTTGACCATATATATGTGGTTTTATTTCTGGACTTTCTATTCTGTTTCATTGGTCTGAGTGTCTATTTTTCTGCCAATACCATGCTGTTTTGATTGTCATGGCCCTATAATAGAGTTTGAAGTCAGGTATTGTAATGCCCCCAGCTTCATTCTTTTTCTTTAGGATTGCTTTGGCTATTTGAGGTTTTTTATAGTTCCATATAAATCTGATGATTTTTTATTCCATTTCTTTAAAAAATGTCATTGGAATTTTGATGGGAATTGCATTAAATTTGTATATTGCTTTGGGTAATATGGCAATCTTGATTATATTTATTCTTCCTAACCAAGAACAAGGAATATTCTTCCATCTCATTATATCTTTTTCAATTTCCCTTAACAATGATTTGTAGTTTTCATTATATAAGTCCTTCACATTCTTTGTTATGTTTATTCCTAGGTATTTTATTTTTTTTGTTGCAATCGTGAAGGGGATTATTTTTTTGAGTTCATTCTCAAATGTTTTATTGTTGGCATATAGAAAGGCTATGGACTTATGTATGTTAATTTTGTATCCTGCGACCTTACTGTATTGGCTTATTGTTTCTAGTAGTCTTTTTGTGGATTCTTTGGGGTTTTCGATGTATAGGATTATATCATCTGCAAAAAGTGATACCTATACTTCTTCTTTTCCAATATGGATGCCTTTTATTTCTTTGTCTTATGTGATTGCTCTGGCTAGAACCTCTAGTACCACATTAAATAAGAGTGGAGAGAGTGGACAACCCTGTCTTGTTCCTGATTTAAGGGGGAAAGCCTTCAGTTTAGTGCCATTTAATATGATGTTAGCTGATGGTTTATCATATATGGCCTTTATCATGTTGAGATATTTTCCTTCTATACCCATTTTGTTGAGAGTCTTAAACATAAAATTGTGTTGTATTTTATCGAAAGCCTTTTCTGCATCTATTGATAAGATCATGTGGGTTTGCTCTTTGTTTTGTTGATATGGTGTATTACGTTAACCGTTTTACGTATGTTGAACCATCCTTGAGATTCTGGGATGAATCCCAATTGATCATGATGTATTATTTTTTTAATATGTTGTTGTATTCGATTTGCTAGTATTTTGTTTAGTATTTTAGCATCTGTATTCATTAGAGATATTGGTCTGTAGTTTTCTTTTTTTGTGCCATCCTTGCCTGGTTTTGGTATGAGGGTATGTTGGCCTCATAAAATGTATTCGGAAGTATTGCTTCTTCTTCCATTTTTTGGAAGACTTTGAGTAGAATAGGAACCAAGTCTTCTTTGAATGTTTGATAAAATTCGCTTGTATAGCCGTCAGGGCCTGGACTTTTATTTTTGGGGAGGTTTTTAATGGTTTTTTCTATTTCTTCTCTACTAATAGGTCTGTTTAGGCTTTCTGCTTCTTCTTGACTCAGTCTAGGAAGGTTGTATTGTTCTAGGAATTTATCCATTTCTTCTAGGTTGTTGAATTTAGTGGCATAAAGTTTTTCATAGTATTCTACAATAATTCTTTGTATATCTACGGTGTCCGTGGTGATTTCTCCTCTTTCATTTTGGATTTTGTTTATATGAGTTCTTTCTCTTTTTTCCTTAGTAAATCTTGCCCGGAGTTTGATAATTTTGTTGATCTTTTCAAAGAACCAGCTCCTTGTTCTGTTCATTTTTTCTACAGTTTTTCTGTTCTCTATTTCATTTATTTCTGCTCTGATTTTTATTATCTCCTTTCTTCGGCTGGTTTTGGGTTGTCTTTTTTCTTCTTTTTCTAGTTCCTTAAGGTGTGAAGTTAAGTGGTTCACTTGGACTCTCTCTTGTTTGTTCATATAGGCCTGAAGTGATATGAATTTCCCTCTTAACACTGCTTTTGCTGCATCCTGTAGATTCTGATATGTCGTATTGTCATTTTCATTTGTCTGTATATACCTTTTGATCTCTGCACTTATTTCTTCTTTGACCCATTCATTTTTTAAAAATATGTTGTTTAGTTTCCATATTTTTGTGGAATTTTTTTCCTCTTTTTTGCAGTTGAATTCTAGTTTCAAGGTTTTATGATCAGAAAATATGCTTGGTACAACTTCGATTTTTCTGAATTTGCTGATGTTGTTTTTGTGGCCCAACATTTCAATTCTTGAGAATGATTCATGTACACTGGAGAAAAATGTATACTCAGTCACTTTGGGATGAAATGTCCTGTAGATGTCTATCATATCCAGGTGCTCTAGTGTTTTGTTTAAGGCCAATATATCTTTATTGATTCTCTGTTTGGATGACCAATCTAGAGCCGTCAGCAGTGTATTGAGGTCTCTAAGTATGATTGTATTTTTGTCAGTTTTTGTTTTAAGGTCAATAAGTAGCTGTCTTATATATTTTGGTGCTCCTTGCTTTGGTACATATATATTAAGAATTGTTATGTCTTCTTGATTCAGTGTCCCTTTAACTATTATGAAATGATCATTTTTGTCTCTGAGTACTTTTGCTGTCTTGTAGTCAGCATTATCAGATATGAGTATTGCTACGCCTGCTTTTTTTTTTCGATGTTATTTGCTTGGAGTATTGTTTTCCAGCCTTTCACTTTGAATTTGTTTTTATCCTTGTTGCTTAGATGAGTTTCTTGTAGGGAGCATACAGTTGGATTTTCTTTTTTAATCCATTCTGCTACTCTGTGCCTTTTTATTGGTGAGTTTAATCTGTTTACATTTAGTGTAATTATTGACACTTGTGAGTTCCCTATTGCCATTTTGTAGGTTGCTTTCTGTTAGTTTTGTGTCTTGTTTGATTCTTTTCTTTCATTTTTCTATCTTTTGTTTTTATTTGGTTGTATTCCACACATCTTTCCTCTGTTGCTATCTTTTTTAAATCATGTGCTTCTATGGTGGTTTTTTCAATGGTGATTACCATTAAGTAATAAAAAGTGTTCCTGCCTGTTCATTGTAGTGCAACTATCTTATAAGTGTTTCTGCACTCCATCATCCTTTGCTACTGTTAATCTCCATCCTCTCCCCCTCCCTTTTTTTTGTTGTTTTCACAGTTTAAATGTGGTCTTATTGTGTTCTTCTTGGAGCTTTTACTTGTGGTTTTGTTTTTCTTTTGTTCTTTGTATCTGATTGGAGTATCCCCTTTAGTAATTCCTGGAGTGGGGGTTTTCTGATGATAAATTCCCTCATCTTTTCTATATCTGTGAATGTTTTTATTTCTCCTTCGTATTTGAAGGATAGCTTTGAGGGGTATAATATTCAGGGCTGAAAGTTCCTCTCTTTCAGGACTTTAAATATGGGGGTCCACTCTCTTCTAGCTTGTAGAGTTTCTGTTGAGAAATCTGATGATAATCTAATGGGCCTTCCTTTATATGTTGTATTCTTCTGTTCCCTGGCTGCCTTGAGAATTTTTTATTTGTTGTTGGTTTGTGCCAATTTCATTATGATGTGCCTTGTAGTAGGTTTTTTGGGGTTAAGAAAACTCAAAGTTCTGTTTGCTTCTTGAATTTGAGGCTTTAATTCTTTCCACAGGATTGGGAAGTTCTCATCTATTATTTGTTTGAATATCTTCTCCATTCCATTTTCTCTCTCTTCTCCCTCTGATATACCTATTATTCTTATGTTATTCTTTTTGATGGAGTCAGATAATTTCTGTAGGGCTATCTCATTTTTTTAAATTTTTGAGTCTCTTTCTTTTTCTCTCTGTTGTGCCTCAAGTTTCTTGTCTTCTATTTCACTAATCCTACCTTCTATCTGGCCTATTCTATTAGCTAAGCTTGTTACCTCATTTTTCAGCTCGTGAATTGAGTTTTTCATCTCTGTTTGATTTGTTTTTATAGTTTCAATTTTCTTGGTAATATATTTGTGTTCATTGAGTTGTTTTCTGAGCTCCCTAAATTGCGTTTCTGTGTTTTCTTGTATATCTCTGAGTATTTTTAGGATTTCTATTTTAAATTCTCTGTCATTTAGCTCCAAGGTTTCCAATATATTAAATTTTTTCTCCATGGATTTTTCCTCATCTATCTGTGTTACCTCTCTTTCTTTTGTATCCATGATATTTGATTTTTTCTTCCTTAATGGCATCTGAAGTTAGTTTTGTTGATAGTATTAATGAGAATTAATAAAGAACAAAAAGTTTAAAAAAATAAAAATAAAAATAAAAAATAAAAAAGAATTTAAAAAAATTAAAAATTAAAAAAATATTATTTCCCCTCCTCCTTTTTTTCTTTCCTCTCCTCTCCCCTCCTTCTTGAGAAAATCTTGTGGTGAACTGTGAATTATATTGTGCTAAATAGAACAAACAATACCTATAATGGAGGGCCTGATTTGAGGAGAAGTAATAAAGAGGCAAAAAAAGGGGGTATGGACCCACAAAATGCAAATAAGGAAAAAAATTGGGTCAGGAATAAAATGATTTGCTTTTAGGTGTTGGTTGACTAAGAGATATGATGAGAGGAATAAGAGGGAAACAGAAAAATGGGGGTAAAAATTAAAAAATTACTATTGTATTTAGTGAAACAAAACTGGATAACAATGGAGATCCAGGGTTGGGAGCACTGCTAGTGAGTTGAAAAAGTGAAGTAAAAACCCCCCAAAATGCCACAAACATAGGTTTGAGTCACAGATAAAATAATTTGTTCGTTATTGAGGATTGAATGAGAGGAGACGTAAAGGAGAAAGAAAGAAACTAATATAGAGGGAGAAAATAAAGAGAAAAAAAAAGAGGGAACCACTAAAAGAAGAAAAAAGAACAAAAAGGAGAGAGAGAGAGAGAGAGAGAGTTAAAGGTTTTGGAGTGCTACCCTAATAGAGAGAAAGGAAGAAGAAAGAAAAGATAATGGGAGATGTAACACTTTTGGGTATTATAGTTCAAGGAGAGGAGAGAGTAAGACCAGCAGAGAATTAAATGACCAAATTGGAAGAGGAAAAAAGTAATCAAGACATGAAGATAAGAGAAACAAACGAACAAATATAATAAAATGGGAGAGGTTAAAAGTCTGTGGAGGCCCTGGCTGGTTGGCTCAGTGGTAGAGAGTCGGCCTGGCGTGCAAAAGTCCCGGGTTCGATTCCCAGCCAGGGCACACAGGAGAAGCACCCATCTGCTTCTCCACCCCTCCCCCTCTCCTTCCTCTCTGTCTCTCTATTCCCCTCCTGCAGCTGAGGCTCCACTGGAGCAAAGATGGCCCGGGCGCTGGGGATGGCTCCTCGGCCTCTGCCCCAGGCGCTAGAGTGGCTCTGGTCGCAACAGAGCGATGCCCCGGAGGGGCAGAGCATCGCCCCCTGGTGGGCAGAGCTTCGCCCCCTGGTGGGCATGCCAGGTGGATCCCGCTCGGGCGCATGCAGGAGTCTGTCTGACTGTCTCTCCCCATTTCCAGCTTCAGAAAAATACAGAAAAAAAAAAAGCCTGTGGAATATTCTTGATTTTGATAGGTTATCTTCTTGCTTTTTCTTTTCTCTCCCTCTTCCTCGTCAGTGACTTTGTACCCTGGCTTCTGCCCCTGTGGCACGCTTAGGTAGAGGTTTGCAGTTGATAAGTCTCTATGGTGATGTCATATATTGGGCTTCAGTCTTGTTGGCAGTCAAGGCTCATTAGCATTTGTAGGTTCCGACAGTGAGAGAGTCTGTGTTCCCGGAGCCTCTCTCCTAGTCTTTCCTTCCTGAATTAGCCTGATGATCCAGCTATGGGGTTGCTGCTGCCTCTGCCTGGAGAGCAAGAGGCTCAGAGCTGGCAAATCCCCACTCTATTCCCACTCAGCACAGGGCTCTGGGTAAGGGTCAATCAGTCACAGCTGCTAGCATAATCAGGCGGGGCTTCTGCACACAAAGACCTCTGACTCTGCCCCTCTGTTTGGTAACACGGGCGGGCGCCCACTCCTGTGGCGCTTGGAGGAATCTCTCGCTCAGTATCTGCACGCACAGACCAGGATATGAAGCAGGCTACCTCTCACTCCGAATGAGACCCCCGCCCGCACGGAAAAGTCTCAGCGTTGAAATTAGCTCTCGCTCCCTCCACGTGTGCGCCTTTTTCAGGGTGCTGGGGCAGCCCCGAGATTCTGCTTTTGGCCCACACAAAGGCCTCTGACTCTACCTCTCTGTCAGTAACACGGGCGCCCACTCCCGGGGCTCTAGGACAGTGGTTCTCAACCTTTCTAATGCCATGACCCCGCAATACAGTTCCTCATGTTGCGGTGACCCCAAACCAAAAAATAATTTTGGTGGCTACTTCATAACTGTAATTTTACTACAGTTATGATTCGGATTGTAAATACTTGATATGCATTATGTATTTTCCGATGGCTTTAGGCGACCCCGCTGGGGTCGCGACCCACAGGTTGAGAACTGCTGCTCTAGGAGGAATCTCTTGCCCATTATCTGCGTGTGCTGACTAGGAGATTCGGGGCGGATGGCTGCCCCACTCGTCTCTCTTTGTGTGGGTTTGGCACGAGCACTAGCTTGCATTGACTGGGTTGCCACAAGCACAGTTTTTCTTTGGCTTGGATCTTTGTGCCACAGCCTGGTTCGGCTGTTTGTGCCATGGCCTGGATCTATTCACACCCTATGCCTGCCTTAGTTCCTATACTCTCAGTTTCCAGTGAAAGCAGCCCTTCTTTATGTTAGTGAGGAAGGCGGAGTGTTTCTTGCTCCCTATTTCCTTCGGGGTTTGATTATATATTTAGCCAATTTTTCACTCGATCATACCTTCGCGGAACATCTGGAGGCTCCAAGGATAGATTTTTCTGTTTCTGGTTGAAGATCTTGTTGAATTTTTGGGGAGATTTATTGGTATCACTCCCTACAGCGCCATTACTCTGATGTCATCTTCAAGTAAGGATATTTTTAATAGTTTGAAAAGCTCAATTAAAGACAAGGAGGAAAATGTACTTATTGTCATGGAAATTATCTTACATCAACTTGATTCAGGTTTTGTTTTGTTTTTTGCAGTGGTGCTTTGATGTTTCTTCAATTTGCAAGAGAACTGTTTTTAATGATTTATCTTGAGTTGTCTGTATAGAAAAACCACAACTGAAGTCAATAACTGTCTTCCATTTATCATGTCATTCTTTACTACCTACTGTTTTGTCTTTAATTCATATGTGTGATTAACTGGAGCCATGCTGCCTTGGACAAAATGATCATTGACTTGAAGGGTGGTGAGTGAGCTCACATATGAGTACAGATGTTTGGCTAGACACTGTGTTGGGATCTTTCAGGATTGACATTTAAGCTCATAACATCCAAAACCTTGAAGGCATGATTTCAGTTTTATAAAGAAAGGAAGTGAAGGTTAAGAGCTGCAACCATTTTGATCATCTAAACTAGCAGTCAGAAAACGATAATCCATGGGCCATATCCAGCTTGCCACCAGCTTTTATGAATAAAGTTTTATTGGAGCATAGATAACCATTGGTTTAGGTGTTGTCTATTACTGCTTTCTTATTACAATCACAGGTTTAATAGTATAGTGAGATAGTGTCTGACCTGCAGAACCTAAAATTTATACTACCTACCCCTTAAGAAAAAGAGTTTGCAGACCTCTGGTCTAAATCAAGAAAACAAGAATTTCCCTCGCAATCACATCTCCTTCCATTCATCAGATCCCATTTTGTTACATGCTCCTTTGTTTAAAATAATCCACATCCTTTTCCTAGTATATTTTTTAGAACTTTATCTATTTCATTATTTTTTTCCTTTATTTTGACACTTTTTAAAAATTTTTTAGTGAGCAAGTGAGAGAGAGAGAGAGAGAGAGAGAGAGAGAGTGAGTGAGAGACAGAGAGAGGGACAGACAGACAGGTAGGGAGAGAGATCAGAAGCATCAACTTATAGTTGTGGCACTTTAATTGTTCATAGATTTCTTTCTCATATGTGCCTTGACTAGGAGTGGAGGGAGTCCAGCTGAGCCAGTGACCCCCTTCCTCAAGCCAGTAACCTTGGGCTTAAACCAGCAACTGTCGGCTTCCAGTCAGCAACCTTAGGGCTCATGCCAGTGACCCCATAGAATCATGTCTATGATCCCACGCTCAAGCCAATGACCCTGAGCTCAAGTTGGATGAGGCTGCGGTTAAGCTGGCAATGTCAGGGTTTCTAACACGGGTCCTCTGTGTCTCAGGTTGATGCTTTATCCATTGTGCCACCACCTGGTCAGGCAATTTTGACACTCTTAATATAAAGAATTTTTTCTTGTGAACCACATCTCATCTCTTTTCTGAATAAGCTGAAATAACATCTCTCTAGCATGTCTCTCTTTTAGCTGTTATTATTTACAGTATTTGACTCTGATCATGTAGACTCAATAGAGCCTTTTGGACTTCAGCTAGTAAAAGGATTATTATAGTAAAGGATTGCCTCATGTAGCTCATTTTATGTCTGAATTTCTTCCCTTAAACTTTCCCACAGGACAATGGTTGGGGAGAGTCACAGGCAGATGCAGTTTAGAAAATTCAATAAATATCACGTAATAAAAATTAGATCAAAGGAGCACCATGTCCAGTTGGAGATCCTGTACTTTCTTTTATGTAGAGAAAAGGGAGGCAGCAAGGTAAAAAAGGGTGTTCCCACCTAAAACACATTAGTCAATGAATCGTCTAACAGTAAATAAAAGCTCTTTTCTCACAGACACTGCTTGTTTTGCAGTCAAAGTTGTCTAGCTACATCCAGGTTTGCCTTCAGCAAACTCTGCAATGGACTAATTTAGCAGATCTTCAAAAAAGGCCGCCCAGCCAGCCAGCCCCAACCCAGGAGATTTTGAGAGGATTTCTATAAGAAAATAAAAAGGCCAGAGAAGGTCTAATTAATCAAAAAGAGTTCAAAAGTAGTGAAAATACTCTAAGATATTCAAGAATAGTTTAAAAATAAACCATCCATACTGTAGAATACTACGCAATATTAATAATATTATTGAAGAAAATTCAATAAAAAAGTGGCATAGCAGGTTCTTAAACATGCATGCTTAATTTTTATTATTTAAATTTTTTGAACTATATATTATGTATATAAATACTGGAAGGTATATATCACAATATTAACAGTGGTTCCTTTTGGGTGATAGAGTTATGACTGACTATTGTTTTCTCTCTGCTTTTCTATATTTTCCCGATAAATATGTATTACTTTCCTAACTATAAGATGTTTCTTTTTATGAGACAAAAAGAACACAACTAAAAATGTTATGGGTAACCTGAAAAGAAAAAAAGATGTTCTGTCTCCTACGTAAAATGAAAGAATATTGATAAATATGTTGTATTTCCATTTCAGGGTTTGGAAAAAATCTTAGAAGCAGATTGATTTAACTGACATGTGTTAAGAGAAAAGGTTCACATTGTTTTCTTTTGAGTATTGATCAGAATAATTAAATACTCGTAGTTACTAGTTTCTGGATTACTCACTTGGAAGGTCCTGGGACTCCCAACACTGCCCACAGACAATGTTCCTTCTTATAAGCAAGATTTAGCTTATGCTGTCCCCTCAGCTGGGATGGTCTTCTTGCTTACCCTTGTCTTCTTGGACTAGCTAACAAGTTGCCTCTTCCTTGCACTCCCTGAAACCTATTCCCATCTCCCACTTCTCATTAATCAGCATTCCCTTTCTGGGTCTGTAATCTTTCTATAGCCATTTCAGGATTGGATTATATTTTTTCCTTTTCTTTTCTTTTCTTTCTTTCTTTCTTTCTTTCTTTCTTTCTTTCTTTCTTTCTTTCTTTCTTTCTTTCTTTCTTTCTTTCTTTCTTTCTTTCTCTCTCTCTCTCTCTCTCCCCTTCCTTCCTTCCTTCCTTCCTTCCTTCCTTCCTTCCTTCCTTCCTTCCTTCCTTCCTTCCTTCCTTCCTTCCTTCCTTCCTTCCTTCCTTCCTTCTTTCTTTCCTTCTTTCCTTCTTCCCTTCCTTCTCTCTTTAATTCTTTTCTTCTTCCCTATCACATTGAGGGCAAGACCAGATTTAAATCACTGTCATATTTCCAGTGTTTAGAATAAGTATTTGAATTGCCTATAATAACCAAATATCTCTGATCAGCAGCATTTGATTTCTCTTGACCATCCAACCCAATTCTTAGACATGTTCACCCTCTTCCTCTCCTGTCAAAGCTCTTAAAACTGGGTGAACCAGGTGCATAGCTGGGAATGGAAAAGGTGGTGGGCCAATTTCTATACTAGAGCATATTTGCTTCTCAGTTGCTTTTGACAATTATTTTTAATTTTTATTAATTTTAATTTATTGTGTTAACATGGGTTCAAGTGTCCCACTCAATATAACACCATCACCCCCACCTCCTTGTCCCCCCTTACACTCCCTTTGCTCCCCTCCCCTTAGCTCCCTTCCCTCTTCCCTCTGGGATTTGCTGTCCTGTTATCTGTATCTATGTATCTATAGTATGTATAATGTCACTAATCCCTTCACCTTCTCTGATCCCATCTCCTCACCCCCCTTCCCTCTGACCGCTGTTTCTCTGCTCCCTGTGACCCCGCCTCTGCCTCTATTCTGTTCCTTGGTTCACTTTGTTCATTAGATTCCACATATAAGTGAGATCATATGATATTTTTCTTTCTCTGCCTGGTTTATTTCACTTAACATAATAATCTCCAGGTCCATCCATGCCATCACAACAGGTAAGATTTCCTTTTTTCACTGCTGCATAGTATCCCATTGTGTATATGTATCACAGCTTTTTAATTCACCCGTTCACTGATGGACACTTGGGCTGTTTCCAGATCTTGGTTATTGTAAACAATGCTGTGATAAACATGGGGGTGCATATCTTCTTTTGAATCAGTAATTTTGTATTCTTAGGATATATTCCTAAAAGTAGGATAGCTGGATCAAAAGATAGTTTTATTTTTAATATTTAGAGTAAACACCATACTGTTTTCCACAGTGGCTGCTCAAGTCTTCATTTCCACCAGCAGTGCAGGAGGGTTCCCTTTTCTCCACACCCTCACCAGCACTTACTCTGTGTTGATTTATTAATGAGCACCATTCTGACAGGTGTGAGGTGGTATCTCATTGTGGTTTTAAATTGAATTTCTCTAATGATTAGAGATATTGAACATTTTTTTCATATGCCTATTGGCCATCTGTATGTCCTTTTTGGAGATAGAGGGTATCTATTCAGTTCCTTTGCCCATTTTTCAATTGGATTGTTTACCATCCTGCCTTTGAGTTTTACAAGTTCTTTATAAATTTTGGTTATTAACCCCTTATCAGACGAACTGGTGAATATGTTCTCCCATTCAGTGGGTTGTCTTTTTATTTTGTTAATTGTGTCTTTTGCTGTACAAAAGCTTTTCATTTTGATATAGTCTCATTTGTTTATTTTGTCCTTTATTTCACTTGCCCATGGAGATAAATCGGCAAAAATATTGCTATGAATGATATCAGAGAGTTTACTGCTTATCTTTTCTTCCAAGATGTTTATGGTATTGTGAATTACACTTAAATCTTTTTTTCTATTTTGAGTTTATTTTTGTGAATGGTGTAAGTTGGTGGTCTATTTTCATTGTTTTGCATATACCTGTCCAACTTTCCCAACACCATTTATTAAAGAGACTGTCTTTACTCCATTGCATGCTCTTACCTCTTTTGTCATATACCAATTGACCATAAAGGTGTGGGTTTATTTCTGGGTTCTCTGTCCTGTTCCACAGATCTGTATACCTACCTGTTCTTATGCCAGTACCAAGCTGTTTTGATTACAATGGCCTTGTAGTATAACTTGATAGCAGGAAGTGTAATACCTCCCACTTTATTCTTCTTTTTCAAGATTACTGAGGCTATTTGTGTTCTTTTTTGGTTCCATGTGAATTTTTGGAATATTTGTTCTATATCTTTGAAGTGTGTCATTGGTATTTTAATAGGAATTCAATTGAATTTGTAGATTGCTTTGGGTACTATAGACATTTTAATGACGTTTACTCTTCCAATGCATGAACACGGTATATGCTTCCACTTGACTGTATCTTCCTTGATTTCTTTTTTTAATGTCTTATAGTTTTGCAAGTACAAAATCTTTTACCTCCTTGGTTAAATTTACTCCTAGGTAATTTATTTTTTGTTGTTGTTGCAATAGTAAAGGGGATTGTTTCCTTAATTTCTTTTCAAGACAGTTTATTGTTGGTATATAAAAATGCCACTGATTTCTGAATATTAATTTTATACCCTGCCACCTTGCCAAATTCATTTATCAGATCTAGTAGTTCTTTGACTGAAACTTTAGGGTTTTCTATGTACAGTATCCTATCAAAAGCAAATAATGATAGTTTTTTTTTTCTTGTTTTCCAATTTGAATGCCTTTTATTTCATCTTCTTGTCTGATTGCCATGGTTAGGATTTCCAGAACTATGTTGAATAAGAGTGGTGAAAGTGGGCACCCCTGCCTTGTTCCTGATCTTAAGGGGATTGCTTTTAATTTTTGCCCATTGATTATGATGTTGGCTGTGGGTTTGTTACAGGTGGCCTTTATTATGTTCAGGTATGTTCCCTGTATTCCTACTTTGTTGAAGATTTTGATCATAAATGGGTGCTGGATTTTATCAAATGCTTTTTCTGCATCTATTGATATAATAATGTGATTTTTAGCCTTCCTTTTGTTTATGTAGTGAATCACATATATTGATTTGTGAATATTGTACCAGCCTTGCCTCCCTGGAATACACCCATTTGATCATGATGTATGATCTTTTTTATTTACTGCTGGTTCCGGTTTGCTAATATTTTGTTAGAATTTTAGCATCTATATTCATCCGGGATATTGGCTTATAATTTTCTTTCTTTGTTGTGTCTTTACCTGGTTTTGGAATGAGGATCATGCTTGCCACATCAAAAGAGCTTGAAAGTCTTCCCTCCTCTTGAATTTTTTTAAATAGTTTGAGAAGGATAGGTGTTAGTTCTTTGAATATTTGGTAAAATTTGCCTGTGAAGCCCTCCGGTCCCAGACTTTTGTTTGCTGAGAGTTTTTTGATAACTGTTTTTAATTTCTTTTGTTGTAATTGATCTGTTTATGTTTTCTGATTCTTCCAGATTGAGTTTTAGAAGATAGTATGTTTCTAGAAATTTATCCATTTCACCTAGGGTGTTTAATTTTTTGGCATATAGATTTGCATAGTATTTTCTTACAACCCTTATTCAAAGGGTTACTGTGGTATCAGTTGTTACTTTTCCACTTTTATTTCTAATATTATTTGAGTCCTCTCTCTTTTTTCCTTGATGAGTCTGGTTAAAAGTTCATCAATATTGTTTACCTTTTTAAACAACCAGCTCTCTCTCTCTTTTTTTTTTTTTTTTTTTTTTTACAAAGACAGAGAGAGTCAGAGAGAGGGATAGACAGGGACAGATAGACAGGAACGGAGAGAGATGAGAAGCATCAATCATTAGTTTTTTGTTGTGACACCTTTGTTGCTCATTGATTGCTCTCCCATATGTGCCCTGACTGCGGGCCTCCAGCAGACTGAACAACCCCATGCTCGAACCAGCATCCTTGGGTCCAAGCTGGTGAGCTTTTGCTCAAACCAGATGAGCCTGTGCTCAAGCTGGCGACCTCGGGGTCTCGAACCTGGATCCTCGTCATCCCAGTCTGACGCTCTATCCACTGTGCGACTGCCTGGTCAGGCCCAGCTCTTGATTTCATTGATCTTTTGTATTGTTTTTTATAGCCTCTATGTCATTTATATTCATTCCGATCTTTATTATTTTTTCCTTCTACTTCCTCTGGACTTTACTTGTTGTTCTTTTTCTAGTTTTTTAGATGCAGAGCTCAGTTATTTAATTGAGCTTTTTCTTGCTTCTTAAGGTATGCCTGTAATGCTATGAACTTCCCTCTTAGGGCTGCTTTAGTTGTGTCCCATAAATTTGGGGTTGTTGTATGTTCTTTTTCATTTGTTTCAAGGAAGTTTTTTATTTCTTCCTTGATCTTGTTTTTAACCCATTTGTTATTTAATGACATGCTATTTCGCTTCCAAGTGATTGAATGTTTTCCAGTTTTTCTATTATAATTGATTTCTAGTTTTATGCCATTGTGATCAGAGAAAGTGCTTGATATCATTTCAGTCTTTTTAAATTTATTGAGACTTGTTTTGTGTCCTAACATGTGGTCTACCCTAGAGAATGTACCATTAGCACTTGAAAAAATGTATATTTTGCTCTTTGGGGGTGAAAGGTTCTAAAGACATCAATTAAATCCAGTTGATCTAATGTTTCATTTAAGCCTGCTGTTTATTAATTTTCTGTTTGGAGGATTTATCCATTTATGATAGTAGGGTATTAAAATTCCCTACTATTATAGTATTGCTGTTGATCTCACCTTTTATGTCCATCAAAATCTGCTTTATATATTTAGGTGCTCTTATATTAGGTGCATAAATATTTACAAGGGTTATATCCTGTTGGATTGCTCCCTTTATCATTATGTAGTAACCTTATTTATCCCTTACTATATAGCCTTTTATTTAAAGGCTATTTTGTCAGATATAGGTATTGCTACCCCTGTTTTGTTTTCATTACCATTTGTGTGAGATACTTTTTTCCATCCCTTCACTTTTAGTATATGCATATCTTTTGTTCTGATGTAGATCTCTTGTAGACAGCATATGTATGGGTCCTGTTTTCTTACTCATGCAGCTACCCTATATCACTTGATTGGAACACTTAATCCATTTACATTTAAGGTTATTATTGATATCTAATTATTTATTGTCATTTTATTCTTTAAATTTACAATCCTCTTTTTCTCGATTTCTTTTTTTCTCTTCTTTTTCTTTTTGCTCTTTTTATAGCAGGCGCCTTAACATTTCTTGCAATACTGGTTTGGTTGTAATGAATTACTTGAGTTTTTCTTTTTTTTGTCTGGAAGGTTTTTTATTTCTCCTACAATTTTAAATGATAGCCTTGCTGGATAAAGTAGTCTTGGTTGTAGGTTCTTCTTGCATCACTTTGAATATTTCTTGCCAATCCTTTCTGGCCTCAAGTCTTTCTGTTGAGAAGTCAGATATCATCCTTATAAGGGCTCTTTTGTAGGAAATTAACTGCTTTTCTCTTGCAACTTTTAATATTCTTTCTTTGTCTCAACTTTGGCATTTTAATTATGGTGTGTCTTGGTGTAGGTCTCCTTGAGTTCCTCTTTAATGGAACTCTCTGTGCTTCTTGAACTTGTTTAACTCTTTCCTTCATCAATTTAAGGAAATATTCAGCTATGACTTCTTCAAGCAGGTTCTTTATCTCTTGTTCGTTCTCTTCTCCTTCAGGAACCCCAATGATGCAGATGTTGTCTCTCTTCATGTTGTCACAGAGGTCTCTTAGAGTTTCCTAGATCTTTTTGTGCCTCTTTTTGCTTTGTTGCTCTGCTTCTGTACTTATGTTTGTCTTCTAAATCACTGATTCAATCTTCTGCTTCATCCAGCCTGCTGTTGATTCCTTCTAGTGCACTCTTCATTTCTGATCTTGTATTTGTCATTTCTGACTAGTTATTTTTTATTACTTTATTGTCCTTTTTGATGCTTACTATCTCTTTATTTAGATATTTCTTATGACCATCCATTGTTTTTCTAAGATTTTTGAGCATCCTAAATATCATTATTTTAAACTCTGCCTCTGGTAGTTTGGTTACTTCTATTTCATTTAGTTCTTTTTTTTTTTTTTTTTTTTTTTTGGTGATTTCTTTTGTTGATTTATTTGAGTCACTTTTCTTTGTCTGCCCATTTTGTCTGTGTATTAGGCAGCACTGTCTGACTTTGACATTTTTGTGGTATCTTTATAAGGAAAATAGGTTCTGTGTCACTGATCTCCAGGCCACCTGCTTTCCTTTTCCTAGGAATGCTTCTTGAGGGTACTGTTTTCCCTCCTGTTGTATGTGAGTATTGAATGCAGTTGGTCCTTTCATGGGTATTATTATTCTTTCAGGCTGGCTGGTTCTAAGGGTCAACCTTGATCATGTATATTACACACTGTGCAATGTCTGTCCTGTTTGGCATATTTATTCTCTACAGTGTCTAGTGACTGCTAAACTCCTCTTTTGGGTGTGCTGCTTATGTAGCTAGCTGAGTCTAGGGTTGGTGCTGTCTATCATCCACTACCAATTGTGTTGGCTCCAGATCTTTTTGGGTTAGCGTCAGCAGTTGTTTGTAACCCACTGTGGGCTACCTGTTTGTAGCTACTGCTCTTTTTATTGTGTCTGCTTTTTCTGTGTCTGGTTAGTGTGGGAAGGGCCAACCTGTGTATAAGGATCAGCTTCTTCCTGCTTAGAGATGACAACAGCTCTGTAAAAGCCTCAAGCTCCATAATATTTGCCTCTACTTTTCATCTCCTCCACCTCCTCTTGCAGCTGCCTGGTCTTCCCACAGAGTCTTCTGTAGAAAGACTGCACAGTGAGCTCAGGCTGGACTCACCCATCCAACCCTTGTTTATGTTGCAACCTTGTTGGGTTACGGTAGCTGAGGTTGAGAATATAACGTCAGTGGGACCCTGTACTTCAGTGGTATCTTGGTCAGGAGCTCAGTACAGGGAATGTGGCCCTTACTCCAGAGCCTAATCCCTCTGTCACTGCTGGATACTCAAATTTTATTTCTCCCCAACAAGGTAGAGAGCAGGTTCAGATCGAGTGAGGCTGACAGTCCTCTCTGCAGAAGTTCTTACAGCTGGTGAGACTCTTCTCTCAAGGAGGAAGACTGAGAGAGTCCTTTTCTGGGGCTGACTGTATCTCCCAGAATGTGGCTAAGCCCCTCGACCAGATCCAACAATAGGCTCACAGGAACTCACATTTTTAATGTTCATGCTCCAAGCCTCTCTCCCTCCCCCTGTGGAATCTAGCCCAGCAGAAAGGATATCCAGCACCCAGGCTGGCTGATTCTGAAGCTCCACCCTATCCAATGCACATGAGCCACTGTGCTGGTGCTGGTCACAGAGAGTGGAACTTGCCTCACCTGGGACAGGTATGAGAAGCCCTTTCTTAGGGTACCACTGTAGAAAGGGTTGTTAGGTCCTGAATTGATGCTCTCTGCAGCTAGCCACTGGATGTGCCAGCCCTGGGTCTCCCTGGCAGGAACCCGATGCAGACCAGTGGGAGACACTGCCCTTGACTGGCCCTCAGCAACCTTCTTGGAGCTACAAGCAATCCAGAGTTTGTGGCTGCCTCTGCTGGGCCCAGATGCACATGGAAATACCAAGCTGCACACCTAGGCTGGCTTTTACCCACTCGGGCCTGGGGGAAGGTCCGCTTAAAAGGCCAAGGTTCCCTGAGTCCTGCCTCCTGCAACATCTGCTGGCTGTTTGGGTTCAGCCACTGAAAAACCTCTGCTAGGGTCTAGAGCCTGCAGCAATTCAGGAATTATAAAGTGTGGTGGGTGTGGCTATGCTCATTGGTCCCAGGTATCAGTCTGTCCAGACTTCCAGACTTTTTTCACAGACCTCAGTAGGATGTGAACCCAGGAGTTCAGTGGGTGTGGCTTTTAAAATCCAGAAGTGTGATCTTCCCACACTCTGGAAAGTTTCTACTGGGTGTCCTGCCAGATGGAATCACCAGTCTTAGACTCAGGAGCCGGTGAGGAAAAGCTTTGGCCTCAATATCAGAAAACTGAGTCACTGATGCGCCCTCTGCTTCCTGGCCCCTTAGAATGTCCCAGTCTCCACAACTGGGGCTGGAGAGGCTCCCAAGGGCAGAGCAATTGCTTTTTTCTAGGCTGATGGCACTCAGAGGGGACTGCTCCACCCAGGAAAGATGGCTACAGCAGTATTGGAGAATAACTCAGCACAGGGGTTCCGGTGGCCGTCCCCCCCAATGTCTCTCCCTGGGCCTCCAACTTTACACTCTCCTCAGACAACTCTAGTCCTCTCAGCTCTCCCTCTGCTGAAGCACTGGGTAAGTGATTGTGAACAAGATCTTTTGCGCAGGCCCTTTAAGACAGAACCTGTGTATCTGAGAGGCCCGTCTTTTTCTCACAAACAGAGACCCAGCCCTTTTCACCTCCAAATGCCGTGTGGGTGTCTCTTCTAGGTTCTGGGGCTCTAGGCTGGGGCTTCAGTACTAGGCTGAGCATCCACACCTCTCAGGGCAAACCTCCCCACAGTGAGAGTCCCTCTGGACCCTTAGCTGCTCTTCGCTCCTGGGAGCGGGGCAGCTCTTCCCTTGTCTTTGTCCTTCCTACTAGTCTTGGTGTGGCTTCTTTTGTGATCCTTGGTTATAGACTCTTTTTTGTTTAGTCCAAAGTTGGTTTTCAAAGGTAATTGTTCTCTTTTTTTTTTTTTTTTTTTTCAGAGGCAGAGAGAGAGAGTCAGAGAGAGGGATAGATAAGGACAGACAGACAGGAACAGAGAGAGATGAGAAGCATCAATTATCAGTTTTTTGTTGCAACACCTTAGTTGTTCATTGATTGCTTTCTCATATGTGCCTTGACCATGGGGCTACAGCAGACCGAGTAACCCCTTGTTCGAGCCAGTGACCTTGGGTCCAAGCTGGCGAGCTTTGCTTAAACCAGATGAGCCTGTGCTCAAACTGCCGACCTTGAGGTCTCAAATCTGGGTCCTCCGCATCCCAGTCTGACGCTCTATCCACTGTGCCACCGCCTGGTCAGGCGATAATTGTTCTTAAATTAAGTTGCAATCCAATTTGATCCTGGGAGGTGACAATTGAAACATCTGCTTACTCTGTTGCTATCTTGGAATCTCAACAATTTTTTAATAATAAATTGATGCAACATTTACGACCAAGATGAAAAGTTGCTAGAGGAAACAAGAACTACTTGGAACATTCGTCTTTGTCTGTTAGACTCTTAGGTAATAATCAAAGGATGGTGCCATTTTGTAGGTGTTATCCTCCACACAATGTACCATTGGCCATGCCTGCCCCGTTGTCATTCCCCTGCCGCTGTTTTGAGGGGCTTTCCCTTACCCTTTCATGTGCCAGCCCACTTAACATTTAGCTTGGACTCTAACACATCAACATTTTTCTCTGCAAATCTATAAGCCAGTACAATTTCCACTTGGGGATTTTTGTTGAGATATTTTTTGTGGCCCAGTATAACTATAGTCTCTCTAGGGAATACATTTTAATTATATATTTCATTTTTTAATTCTTCTATATCCACTCTTAATGTTTGCTTTTCTTGATCAGCTAAAGGTTAAATAACTGTGTTAAAAACTCCACTCAGTAATGCCTGTGATAAACAAAGTGCTGAAGTGAGACAAGGCCTTTATGCAAAGAGAGTGTGAGAACAAAGAGTAGCTGGACTCCTCTGGGCACCTCACCAACCCTGACGTGTAATCTTCTCCTGGGTGGTGAGGGGTACAACAGACCGGGGTGAGGAGAGGGAAGGGTGGGAGAGAGATGGTCTAGACAAAGACAGACAGTCCTGGTCTGTTTGTGGAACTCTTGCTATTCTTGGGCTTTTCCAAGTAAGTCTAGCATACTGCGCTTAATCAGCACTAGAAAGAAAAATAGTAATTGATTGCCTGCTAATCAGCCAGGCTGATGTCTTTCCAAATTATCATTATTTCTCACTGTCTGATGACACAGCATTATCCACTGGATTTGCTTTCTATCCCTGATCAGATACCAACCACAAAACATTCTTGAGACTTGTCTTTATCTCAAATTGAATTGAAATCAGAACAAAAGCACAACAAAAACTCTTGAGAAACAAAACACACTGTTTAGTTTTCTATAAGTTTTGTCTGAGTATTTTTGCATGAGTATTTTTGGGGGGATGGGCAGAGGTACTCTCTTTACAGAGAGCAGAAGATTACATTCTGTAGTGGGTCCCCATATCTTTCTGTGTGGAAAAGAGAAGGAAGATTTATAAGCTTGTGATTTCTTATAAATAACATCCTTCTTGAGGCATGAAACTTTCTTATTATATCCCTTTCCTTTGGTACCTTAACCCAATGTAATTTGTATGGACAATTTTATTAGGAATGATATAGCAGTAATAGTAATAAACACTTATAAAGTGCTTGCTGCATGCATGCCAGGCACTGCTTATGGGATTTTATATATATTAACATATTTAAGAGTCCCTATCATTAGTACAGTTTTACTTAGGAGGAAGCTGAGGCACAGGAAGTCTTGTCTGAAGCCCAATAGTTTTTAAGTGTCAGAGCCAGGAGTTGAGCCCAGGCAATTTGTTGTTGACTATTATGCTATACTGTTTCTTAAATGATAGTTAAGAGTGTTTGTGTCTATATGATTTGCAGGCAAAATTTAATTCAAGATAGTTACTGAGATTTAGTCATGTGTGGGGTACTGCTCTAAATGTTTTGGCATTAGTTTTTCTAGGGAGAAATAAACCCAACCCTTACTTTAAATTGTTTAGCGTTCAGTAGAGAGATTAAGACAAACATACAACATGTGATGTACAATGTTGGGAAAAAATCATTACAGAAGAGTGAGGAGAATACTGTGATAACCCAAAGGCAGAACAAGCTGCAATGATCTTGTTAGTCCATCTGAAGCCCACGCTGACTCTAAGGTTTATGTTTTATGCACTTGCTTTGGTACTTGTGCAAAGTCACAAGACAAGACAAAAGTGCAAGGTAGGGGGATAGCTCAGAAAGTGCCCCTTGAAACTTACATTTTGATTTCCTAGAATATGGGAGTGAAGTGTACTTTCTGGTGTTTGAGGCACAAGCTCAATTTGTCTCTCCTCTGAAAGGTCTTAAATATTTCTGGCAGTTTCTGAACCTTAACACAACGCTAAGTGTTATGAGATACCGCATGTCAATCATTTAGTACAAATATCATCACAGAGGAAGGGCTCAGTGATTATTGGCTATTATCTCTCTCTCTCTTTTGTCATTTCTGATTGGCTTCAAACCTAGAAGCCATTTCTACCACTCCCTCCTGAGTTGCAACATGTGATAAGAGCAGAGGAAGTATGTCTGGCAAAGAAAATAGTGTAATCCAAACTTGGAAAACTAGAGATATTTGAGTCAAGTCCAAATTGTCAATTTTGTCTGAAACAGAACAAATTGGTGGGCTGATGTGGACTGATGAGATAAAAGCTGGCATTTGTCTGTACTTTGTGACTATTTATCATGAATCACTTATATCTTTTAAAAAAAGATATATGCTCTGAGAACTGTGAAAAATGTGGTTCTTTAATGTAATAGGCTTTCCTAGAAGCTAAAAAGTAACAGAAAATAAAATTATGTCTGGATTTTTAATCCACTTAGCCTGCGTATTTTGTTTCAGACTCATTTTACCCAATAACACAGCTTGTCCCTTACCAGTAAGTATTCAAGTCCATTTCAGTATAAACTCAAGTAAAACATGGATGCATCCGAAAGGAGGTAGATGTCTAACATATTCCCCATTTAAATTCAAATTCATTTTAGATCTTCTCTTTTAAATTATTTACTGCTCTGCTTTCAACTTTTTGTTTTTGTTTTTTTTTAATCAAGATTTTATAACTGAACAATGCAAATGAAGGTCTGGCAGCCTGCTGCCGCGAAAGTCAGAGCGGGACAGGGGCTGGTGCAAAGGAACGAGCTCTACTCAGGCGCCACAACCTGGGAGAATGGTGGACTCCTGTCGCAGAGACTCCTTTTCCTGCTCAAGTGGGTGGCTCTTCTAAGGAAAGGAGGAGAGGGTTTTTTCTTTGCCCATCCAATTATCTTGATAGCTTTTGACTCACTTGGGCCCTATCCATTCGTGTGTCTAGCCTTTGGCACACACAGGCCCTGTCTATTCGTGTGTCTAGCCTTTGAAATGCTGGTGCAAGAACCTCCCCTGTGCCATCTCGATCAATAGGGGAGACTCCATGGCACTCCTTAGTTGTTTATAGTAACAGTTTGACTTAGTAAAATTCTGAGTTCATGTTCACGATGTTTTTTCTGACAGTATACAGTTGCTTGAATAATTCCAATGCATATATCAGTCTCTGTGCATATTTTAGGGTGCAGACATTCAATATGAGCCATGTGGGGATTCTGTTTTCCTGGGCTCAAGACAATTATGTTCTTCATAATGCAGATACTTATAGTTAAACATGACTAGTTAATTTTATGACAGAAATCTATTTTTCTTTGTAAACCTAGTTGGAAAACATGACTTAAAATTCCTCAAGATAGTCTTTTGAAGTCTTACTTTATTTAAAAACAACAAAAATAGTAATAACCGCCTGTATCTATAGTAGAATACACTCTAATGTTTATTAGAAAATATTAACATGTTTAAGTATTTACACACTTGGTTAAAATACAGTAACTAATCTTGATTCTTTCAAATATAGCACTTAATGCATCCAAATGATCAAGCTCTTGAACGAACAACAGACCTGTTCATGGGTAACTTTTTGATTCACAGATATAAGCAGATTGAGTCTGTCGCTCTAAATTATGGATGATCATTGAAAAGGCAAAACATGTAAGGAACTATCTTCTTTTGAATAAGAAGCTCATATTTCTATCAGAATAAAAGGGTATCCAAATTCATTGTCAGTTCACAGGCATATCACATTTCCGGTCTTCTGTGCTAAGAATGGTAATGCCAGAAGAAGGCTGTGGATGCAGGGAAGAGATTACAGCCATGAAAGTGAGCTCCACCCCCCAAAGCAAGCCCAAGCACCCCTCAGCAGACCCTTGCAGAGGATGGCCAGGGACCAGCAGACCAAGAGACATCTCCATGGAGGCCAGTGAGGAATCAGAATCAGGCAACAGGAATCAGAAGCACATTGGGTGCTCTTCCCCCAGTGCTGGGATGGTACCTTCGTCATGCCTGACCTGCGAGAACCTAAAGAACTTGTAAGAAGAGAAGAATCCAGAAACAAATAGGCTTAAATACAAAAAAATTAAAAGTTATACAAATGGGTTTGTATTGACGTGAAAGATGATATTGTATTTTAAACTAGAAGTGATGAGATTCTATTTTGAGGGAACACTGGGGTGACTTATATTCTCATTCTCCCCTCCCATGAGTGCATGCTTCGACCTTGTTTCAAGTGCTTCATAAAGTCCAGGGGCCTCCAGGAGCAGAGAACCCGGACTAGAGGGAGGGAAAGCAGCAGTGGTGTCTGGGAAGGCTGCCCCTGAGCATTAGCTCAGTTCAGGAAACTGGGTGATGACAGAGGAGCCCTAGAAGAGTCATTTTTTATTTTTCCACTGATATTGACAGAGCAAGAGAAAAGCATCAACTTCTTGTTTCATTTAGTTGTTCCATTTCGTTTTGCATTTATTAAATGCTTCTTTTTTATTATTATTATTATTATTTTTATTATTAACAGCTTCTTGTAAGTACCCTGACCAGGGATGAAAGCTGTGACTTCTGTCATGTGAGTTTGATGCTCTATCCACTGAACTACCCTGCCAGTGCCATCCTCACTTTTCATTCAGTGTCCTTTACACTGTGCCATCCATCTTACCTCCACCTACAGCCAACCTGTTCACTGCCTAGCACCATCTGAAGGAAGGTATATTAGCAAAGTTGCTCTGTGAGGAAAGAAAATCAGACTGATTGTCGATTTGATTTTGTAATCCGAGAGCTAACCAGAGTGATTCGGAACTCCAGAGCAGAGGAGAGTGCACATGAACCCAGGTAAAGCTCTGGATTCAATGTGAAACACATTTGGTGATACACTATAAACAAGCCCATGTGGAACTAGGGAAATGCAAATAACTGCTTAATCTGCAAAGACTCGTCCATCTCTTAGGAAAAGGATATATTAGAACAAGGGCATATGAGTAATGCCGCCTTTCTGACAGTCCTAGGAAGCTCCTGGGCCCAGCAGACTCAGCCCCACAAAGCTGAAGCTTTGCTCCCACATTAGCTGGGGCTTTGGCCCAGGGTCACATGATTACATAATTACATGATTCTTCTCATAAGTGAGCCATCGGATCAAGAAACCAGAAAAGCAAAAGTGCTTAAAACTGTCGAATCCTGGAGACACTTAGATGTGTGTTGGCCCTGGGTTTGGGTATTCCTTGTTGAAGCAAACTTACAAATCCCAGCAGGGGGCCAGTGAGGTCCAAGGTAGTGGGCATAGTTGGGAATGAGTTAATTGCTCACGTTTCTCCACTGTTATTACATAATGATTAGAGTTATTTGTTGATTTAAGAATGATCAAAAATAATTTTTTATGTTTTTGTCATGGTAGACCTAAATACTTTTGGCCAGAATGTAGAGATTTTCTTCGGTTTTTAAGACTATTCTTCCTGGCTTGGGTCACAGTTTGCCTTCTAGAACAAGACATTTGAGCTCACAGACATTTCTCCCATTCCCCAAACTCCTGCCTCCTCCCCCTCACATACACACAGGATTTAGCTAGCCCCTCTCCACCACTACCCCCAAGTCAAAATGAAGTTCTATTATATAGTTCTCTTCATTGTTTCATTTAGCATTTAAAAAGTCTTTATCTTCTGACTTATTTTCATTTACTTGTTAATTGATCTTTTATTTATTCATTGTCTCAATATGCCCGTTGAGGACACTGTAACTCAGTACTTGAAAAACACAATATACACAGTCTCTGTCTTTGCAGATTCACTGTGAATTTCAAGAAGTCATTACACGTACAAGCCTATAAAGAATTCAACATAGGATGTCATATTTAATATTATTGAAAAAATTTATAAATCATATGAAAAAAATATTAGAATAAACAATATATCAGGAACCTGGATAAAGATCTAGGCACAGCCCTGGCCGGTTGGCTCAGCGGTAGAGCGTCGGCCTAGCGTGCGGAGGACCCGGGTTCGATTCCCGGCCAGGGCACACAGGAGAAGCGCCCATTTGCTTCTCCACCCCTCCGCCGTGCCTTCCTCTCTGTCTCTCTCTTCCCCTCCCGCAGCCAAGGCTCCACTGGAGCAAAGATGGCCCGGGCGCTGGGGATGGCTCTGTGGCCTCTGCCTCAGGCGCTAGAGTGGCTCTGGTTGCAACATGGCGACGCCCAGGATGGGCAGAGCATCGCCCCCTGGTGGGCAGAGCATCGCCCCTGGTGGGCGTGCCGGGTGGATCCCGGTCGGGCGGATCCCGGTCGGGCGCATGCGGGAGTCTGTCTGACTGTCTCTCCCTGTTTCCAGCTTTAGAAAAATGCAAAAAAAAAAAAAAAAAAAAAAAAAGATCTAGGCACAGAAATTTACAGGGGGTTCTGAAAATTGATGAATTTTCTAATCTGGTCAGGACAAAGCTCAGGTTGTGTCTATTCTAATTCTATTTCAGGAGTGGAAGCTTCCCTAAGCCTATATTTCAGAAATTTCTTTTAATCATAAAATAAGTCAATCTGTTCTCAAGTATGGCACAAATGGTACCCATGGTGGCTTCTTCTGGGTATTGTTTGGAAATTTTATTAAGTTACAAGTAACAGTGGGTTAAACAAGAGGGATGTTAACATGGTCAGTGGTGAGTCACCTGGGGCTGCTGCTATAGGGCTGAGACATCGTTAATGTCCTGAATTTTTCCTTTTTTCTGCCCTTTCTATTTTAATATCAATCCATTCCTGAGGTAACAGTTTTAAAATGGTTCCTGGAGCTCCAGCCCCTACAGGTGGGAAATAAAGAGTTGGGGGAAAAAACATATTTCTAAAGTGTTTTCTGGAAGCCCTCACCCACAACTCCTTCTCATGTCTCAGTCCTCTCACTCTATGCTGCTAGCCTCTAGTTGTCAGCCCCTGTCACCCCCTAGCTGGGACAGAACATGGTGAAGCCTCCTAGGGGTGGAGAAGGTATGGAAATGGATGTTGGGAGGCAAACAAAGGAGACCAGCTCCTGAGGACTGTCCCCACAGAGAAGTGCCAGCTTCTCTCTGGCAAACTTCAAAAGAAAATTGTGACTCACTTTCAGAATTTGCTGCTAACAAGTTTCATCATAAATTTTGAGATCAAACAGTTGAGGCTTCAAAAAACTTGAAGCGAGTTTTATGTGTATGTGTATAAGTTACATGGGTTTTTATATTAATAAAATTTCCACTATCTATTCACATAAACATTGAAACCTGTGAAATCTTCTTATAGAGAATAACTGATGTGGTATTTTTTAAATAGTGACCCAAAAGCAAATTTGTTGATTGAATTATGACATTTTATTTTATATATTTTAGAAAATTTCAATTTTAAAAAGTGGTTTAATTTTGAAAGCACTTGTGTCAGCTATTAAAGATGGTATTCCAGCTACCCTCTGCCAAAAAAATTCTTTATTTCTCATTAAAACACATTTTCAGTAGCTAAAAAGCTTATTCATGAAAATGCATAACTTTTAAAATATCTCTTCTCACATACAAAACATGGAAGCTTATTTAAATAATGTGTCAGTTTTAAATTTGATGAAACAAAATTAAAATATAATAAAATAAATCAAACATTAGCGTGAACAAGAGGGCAACAACCAGGGTTCCAGCAGGAAACAGTAGGCTCGGAGACAGCTATTTCAAGGATGGTCCATTTTCACAGGAACTAGTATCTACAAAGCTGGGCATAGGGTATGGAAAAGCCACAACCTGAGCCAAATTTGTGGGGGAGAGGGCACTATTACCTCTCAGAGACCTGTAGGGGACAAGAGTAGGAGATGTTTGCAGAACTCAAAGGGAGAGTTGTGTAGGGAAAGTTCTTTGGAGAAGCAGTGTGATCTTAGGTTAAAGAACACACCCGGCTTCTAAGACACACCTAGCGACCCCCCAGAAGCCAAGGAAAAAGTACCGATCTCCTGCTGGGCTTCCATCAGCCAATCGAAACAATAGGCAGGGAGCCGGAAGCCAGTGTGGTCCATGCAGGACAGCACAGGGGCAGAGTTGGGAGAAGGGGTGTGTGGGGGTGGGGCAGAGAGTGGAGCCAGAGGATGTGTCGGGCTGCCACGTGTGATTCTCTTCCCCTTGAGACACTAAAGGCTCTTCTTCTTGTGGGACTAGGTAATCTCATGCTTTGTTTGTCAAACTAATAGTTCTCCTGGCATCGCCAAGAACTATCTCAAGGCTACCTTTCCAGAAACTACCTGCAAAACTAACGAATAGTGTACCATTATTAACAAATGCAGGTTTGGCATTAGAAGTCTAATTAAAAGGATTTTAATAAGCTCATCTCTCCCTCTACCAATTTCTAACTATTCTAGTCAAACTAATTAAACCCATTAATCAAAGTGGTAAAAATGATATAAAGTACAGGATACAGTCAGATCTAAGAGGAAACTAACAGCCCTCATTATGTTTAATTTTGTTCCATAGCAAAGGATAATAAATTCAAATTGTAACATCACAATAAAACATTTAATTATTCATGAGCAGGGAAAGACACATTATAATTAGCTCCCTATTAAGTCTTGTCATTTAGGTGGTAACATACGCAGTTGTGCAGCCCAGCCAGTTTCAAGCTGAAGGTTTAAAGTGAGATCTCAGCTACTCTGTTAACCTTGGAAAATGTTCTTACCACATGGAGAGCTTGCCTGGAGATGTGGGCGGGTGCTGACTTGAGATTTGGTGTTTATTCATTTATTCTTGATTCAAAAGATCTTAGTCAAGCGCTAGCTCAATATGGAGAATTCTGGGTACTGAATAAGCAGAGTAAGTGTCTGCACTCATGGCCTTGTACTTGGGCAGGAACACAATGCATTCTGCTTACCTTGGCCTAGAAGCTCTCCGTGATCTGGCCCCAGCCTACTTCTCAGACTTGTCTCATGCCACCTTCCTCCTTGTTCACCTACTCCTGACACCAGACCTTTCACTGTTTCTCAAACGCACCAGCCTCATTTCAACATTATGTGCCCCGTGTTTGCTCTTCTGTCTGTTCAGAACTCTTTTCCCCCCAAATCTCCATATGGCTGTTTTTCTCATTATTAAGTCATATGATTAAAAGAGCCCTGTCCTGACCACCTTTATATGTAGAAGCTTCCCAAAACCTAGTTACTACACTTTTAAAATATTCTCCATAGCACTTATCACTATCCAAATTACCTTTCCTGTTTATTTTCTTCCTATTTATCTCTCATTCATCCTCAGTAGAATAGAAACCTCACAGGAGAAAGGACTGTGTCTGCCCTCTTCACTGTAGTCCCAGTGTATATGCAGCTTGACATATGATGGGTTCTCAATAAATATTTGCGACTATGGCTGATCATATGTTTAAAGATGATGCCAATATTTCTTATCCCACATGTTTTTTTACTAAAATCCAGTCATATTCCCATTAAAAGTTTCAGACTAATTTCTTTTTTTTTTTCTTAAGTAAGAAGAGGGGAGATAGAGAGACAGACTCCCACATGTGCCCTGACCGGGATCCACCCAGTAACTCCTGTCTGGGACTGATGTTTGAATCAACCGAGCCCAGACCAATACTTGAACCAGTCAAGCCACTTGCTGCAAGAAGGAAAGAGGAAGAGAAGAGGGAGAGGGAGGGGAGGAGAAGTAAATGGTCACTTCTCATGTGTGCCCTGGCTGGGGATCGAACCCGGGACATTCGCAAGCTGGCCAACACTCTATCCACTGAACCAACCTGTCAGGGTCCAGACTAATTTCTCACTCCTTTGATCTGGGTGGATGAGCTTTGAGGTATTTGTAACCAATAGGCTGTGGTAGAAGTGATATTGCATAACTTCAGAGGCTAGGTCATAAAAGTTATATATCTTGTCTTTGGAGTCCAAATTATCCCACACAGAGAAGCCCTGAAACTACAGAAAGAGAGAGAGCTGCCATCTGGCCCTGTGTGCACCACCTCCAGCCACCATCAAATCAAAAACCTCATGACAGGCCCCAAACTGACACCACCCAGCAAAGCCTTTCAAAATTTGATCCATAGAAATGAGGAGAGGTAATATAATGATTATTATTGTTTGAAACCACCAAGTTTTAGAATGACATGTCACACAGCAATGGATAACGAGTACCGAGACTGACTAGCTGAGTGAATGAAGGAGCTAGCAAACCAAGTCCAGCGTGTGACTCCAGTCTGGTTCATAATGGAGAGGAGAATGTGTTATCAAAATGGAGACTGCAGTTTAGATATCTAGGTGTCTAAATAGACATCAAATATTTCAGCAAAATTCCAATATTAAGTGCCCTCAAAATAATACAGATTTAATTATACTGTTGATCAAATAATATCCCCTTCATAACAGTATGAAACATTTTTACCACTACCTGGAAGATATATGAGACAAATTTTTTTCCCAATCACAAAGTTAACACTTTTTCATGGTTGTATTACTAATTACTTATGACATTCTTTACCTTTAAATTTTTAATTTAGTTTTTAATTACATTTTACATTCAACATTAGTTTCAGGTGTATAATATAGTGCTTAGATAAGTATATACTTTACGAAGTATTGCTCCTGGTATTTCCAGTACCCACTTGACACCATGCAAAGTTATTACAATATTATTGACCATATTTCCTATGCTGTACTTTATATCCTCGTGACTATTTTGTAACTACCAATTGGGTTTTTTAATCCTTTTACCTTTTTCACCCAGTTTATCAACCCTCTCTTCTCTGGAAATCATCAGTCTGTTCTTTAAATCTGAATGTGTTTCTATTTTGTTTTTCATTTTTGTTTTTGTTCTTTATAGTCCACATATAAGTAAAATCATATGGTATTTGTCTTTGTCCAGTTAATTTCACTTAGCATAATACCCTCTAGATCCATCTATGCTGTTTCAAATGATATAATTTTATTCTTTTTATTGCTAAATAATATTTTATTGTATATATGTAACAAAACTTTTTTACCCACTTTTTTTTTTTTTTTGTATTTTTCTGAAGCTGGAAACTGGGAGAGACAGTCAGACAGACTCCCGCATGCGTCCGACCGGGATCCACCCAGCACACCCACCAGGGGCAAAGCTCTGCCCACCAGGGGGCGATGCTCTGCCCATTCTGGGCGTCACTATGTTGCGACCAGAGCCACTCTAGCGCCTGAGGCAGAGGCCACAGAGCCATCCCCAGCGCCCAGGCCATCTTTGCTCCAATGGAGCCTTGGCTGCAGGAGGGGAAGAGAGAGACAGAGAGGAAGGAGAGGGGGAGGGGTGGAGAAGCAGATGGGCGCTTCTCCTGTGTGCCCTGGCTGGGAATCAAACCCAGGACCCCTGCACGCCAGGCCCACGCTCTACCACTGAGCCAACCGGCCAGGGCTTACCCGCTTATTTTTTAATGGGCACTTGGGTTGCTTCCACATCTTGGCTACTGTAAATAGCACTGCAATAAGCATAGGGGTGCATATATTCTTTCAAAATAATGTTTTGGATTTCTTTGAATATATACCCAGAAGTGGAATTGCTGGGTCATAAGGCAGGTCCATTTTAAATTTTTTGAGGATGCTCCATACTGTTTACTATAGTGGCTACACCATTTTACAATCCCACCAATAGTGCATCATGGTTCCTTTTTCTCTATATCTTCACCAACGCTTGTTCTTTATAGACTTATAGATGATAGCCATTCTGACAGGTGTGAGACAATATGTCGTTGTGGTTTTACTCTTTATTTCTCAGATGATTAGTGACATTGAGCATCTGTATGTCCTCTTTGGAGAAGTGTCTATTCAGGTCCCCTGTATGGCATTTATTCTTGTTAGTTGTGGCTCACGTTCTTTTCAGGCATCCAATGGCAATTGGTTAGAGTTGACACTCAAGATGTTTGCTCTACCAGCCTTAAGGAGACCCCAACATCCCAAACAAACATTGCAGGTTGTCTTCACTTTCCTGGGATTTCTGCAGTGAGCCAGAACTAGGGATAGCATGAAACTTTTGAAAGTTGATAACATTTGGTCTTGTCTGTCAATACTCCTAATTCTATGTGAATACCTGTTTCCATTCTTAATAGGAGAGGCAGCATTTGTTTAAAGGTATTGGAATCTCTCTCTAGTGGATAAGCAGATGTGGAGATCCCCATTGATAAGAATTTGACCAGAATTATTAGAATGGTGTGAGCATTTTCAAAACCTTTGTTAGTTTGTTTGTATTGGGAAACAGTGGATCATTAGTTCTGCTAGGATTTCTTTCACTCATAATTGCTTTGTGTTTTTGTACCTTTCACTTTCTCTGTCATCCACATTTCTACGGGCTACTCTTATTCATAAAAATGAACATAATGTCATTATTCAGTGCTACTTAAACTGAGGAAATCTCAAATCTTTTAGCCAAAGGCATTTATTTATCATCTCAAATACTGCCCTCAGCAAGCAATCTATCTTACGCTGTTAATGATCACTCATTCAGAACTCCAATATCAGTTGGGATCCCCTACAGACTTCCACTAATCCACATACTATAATTCCTTTTGCAATTTCTTTAACTCCTCCAATTATACTGAAACGCCTTGAGGGCAGAAACCATTTCTCACTCATCTTTGCATTCCCTGCAGAACCTGGTAAAATGACTCTCCTTATAGGCAATGCAGAGGATCCAAAATATCAGTATTGCTTCACCACTCCAAGTTCCTTCAGCTCACACTCACATCTAACTTTGACAGAGCTTATTTGTAGCCTGAACAGACAGGATATTGGAAGACCATTCTGATTAGTGGGCTGTGGTTTTTAACTGCGAAACTTACTCAATCTCCCCCATCCCCGACACATGGTTTTTGGAAATTCAGGGGAGATATATCTTGTCAAAATTTGGAAGAATTCTAACTGACATTTAGTGCTCAGGGTTCAAGTATGTTAAACATATAAAATGTGAGGAATCATCTTAATAACAAGAAATTGTCCTGCTAACATGTCAATAATGCCCCGGTGAGAACACTGTTAGACTCTTTACCCAACTAGGTTAATAGTCACCTTCATTGTGTTCACTTTTCTTGTGCTAGAGTCTGGCTAGAATGTTTACCTACCCATAATTATCTGAGTTTAGTGAGCATTTGTTAGTCCCCACACCTAGAGTTTCTGATGCAGTAGATCTGGGATGAGGCTGAAAAATTGCATTTTTTACAGCTTCCCAGGTGATGCTTATGCTGCTTATCCACAGACCACACTTGAAGAACTATGGACCTACATTAATTTAATTGCAGAATTATCCTCAGGGTTACGAGTCCACATTATTTTTATTTTTTGGATGAGGAAGCCAAATTAAAAAGGTTAATTTGACCACTTGTTTAGATCAAATCCCTACATATTCAAATCCCTACACATTGGGATTTGAACCTGGATGGTATGAGTATGGTTTAATAAAAGATTGAGTTAAGAAATTCATTTGTGTGGGTAGCAGCCAGAGAGAGTAAGAGAAGCCTCTGGAGCCATGGTACTTGGGTTCATGCTTTCTTAACTGCATAATCTCGAGAAAATTACTTCAGCTTTCTAAGCCTCAGTCTCCTTGAATTGAAACAGTGATGATAATGGTCCTTTCTCAAAGAAGTGTTATGAAGATGTAATGAAATTATGAATGAAAAGCTTAAAACATTCTAGACATGGAAAAGTAGTGTGAACACTGGCTCTCAATGAGTTGACATTCTAGTGGAAGAACCAGAAAATAAATAAGTAAAAACATAAATAAGTAATTCCACACACTATATATGCTATGCATAAATAAAATAAGGGAATGACTTGGAGATGGGTAGTAGGGATGTTGAGGTCTGAGAGGACTCTTCTCTTCCAAAGAGATGACATTTGAGCTGAGATGTGAATGAAAAGAAGGAACTAGCAATGTACACATGGTGAAGAAGTGTTTCAGGTAGAGGCTAGAGCAAGTACAGGGCATAGTGGTACTGTGTAACCAAGCAGTACCAGGGCGTGGTGTGGATGAGGGAGCACAGAATTAGAAGCTATTTTGGGGTTCTGTTTCCTGTCAGATGCAGGATAACTATGGAACCTTAAGTATACCATGTGATCTCTGTCTTTGCTTTGCATTGGTAAAATAAGGGAAGTCTTATTTGGACTGTTGAGAGGGTAAGATGAGTGCTGCTACAGAAATGTTTGAAATGTTACAATTGTTCCACAAGTCTCAATTGCGTTGAGTATTATCAAAAATGTGGTAAGTTGGAGAAAATCCTTGGTCAAAACTAAGACCAAGAGGAAGGAACACAAGCAACACTAACAACTTAGAAAGAACAGAGAACTTTATTTTGTGTTTATTTGGTGCTCAGAACTCAATGTTTTTCTGCCATGTTGGTCTTGAGGAAGACAGACCTGGAAGTTCTTCCTGGACTGAAATGTAACCAAAGTCATGGTCTATGAAGCATATGTGATCTTGTACCTTTTAAAACATCACTCAGTAATTATTATGAGAACATTAAGATGGGAATGTTAATCAATATTCTAAGTGTTCCATGAATGCAATTTCTCCCTTCACAAAGCATTCTCTACAAGATCTATTGTCTTGTTGAGGTGTGTTTTAAAATAAATAAATAAGATAGCACTGAGCTGGATAGTTACACATAAGCAACCAGGTGTTTAAAATTCATTACTCACTGGTTTAAATCCCAGGGTCTTCAGACATTCAAATTAATGCTTGAGATTTTGACTTGAGTCATGAATAAACTAATAAATCAACTCTTCCAAGACCTTGAATGATAGAACAATTGGGTCCTGAAATGATGTGATGCTCTTTCATTTTAAACATTCATTTAAGCTTGCCAGTTCCCTAAAACATAAATTAACTGATTCCAAACAAGAATTTTGCCATACAAAGAGAATCCAATCTGAAGAGAGAGAAAGGGTGAATTTATCACTACTTATTAAAGGGTACTGGAAGTTAAAAAATAGAGATCATATTATATGCACATTTAACTTATGCACATGGCTTCTCAAATTATCCCACTGCCTCATATAACTAAAGAGGAATTAGTTCTAATGCAAAAAAAAAAAAAAAAAAAAAAAAAGCTGGCTTTGTTGGCTTTTTAAAGAGATGGTTCAGTGGACAAAAATATTACCTACATTGAATAGGTGATTTAAACACATCAATTATCAGCAAATAACTCTGCAAAGAGGTAATGCTGTTGGAAATGACTCATCTACTTTGTTTAAGCCTTCATGTATAAAGCTTATAATATAGCAAGTGTTCAAGCAACACGAGCTTTTTAGCACCTAGTAGTAGCAGCCGTCATAGTCATGGAGCAGTGGTAGTAATTGTAGTCGTGGATAACACAGCAAAAAAAAAAAAAAAAAAAGTCTTTTTGAACAAATCTTAGGGGTCCTCTGAGCTGAGATAGAGCACCTTGTCATGAGGCTTAAGGTTTCTAGGCACCCTAATTAAGAAATTGTCATGAATATTTAAGCAGTTTAGAATTTGATGGTCCTTCCTTTAGGAGATTATTTCAATGGGAGTGAAAAATGGTCATCTACAGAGAGAGTTCTTTATTCTGGCTATAATCTCATTACACTGACATCCTACTTTGTGTTTTTAAAGTAGAGTCATTCATTTATCCTGAAGATTGTTTAATTATTAATTTTTCTTGCAGTCTAAACTTAAAAAAGAAAAATTTTAGATTATAGAAAATCTGTAGTTTCTATTGAGTGTCGGGCTGAAACATAGCTTGAGTTCTGTTCTGCATGACTTAATTTTAGCATTTAGAGCAGTCTGAATTAACTTTTAGATGTTAAAATATCCTACTAGGTGCATACTTAAGGTTATTTATGAAGACACAGGCTTACTGATAATTTTTAAGCTTTTTTAAAATCTAAATTTGCCCAAATTTTACTAGCCAGACCCCTCTCTTCCACGAAACTACCTAAAGGAGGGCTGGAAAATTTGAACATGAACATTTGTTTTAACAGGTACTATGTCACACCAGTTGAATTTACTTTACAGGTTACAAAACACATTTACACCTAACATTTTAATCTGTTCATATTCTGTATTGTTTAACATACAAAATCGATAGTAATTGAAAAGTAGAGACATATTGTTAAGGAAAATTCAATATACTATATCATTTACTATCACAGAGTAAGTTAATTATTTCAAACAGTAAAATATGTTCAGATGTAGGCCCCCAGGACAGATTGGAGTTTAGGCCTTTCTTCCCTTTTCTTTATTACCTCCCCCATTTTCTTCCCATTCTTTCTTGACACCAGAGCTTGCAGAGCTGCTGTCACCCTCCTGCAGAAGTGGCAGACTCGCTCCTGGGCTTCCCGTTCCTCTGTCCTTCTCTCACAACTTCATATGCAAGAGAAGGAAGGGATAGTGGAGTTTATGAGAACTTCTTTATTGCAGGCCATTTGTAGCCAGACATTATGCTTAGGCTCTGTGATGTATGTAATCACCATGAAGGAATAAATATCCAATATTAGCTTTAGGGTTCAAAGGATGGTTTCTAAAGTCATTTGTTCTAACACTTCAGTCAGCAGTTTACTATCCAAAGGACCCAGAATAATGGATTCATTGACTTTGGATTTTTTAGTAAAGTGTATCATATATATATAGGAAAATATAAAATGCAAATGAACGTGTACATTTTAAAGAGATAGTAAAAGAAACAGCCATGTATCCACCACCAGACTTACAAAAGAGAGCGTTGCCCATACCTCACATCCGCCACACCTCCTCCCAGAGGACCATTCTCCTCGCTTTTGGAATACTTCTTACCTTGTTTTTTTGTTACAGTTTTGACACCTAAGTTCATATTCCTAAACACCATAGTTTAGCTTTGCCTCTTTTTTAAAGTTTAACCCTTTGAGTAGTAAGTTTTTTTTATGCTCACTGACCTCCGGGAATGAGGTTTTCTTTCAAAAAATGAAATTAGTTCCAGTTACTTAGATAATTAGGAGGCACGGGGACGTACATAAATGTTTGTACTACTCAAAAGGTTAAATGAATGAAATTATAAATATATACTCTTCCATGTCTGAATTCTTTTACTAAATATTATGTTCCTCCACGCTGTGCATAGTTACACTTCATTCATTTTCACTATGAATATATTTCATTCCATCATACAAATATATCAAAATTTATCAATTCATTTTACTGTGGAGAAACATTTAGGTTTTTCCAAGGATTTTTTTGGCATTTACAAATAATATATTTTTGAATATTCTTATATGTATCTTCTGTTGCATGTGTGAGCTTTCCTAGGATAATACAGAGGTTTGCCGCGTGGGCAATGCACACCTTTACTTGTAAAGAGTCAACTGTTTTCTAGTCTGTATTGTCAAAATATATTTTTAATAGAAAATTATGACTCATACAAATATAAAATCAATACGTGTCAAAGATTTTATTTAACTCATTAGTCAATGACAGAACCTGTCAGTGTTAGTTAGTTCAAAGAAGAATTCAAAGAACAGACAAATATAGAAGCATCAGGAATGCTGAAAATACTTTATAAACAAATGTAATATTGGTCAATATGCATTGGGTAATAATCAATGTCACACTAAGGACACTTTTTACATTTCTTTGAAAAAGAATTATTTGTACTGTTGTCAGTCTTCTCCCATGTACGGCCCTGTAAAGCAGCTGGGACAATAAGAGACAGCAACAGCTGGAAGGATGCACAGGCAGGGAGCACAGTGACGCATTCAGTTCCTGTGGAAGTCTCACACAGCTCTCCCTGCAGCACACTGCACGCTCCCTTGCCAGCTCACACCAGCTCCCATGGCTGCCAACTCATGCAGCATTTATCGGGTCAGTCCTTTCCACTTTTGTCAGTTTGGGGATGTGTAATAGCATCTCATTAGAGTTCTAGTTTGCATTTATGGTTATTAATAAAGCGAAGTGTATGTTTATTGGCCATGTGGATAGCATCTTATTTGAAATGCTGTTCAAGCTGTGGCTCATTTTCCAATTGGTTAGATTGACTTTTTCAGAGCTTGAAGGAACTTCAGTGTTCACCTAGTGCCAAAAGTTTCCCATCTTCTCTCATCCTTAGAAATATAGGTCTTATCTGTGTATGTTGTTATTTACTTGATATTTTTCTTTAAATTGACTTATTTTATTTTTTATATATATTGATTTTTTTAATTAAAATTTTATGAACATTATAAATGGAAACCCAATATCAATTTGCTATAAACACAAAATAGCAGTTAAATAAATACAATAAAAACAAAATCACATTGTTAAATATAACTAGGTAGACTGGCCACAAAATTTGGGGCTTGGGTCCCATTCTCTCTTATTTCTTATATCTTCTCTACCCCCATTCCCATGAGAAGGAAAATAAGCAAGTTTTACAGTAGTCTAAAAGAAATACTGGTACAAAACAGACTTTTGCCCTCTTTTAACATGAAGACTTGAAAGAGAATGGCGTGCACAAGAATCTCAATGTAATTTCATGTCATATCTAGATCCATGTCCCACCTGAACTCATGTTATGGTCTTTCAGAAGGAGGTTTCACTTTTCTTTTTTTAAGCAGGAGAGACAGAGACAGAGACAAAGAGGATGGGAGAGGAATGAGAAGCATCAACTCATAGTTGTGGCACTATTAGTTGTTCATTGATTGCTTCTTATACATGCCTTGACCAGCGAGAGGGTACTTCAGCCGAGCCAGTGACCTTTGGGCTCAAGCTAGCCACCATGAGGTCATATCTGTGATCTCACGCTCAATCCAGCAGCCCTGTGCTAAAGCTGGAGAACCCGCCCTCAATCTGGATGAACCTGCTTTCAAGCCGGCCACCTTGGGGTTTCAAACCTGGTCCTCAGTGTCCCAGGTCAGTGCTCTATCTACTGTACCACCACCTGGTCAGGCCAGAGGGAGTTTTTTTACATGGCTTGAGAAACACTGGTTTTATTCAACCCCCTTCCTTTGAAGGTGAAGAAGCTGAGGCAGTCCAGAGATGGTGAGACAGCAGAATAATGCCCACCCTCCCCGAAATGTCCACATTCTATACCTCAAAACTGGTAAATAGGCTGCCTTACAGAGTAAAAGGGACCTTGAGATAGGGAGATAATCTCAAATTACCTGGGTGGACCCAATCTAACCATGTGAGCCCTAAAAAGGGTTCAACTCCCTGTTGCTGGCTTTCAAATAAAGAGAACCAAGAGTCAGCAAAATCAGGTGACTTCTAGAAGCTGAGAACAATGTCTGGCCAAAAACCAGCATGGAACTCTATAACTAAAATTTTAATAAAAAATCTGGCTCACAGACAAATCTTTAATAAAAAAAATAATAACATTAAAAATATAAAACAGCCTGACCTGTGGTGAAGCAGTGGATAAAGCATTGACCTGGAATGCTGAAGTTGCCGGTTCAAAACCCTGGGCTTGCCAGGTCAAGGCACATATGGGAGTTGATGCTTCCTGTTCCTCCCTTCTCTCTCTCTCTCTCTCTCTCTCTCTCTCTCTCTCTCTCTCTCCTCTCTAAAATGAATAAATTAATAAAAGTCTTTTAAAAAAATAAAACATTCTCATGTATTACAACCATTCATTTCCTACCGCTCATGTTCATGGTTGTGGGTGGCTAGAGTCAATCATAGCTGTCCTCCGGGACAATACCAAATTTTTATTGGATAATGCGTAATGTACATGGGTCATTGTATGGCTCTCATGGAATTACATTTTAAAATATGTGGAGTTCATGACGCTCTCAGCCAAAAAGTTTCCCAACCCCTGTCCTAAAGATAAAGGGCAGAACATATTAGTCACACTACTATAGAGATCATTCATTCTGTAAAGGGTTTTTTTTTTTCCTTAAAAAAGAAAAAGGGGACCCTGGCCAGTTGGCTCAGCGGTAGAGCGTCGGCCTGGCATGCGGGGGACCTGGGTTCGATTCCCGGCCAGGGCACACAGGAGAAGCGCTCATTTGCTTCTCCACCCCCCCCTTCCTCTCTGTCTCTCTCTTCCCCTCCCGCAGCCAAGGCTCCATTGGAGCAGAGATGGCCCAGGCGCTGGGGATGGCTCCTTGGCCTCTGCCCCAGGCACTAGAGTGGCTCTGGTCACGGCAGAGCGACGCCCCGGAGGGGCAGAACATTGCCCCCTGGTGGGCAGAACGTCGCCCCTGGTGGGCGTGCCGGGTGGATCCCAGTCGGGCGCATGCGGGAGTCTGTCTGACTGTCTCTCCCCATTTCCAGCTTCAGAAAAAAAAAAGAAAAAGGAAAAAAAAGAAGAAGAAAAGGAAAAACAAAACAAAACTAGGACAACAAAAGTCAATGCTCTGCATGTGTACTTGATGCAATCAATTTACAGTTCACAGCAATTTCCTACAGAAGGCTGTGGAGAAAGGGTCTGCCTAGCCACTGTCTATAGAATGAGAAGATGTCCCACTGAGGAGGAAATTAAATGTCTCCTGTCACACACCTCTGAAGTAGGCTCTGATTTACCTAATAAATACAAAATTTTCTCTGAATCATAGTTTTGTAGGGATTAAGCTCTTGGCATGAAAGATGATGGTAGCGAGTTATTTGTCCTCCATGATCAATTTTTTCACTCATTATGTGCAAACAGTTTCATTGATGTTCAGTGCCTTTAAAACTGAGGCAAAAAAGAGGCTATTTTCTGTCTGCTAATTCTTTGATAAAGATGCACAGGGTTGTGTGACTTTTGCTTCTGGGCACAATGGCAAGAGATGCTACCACTGGTTTCCATGACTAAGGTGACCAATCATCCTCCTTTAGGGAAGGCACTCCTTCTTTGCAAGTTCTGTCCTGCCTTGAAAGTGTCCTCCTACATGTCGTCCTTTTTAATATTGGAAGACTAATCTATAAATGTCCGTATTCAATCGATGCAGAGTTGATCCAATGTGTGTGATGTGACATATTTGTATTTGACATGATGATTTCTCAAAGATCAGTACAATGTGGCGAGATGTGATTATGAGATGCAAGTACTCCACACAGGAGACCTTATACCAAGTGCACAAATGGCTTTGTGTACTTCTTACTAAAACATGACACAGCACATATGACATTGTAGACACATGATTATTTCTTTCTCAGTGAATATTTGATCATAGACAGGTAAGCACAAATCACATTTTATTATTTCGTTATTTATTTAATAATTTCCAAATACATATAATTTTATTTACAAGTATTTTCCCAAAATTCGAGTTTTAGAGTGGAAATCTAACCTCAAGCTATATCTATTAATAATGCATTTTGATTAAACAGTTGCATAAAACAGACATTTTTAATTAGAAAATGATAAATATAACCGAATATCACTCAAATTAGTGGTTTTGTTTGATATTTACTTTTGTTAATTTAGCTTCCAGAAAATTCACCTACCATGATGTAACATTTTCAATTCCTAATGTGCCTGCATTATTCATGTAGCTCTATATTTGATTTTTAATTTTAAATTTTATTTAAGAGATAGAAAAATCAAAAAAGAGAAAATGCCATTTCAACAATAAATTGAAAAAAGGAATTTCCATTCCTTATATCAAAGAAAGATACCATTGTGTTCTGCAATATTTGCAACAGAGAATTCTGTATTGCAGTTGGAGGCAGAGCAGCGATAACAAAACACTTGAACACCAACAAACATAAGCAGTCATTAGATGCATCAGCTTCCAGTTGTAAAGTAACAACTTTTTTTAAAACTTCAAATTGTTCTGAAGATGAAAAACGGTTGGCTGCAATGAAGGGAACATTTGCATTTCATACCATAATTCACAATCAAAGTTTTCATAGTATGGATTGTACAACTAAATTATTGAAAAAGTTTCACAATGCAAAATTTTCATGTGCCAGGACAAAATGCAAAGCTATTTTGAAATCAGCATTTAAAAATACTTTACAGAGGACTTAGAAACTGCAGCATTTGTAACAATTTTATCTGACGCATCAAATCATAATAAAATTAAATTGTATCCATTAATAGTAAGATATTTTAATGTTACCAAGGGCATTCAAGTAAAAATTTTAAATTTAGAATCCATTGAGGGTGAAACTTCTCAAATTTTGTCAAACCATTTATACAGAGTAATAAACGAAAACAATTTGAAATCCAAAGTTGTTGCACTAACGGCTGATAATAAAAATACAAATTTTGGTGGGTGAAGATGCAAAGGGGTGAATAATGTGTATGTAAAATTACAAGAGTTACTCCAAAAGAAAATACTAGGAATAGGTTGTAATGCTCATATTTTGTCAAATGCAATCAACACAGCATCATGTGCCATGCCAATTGATATAGAAGTAATAATAACTACAATTTATTTGCATTTTAGTCTTTTACTATTTATGTAGCTACTTTAAAACAATTTTGTGAAGAAGCAAATGTTGAATAGAAAAAAACCTTTAAAATATTCAAAAGTTAGATGGCTTACTCTAACACCTGCTATAGAGCATGCTCTACAATTATTTGAGCCTCTCTGTTCATATTTTTTAAGTTTAGACAAATGTCCTAAAATCCTGAAATCATTTTTCAATAGTAAGAGATCTGAGATACTAATGTATTTTGTACATAATCAAGCATCTATTTTTCACAAAACAATTCAAAAAATTGAAGGTGAACTCATTTCAGCTACAGAAGTTAGTCTTACTTTGAATGACTTTATCCTTCAAAATAAATCTCATTTTGAAGAAAAATTTCTTAATTTTTATTTATTTATTTATTTTTACAGGGACAGAGAGAGAGTCAGAGAGAGGGATAGATAGGGACAGACAGACAGGAACGGAGAGAGATGAGAAGCATCAATCATCAGTTTTTCGTTGGGACTCCTTAGTTGTTCATTGATTGCTTTCTCATATGTGCCTTGACCGTGGGCCTTCAGCAGACCGAGTAACCCCTTGCTCGAGCCAGCGACCTTGGGTCCAAGCTGGTGAGCTTTTTTTGGCTCAAGCCAGATGAGCCCGCGCTCAAGCTGGCAACCTCGGGGTCTCGAACCTGGGTCCTTCTACATCCCAGTCTGACACTCTATTTACTGCGCCACCACCTGGTCAGGCTTGAAGAAAAATTTCTTCATTTAATTATAAAAATAAAATTTTCAGACTTAGAGGAATCAAATCTGGGCATAACAGAAAAGTTTATCAGAGAAGTGCAGAATTTTTACCAGACATGTTTTCAGTATATCGAAGAGTGGTCTGAAACAAATATAACGGGAAATAACAGTTTTCAGTGGTATTTTTTTTACTTCATCGCAAGTATATTGGACAGATATTGAATCTTGTCTTGAGTTTTTATTTAAAGAAATGCCAGACATCAACATAGATGACAATTCTCTCTTTGAAGAAATTAGAAGACTGAATGCATATTTAAATTCTGAAAAATTAATACAGCGGGAAACTGAACACGTCGGAACTAATAAAAAGATGGGTGGAAATATTCAGCTATTTCAAAAATGAACATATTTCATGTGAATTTTTTTATTCTTGTTCAATTTGCATTGTGCTGCCTTGGAACTAATGCAGCAGTTGAAAGGGGTTTTTCAATTGCTAATGATTTTTGGACAAGTGAGAAATTGAGATTGAATGTTGATGCTCTAACTGTAGCACTTGCCGTAAAATTCAACATGAAGGATATTTCTTGTTCAGATATTTTCAATATATTGCTACAAGATGACACACTGGTTATTTTTTAAAGAAATGGAACAAAAAATTATCAGGTTTATATGGAACTATAAAAAAACCAAATAGCCAAAGTAATCCTAAGGAAAAAGAATGAAGCTGGGGCATTACAATACCTGACTTCAAATTATATTATAGAGCCATGATAATCAAAACAGCATAGTTTTGGCAAAAGAAATAGACACTCAGAACAATGGAACAGGATAGAGAGATCAGAAATAAATCCTCATATATATGGTTAAATAATCTTTGATAAAGGGCCAACACACACAATAAAGAAAAAAAAGCATCTTCCATAAATGGTGTTGGGAAAACTGGAGAGCTATATGCAAAAGAATGAAACTAGACTACAGTTTGTTCCCTTGTACTAAAATTAATTCAAAATGGATCAAAGACCTAAATATAAGACCTGAAACAATAAATTACATAGAAGAAACCATAGGTACTAAACTCATGGACCTTGGCCATAAAGAGAACTTTAAGAATTTGACTCCAAAGGCAAGGAAAATGAAGGCAAAGATAAATGAATGGGACTAAATCAGACTAAGAAGCTTTTGCACAGCAAGAGAAACTGACAACAAAACAAAGAGACAGCCAACTAAATGAGAGATGATATTTTCAAACAACAGCACAGATAAGGGCCTAATATCTAAACTATATAAAGAACTCATAAAACTCAAAAACAAACAAGCAAACACTCCAATAAAAAAATGGAAAAAGGACATGAACAGATACTTCTCCCAGGAAGAAATACAAATGGCCAACAGATATGTGAAAAAATGCTCATCTTCACTAGCTATTAGTGTGAGGTCGGTTGGTAATGAGGGAAGGTCATGTGAGGAACCAGGCCTGGGAATTTTGGCTGGAACCGCCCACACCCATGCGCACCAAAAGAAACTTTCCAAGAGCCCTTTGAAAAGGAATGACTGTCAGCCAATAAAAGTTCGCCATGTCATATCAACTCACCTTCACACTACCGTTCCTATAAATTTCCCCCAAATGAGAGAATCTGTGCAACTTCTCTGGCCCCCATCTTGTTAACCAGAGAACCTCATCTGGGAAGCGCTCTACTATATAAAGCTTTCGCTATTCCACACTTGGTGGCTATGCCCTTCTTTCTTCTTTGGTGGGCAAAAACTTACATTTGGTGCCAAAACCTGGGAGGAGCTTGAAGTCCACAAGGGACGGCTCTCTCCCCTTCCCTTCTGAGGAAGAAGCAGAACCTCTGACCTCCCACCCACTTTGGCACACAGTGCGGTAAGTCCCCTGCCTCTAATCTCCCCTCAGTTCTTTCCGCCGAGACTCCCTGTCTGTAATCGCAGCTGCATCGGGAACCTCTTATCAGTTCCGAGTACGTGTGCCCATGGAGACGTCCCGGACAATCCCACTCTGCCTAACCATCTGGTGGCCAGAGCTTGAGCTGCAGGATGCCAATTCTTATCTCTGATCACTCCAAGGGCTGAGGGTGGCCATGGGGGGGCACAGAAATCTAAACCTGATCCAAAAACACTCCTGGAGTGCCTTATCCGGAATCTCTCCCTCCCTAAAGAAGAAGAAACTGATCTTTTTCTTCAATGTGGCCAGGCCCCAATACCCACTGGATAACCAGACCAGGTGGCCTCCTGAAGGGACTTTCAATTTTAACACCCTTACTGATTTATGGAACTATTGCCAAGAAACTGGAAAATGGTCAGAGATCCCTTACATTCAGGGCTTCTAGTATTTGTGCTCCTGTCCTAATCTCTGTGCTGCCTGCTCCACAGTGCAGGCCCTTTTTGGCCAGAGAAACCTCAGCTAAACCCTCCACTTTTGATCTTTCTGCCGACCCCCAGCTCTCTCCCCATCCTGCCCAACCCCCAAGGGTGCCCCCTTTTCGGGACCCCTCTCTGGTCCCTCTGTGGACCTCCTTCGCTCAGGCTTCTTCCCTCCAGGAAGCCCCCTCCCTTCTCCACTGTGTTCTTAAGCCCCTCCCCCATCAGGCCTTCCTCCACCAGCCATTGACCCTCACCCGGGTTTGCAGGGCTCCTGATTCCACGGCCCAATCCTGGTCTTCTTGCAGGAAGACTTGGCCCTGTCCTGTTTCTGGCTCCTGTGTTTTTGGCTGGATCTGGGTGCCGGGCTCCCCAGGAGCCCTCTCCTCTTATTCTCAACTGCCAAACCTCTATCTGAGACCTGATGAACATGGCATTTAAAGTTTTTAATGATTGGGAGGAAAAGGCCGAGGCTGCTCGCCAGGCCCACACGCAGCAGAAGGTAACACTCCAAGCCCAGGCTCTTGTGGCAGCCCTAAAGCCAGCAGAGCAGCAGGGGCAAGGCATAGAAGGTGCCTGACCCAAGTCCAGGTTGCAAAGAGAAACCCCACCAGGAACCTGCTTTAAGTGTGGCAAGGAGGGTCACTGGACCCAGCAGTGCCCCTGCCTGAGGCCACTCACTAAGCCCTGCCCTAACTGCAAGCAGCCAAGTGACTGGCAGAGACATTGCCCCTTTGGGTAACAGGCTCTTCCTTGGCACCCTTATGTGGAGGACAAGCTACTCAAATGGGAGGCCAAGCAAGCCAGGCGGGCCCATCACTCAAACTCCTAGACCTCATGGACTACTGACGCGGCCGGACTCGAAGACCCCTAGCACCCTCACTGAGCCCCGGGTAATACTGCAGGTAGCGGGTATGTCCATCTCATTCCTTGTGGACACAAGGCTACCTTCTCTGTTTTGCCATCACACTCTGGACCTCACAGGTCTCAGTTATGGGGGTGGATGGGACCCCATACGGTAATATTGACTACTTCTATTGCAGCCAAACTCCTAGGGTAAACACCTTGGTACCATGTCTCTCACCTCAAGCTTGCCCTCATACAGGAATACTGACAATCGAAACCACTGGGCCCTACCTGTCTCCAGCTCACCAAAGGTTGGGCCCTGCAGACCCTCCTATTGCTCCTGTCCCTCCCAGCAGAAACCTGCATCCAGAGTGAGTTAAAGCAGGAAGCAATGCTATTCAATGAGACTTACCTGATGGAAGAAAACCTCAGTGTCCCCAATCATCTGCAAGAGAAACTGCAGGAATCTCTCCTCCTACAACCCACTTAACTCCTGGTGGCAGCCACCCATCCTCACCTGAGTTGCTCCTATCCTAGGTCCTCTTCTAATTATCAGCATATTACTCATATTTACTCCTCTTTTTTAAATTCTTACAGGACCGCATCTGTGAAGTTTCTTGAGTCACGGTCAAACAGATGCTCCTACACCCATATACGCGACTCCCCTCCCCATGGCGCCCCTAACCAGCAGGAAGTAGCCATATGAATAGCAGCGCCCCTATCTAACATAAAAGGTTGGAATGTGAGGTCAGTTGGCAATGGGGGAAGGTCACATGAGGAACCAGGCCTGGGAACTTTGGCTGGAACTGCCCACACCCATGCACACCAAAAGAAACTGTCCAAGAGCCCTTTGAAAAGGAATGACTGTCAGCCAATGAAATTTTGCCACATCATATCAACTTGCCTTCACCCTACCAACCCTATAAATTACACCCAAACAGGAGAATCTGTGCGACTTCTCTGGCCCCCGTCTTGCAGACCAGAGAACCTCATCCAGGAAGCGCTCTACTAAATAAAGCTTTTGCTATTCCACACTTGTTGGCTATGCCCTTTTTTCTTCCTCAGCGGGGAAAATACCTTACCATTAGAGAAATGCAAATCAAAACTACACTGAGATATCAACTTACACCTGTTAGATTAGCTATTATCAACAAGACAGGTAATAACAAGTGTTGGAGAGGCTGTGGAGAAAAAGGAACCCTCAGCCACTGTTGGTGGAAATGTAAAGTAGTACAACCATTATGGAAGAAAGTATGGTGGTTCCTCAAAAAATTAAAAATAGAACTACCATATGACCCAGCAATCCCTCTACTGGGTATATACCCCCAAAACTCAGAAACATTGGTATGTAAAGACACATGCAGCCCCATGTTCATTGCATCATTGTTCACAGTGGCCAAGACATGGAAACATCCAAAAAGCCCTTTAATAGATGACTGGATAAAGAAGAAGTGGTACATATATACTATGGAATACTACTCAGCCATAAGAAATGATGACATAAGATCATTTACAACAACATGGATGGACCTTGATAACATTATATTGAGTGAAATAAGTAAATCAGAAAAAACTGAGAACTGTATGATTCCATAGATAGGTGGGACACAAAAAGGAGACTCGGGGACATGGACAAGAGTGTGGTGGTTACCAGGGGGAGGGGAAAGGAGGGAAGAAAGTGTGGGGGGAGGGGAGGGGCACAAAGAAAACCAAATAGAAAGTGACAGAAGACAATTTGACTTTGGGTGATGGATATACAACATAATCAAATGTCAAAATAATCTGGAGATGTTTTCTCTGAATCTGTGTACCCTAATTAAACAATGTCACCCCATTAAAATTAATAATAAATAATAAAAAAATACAGAAAGAAAGAAAAAAAAGATGATACAATGACAAAAAATATTCATCCAATGGGAAAGTACTCATTTAGATAATATCATCTAAATGAGTACTTTTTTCTTACAATTATTATTAAAAATTAATAGACATGTGTAAAGCCAGTAGCCATGGCCACCATCACAGCTGCCTGGCCTATGCAGGTTCGCATTTGATTCAAACAGATGGTAATGAAACAACGAAGCCAAGAATTGGTGGGCCATTAGCTTAATCCTAGCTTGCACCCAGCGGGCAAGAAATACACACAGTGAGAAAACACTTCCCTTTCAATTCAGGGCTCCCAAAGCCACTTACTTATCCAAGTTTCCTAGAATCAAAGGTTTCTAGCTCACCAGCCTTACTCACCTCTGTTCCCCATCTCCTTCTCTCTGCACAAACTCTGCACAAACTGGCTTCTCCTTCAGCACTCAGCCATTTTGGCTGCTTCTCCTCCCTTCCACGTGATCTTTCCCTGCTCTTCTCTCTAATGTTAATCTCAGGAACCACGAGAGAGCAAGCTCCCGGTCTGCCTCACTTTATAGTATAAAAATCAAAACCTTTAATCCAATATGCAAACAAGAAAGTCTCTGATACAAAGTCATTTAGGATGGGAAAGGCTTAGTCTTAAAACTAAGCTTTACTGCAGTGGTCCCCAACCTTTTCTGGGCCATAGACTGGTTTAATGTCAGAAAATATTTTCACAGACCGGCCTTTAGGGTGGGACAGATAAATGTATCACGTGACTGAGACAAGTGTCAAGAGTGAGTCTTAGACGGATGTAACAGAGGGAATCTGGTCATTTTTTAAAAATAAAACATCATTCAAATTTAAATATAAATAAAATGGAAATAATGTAAGTTATTTATTCTTTCTCTGTGGACCGACCGGTACCAAATGGCCCACGGACCAGTACAGGTCCACAGCCCAGGGGTTGGGGACTACTGCCTTACGGTATAACAACCCTGCCTGCTTACAGCCTGTCCCTCATACCCAATGCAAACTATAAGTGAGCAAACATATATATCATATTTACAAACTTATTTGACCAACAGCATGTAAGCATAATTACAATATAAAATATTACAAATGTTTTTATTATACATTTATCATATTATAGTATATTATTGTTGCAATGAATAAAATGTTTCTTTTATTTATGATATTATTTTCTTCAATTTATTTTTGTTCTCCTTTTCATTGTAATAAAGTTGGTCACCTTACATAACTTAGGATCATTTCTTGATGAACTACTGAACTGAAAAATGGGCAAAATTCAAGAGCTCTGCTTATAGAAAATAGCTTTTTAAACTACTCCTTATCAACATACTGTTTCCCCCTCAACAGTTCATTATTTGATTCTCCAAACTTGGGAGAAAATATTCTATATAGTGTTGTAAGGCAGTGGTTCCCAACCCCCGGGCCGCGGACCAGTACTGGTCCGTGGGTCATTTGGTACCGGTCCTCAGAGAAAGAATAAATAACTTACATTATTTCTGTTTTATTTATATTTAAGTCTGAACGATGTTTTATTTTTAAAAAATGACCAGATTCCCTCTGTTACATCGTCTAAGACCCCCTCTTGATGCTTAGCTCAGTCATGTGATACTTTTATTTGTCCCACCCTAAAGGCCGGTCTGTGAAAATATTTTCTGACATTAAACCAGTCCGTGGCCCAAAAAAGGTTGGGGACCACTGTTGTAAGGTACCAAAAAGCTGAAAATTAATATTGATATTCTGGGAGGAAAGGCCAGGCTTTTCTATCAGGCTTTCCTGTCTCGTCCCTCCTTTAGGGAGGGGAGGGAGAAGAATGTAGAAGTTTCTGGCTTGTAAGAACAATGGGTCTGCCTGACCAGGCGGTGGCACAGTGGATAGAGCCTTGGACTGGGATGCGGAGGACCCAGGTTCGAGACCCCCGAAGTCGCCAGCTTGAGCACGGGCTCATCTGGCTTGAGCACGGGCTCACCAGCTTGGACCCAAGGTCGCTGGCTTGAACAAGGGGTTATTCGGTCTGCTGAAGGCCCACGGTCAAGGTACATATGAGAAATTAATCAATGAACAACTAAGGTGTTGCAACAAAAAACTGATGATTGATGCTTCTCATCTCTCCGTTCCTGTCTATCCCTGTCTATCCCTCTTTCTGACTCTCTCTCTGTCCCTGAAAAAGAAAAGAAAAGGAACAATGGGTCATTCAGTTTTAAATCTAAAATAAAGGTTAACCTAGAAACTTCTTCTCTTTCAATAGAAGGCATAATTTACATTTCACCTTGCATTGATTGTAGTTCCTCCCCCTTTCTGGAATCTTGAGAGTAAAATACCCCTAGGCTAATGAGGGAAGATGAACCCTAAAAGATTTGTAAACATCTTTGATTGTGTAACCTTGAAAGTCTTAATGTTTCTGTGTACCCCCTAAACAAATATTGCTAGCTTGTACTGTGAGGTCATGCTCTCCCCTGCCCGTGTGTGATCAAGGGTATATAAACAGCCCCTGAACTATTTTTGGAGCTGCACGATTTGGGCTGCAGATGCCCGTGTCAGCCATATGTGGCCGGCATATTAATAAATCTCCTTTAATAAAACTCTTCAAAATTTTTCTGGACTGGGTGTCTCTACATGAACTCTATGAAGTGAAGTACAGTGCCTTTCAGAATCTGGGGTGCGGTACTTTATAACAATAGAACATTTTTATTTATCAACTTCAGTTCATGGCCCCTGTATCAAGATGAACTTTATATAAAATAATTAAGGTCTAAATCAAATGTATTTTTTTGTGCAAACATTTTTCTCAATGAAGACTAAAAAAATTGCCAGTCAGTACAGGATAATTAAATGCATTCCCCAGTCAGAGAAAATCAGCAATTCTATCAACTCCTTTGCTATCCAAAAAAGATGTCCTGATCAATGTAAATCAGAGGCTTACATAATTGGTGCAGAAGGAATTGACCCATCTCGGTTCATGCTGTGAAATCTTCTGCTGCAGTTCAGCAGTGGAATGTGATTGCCCTCAGGCTCCTCCACATCAGCACAGACCAATTACATCAATCACCTTGTTAACTGAACACCTGCCAGGAAGTTAATGGTGTTAATGTGAGAGACCGTTGGAGGGAGAGTCATAAATCTGTGTACTGGATAATTCAATTTCCTTTCTGGGTTTTAGTTTCCTTTTCTGTAAAATGGAAGCATTTCTTGAACTAGTAATAGTGAATGATTTCTGCACTCCCATCAGCAACTAGTGTTGTAACGAAACCAGCGAGAGTATACAGACATTCTCCAAACCAAAGTACAAATTTAAAGGAGTCTTTTATTCAAAGCCTGCAACCACTTTAAATCTGAAGGAGACCTAAGTCAGTCAAATCATGCAGCCCCAAACAGTTTGGGACTAGCTTTGAAAGACAGAATCGCATACTGGTTGTTGTGGGAAGGAGAGAAAGCCCAGCAAAGCATGGTACAAAAGCAATAAAACACATTCATTAATCTTGCTAACAAGCTCATTACATCTTACTGTCTTGTTATAATGTTTATCTACAGGACCAATTTAAAGGAAAAAGTATTTCTATACACTAAGAGACCATAAGCTTTGAAGATGATAATACAGTAGTGATAAATGTTTCACATGCCTAACAAAAACATTTCTAAACATTCTAAGATTTACAACCCACCCTTGACACATCTGCAATTTGGTGAAACTAACTTCAAGGCCACAGGTAGGGAGTTTTAAACCTAAGTAAGTTCTGGGGTTACTTAGAGTTTAAGATGGAAGAGAAGCTAAATGAAGTTACTTATGCTAAGAGCCTTTTAAAGTTACCTATTGCTAAAAGCCTTTCTTTTCTACATTTCACTACCATCTGTAATTCTGTACTGTGGACTTTGTGTATGCTTTAATCTTTATATTATTATTCCAAAAAGTGCCATGTGCTTATTGTTCAAAAATATTTACAGATCACAGAAAAGTGAAATAAAAATTAAATTGTTATAAAATACTGTACTTTAATCCACAGGTTACATAGTGTCCAGGTAGAGCCCAAGCTCTACATCGATCAGGTGTCCCTGATTCAACTTTCCTGTGCAGTGGGACACTCCTGCTTATCAGTAGGGCTGGTAGCCTCTTCAAGACTACTCTTGAGGCAGCTGTGAAGATGTTACTGTTAACTGCCACCGGAGGAAAGACACGACCGACACACAAATTAGTTGCAATAATCACACAGGCAATTTATTACTCACAAATCCTTTTGGTGTGCCTGGGTATAGCTTAAGGGGTCCCTGTTGGGCAGATAAAATATATTATGCTCACTTTGTTAAAGATGGCGCTGTCCACATGGAAGCCCATCGCCCAGGTGATATTAATGTGTGTTGGGGGCGGGCTGTGGGCAGGCAGGATCCTTGTAGCCTGGGGCTTGGTTCTAGGACTAAGCCTTTCTCAACCCTTTTGATGTGGGGTGGTGTAATCCCATCATGCCTCAGATAAGTGACTTTGTAATAGAGACTTCCCTATTTTGTATATTGGATTAAAGGTTTTGATTTCTGCACTATAAAGTGGGGCAGACCTGGAGCTTGCTCTCTCTTGGTTCCTGAGATTAACATTAGAGAGGAGAGCAGAGAAAGGCCAGGTGGAGGAGGCCAGGAGAAGCAGCCAAGATGGCGGAGTGTTGAAGGAGAAGCCAGTTTGTACAGAGAGAAGGAGATGGGGAACAGAGGTGAATGAGGCTAGTGAGCTAGAAACCTTTGATTCTAGGAAACTCGGATAAGTCAGTGGCTTTGTGAGCACTGAATGAGTGGGTTTTGGAGCCCAGTGTGTGTTTTTACTTGTCTGCTGGGTGCAAGCTAGGATTAAAGGTAATGGCCCACCAGTTCTTGGCTCCATTTTTTTCATTACTGACTGTCCGAATCAAATGCGAACCTGCATTGGCCAGGCAGCTGTGATGGTGGCGGTGGATACTGGCTTTACAGACCCCGTCAGCATGCTCCTCTCTGTGCGCTCCCCTTCGCTGTCTTTGGTCAGAGCTCAGAGTGGCGTGGAGACAGTCCACATCAACGTTGGAGTCTGGGCGACTACTGCAGCAGGGGCCTCTCAGCTTTAGTACCCTTTCTGGCCAATGCTTTCCAACAGATGTCAATCTACAGTGTTGTAAAGTACTGTACCCCAGATTCTGAAAAGTACTGTACCTCTCTTCAGCGGGTTTATGTAGAGACACCAAGTCCAGATGAATTTTGAAAGGTTTTATTAGAGGAGGAGATTTATTAAATATGCCGGCCGCATATGGCAGACATGGCGCTTATGCAGGCCCAAATCATGGGCCCAAATACATCTCAGAGGTTGGTTGTAAACCCTTTGACCACATACAGGTTGGAGGGGCATGACAGTATGACACAATCATTAACAAGATTATAACATTTGTCTAGGGAATTTACAAAGAACGTTAAAACTTTCAAGGTAATACAATCAAAGACATTCATAAAGCTTTTAGTATCTATCTCTCCTCCTTTGCCTAGAGCAGGGGTCCCCAAACTATGGCCCGCAGGCTGCATGCAGCCCCCTGAAGCCATTTATCCAGCCCCAGACACACTTCTGGAAGGGGCACCTCTTTCATTGGTGGTCAGTGAGAGGAGCACATTGACCATCTCATTAGCCAAAAGCAGGCTGTAAAGCCAGTGGCCACAGCCACTATCATAGCCGCCCGGCCCATGCAGGTTCGCATTGGATTCGGATAGTCGGTAAAGAAACAATGGAGCCAAAAACTGGTGGGCCATTATCTTTAATCCTAGCTTGCACCTGGCGGGCAAGTAAAAACACACTGGGCTCCAAAACCCACTCACATTCAGTGCTCACACAGCTACTGACTTATCTGAGTTTCCTAGAATCAAAAGTTTCTAGCTCACCAGACTTTATTCACCTCTGTTCCCCATCTCCTTCCTTCTCCCTGCACAAACTCTGCACAAACTGGCTTCTCACTCAACAATCCACTATCTTGGCTACTTCTCCTGGCCTCCTCCACGTGGCCTTTCTCTGCTCTCTGCTGTCTCCTCTAATGATAATCTCAGGAACCAAGTGAGCAAGCTCCCATTCTGCCCCTATTTTATAGTGTAGAAATCCAAACCTTTAATCCAATATACAAAATAGGGAAGTCTCTAATACAAAGTCACTTATCTGGGGCATGATGGGATTGTACCACCCCACATCAAAAAGGGTGGGAAAGGCTTAATCCTAAAACCAAGCCCCAGGCTACAAGGATCCTGCCTGCCCACAGCCTGCCCCCAACACACATTAATATCACCTGGGCAATGGCTTCCATGTGGGCAGCGCCATCTTTAACAAAGTGAGCATAATATATTTTATCTGCCCAACACAGGCCCATAGTTCCCATTGAAATACTGGTCAGTTTGTTGATTTAAATTTACTTGTTCTTTATTTTAAATATTGTATTTGTTCCCGTTTTGTTTTTTTTCCTTTAAAATAAGATATGTGCAGTGTGCATAGGGATTTGTTCATAGTTTTTTTTATAGACCAGCCCTCCAACAGCCTGAGGGACAGTGAACTGGCCCCCTGTGTAAAAAGTTTGGGGACCCCTGGCCTAGAGGTACATGTTAATCTCAGATTCCAGAAAGGGAGGGAGAGCTAAAATCAGTGTAGGGTGGTATGTAAATTTTGTCTCTTATTGAAAGTCAAAGTAAGTTCTTCAGATAACCTTAATCCTTTCAGAGAATTTAAAACTAAATGACCCTAGTCATCCTTGTAAGTCAGGGGACTTCTATATCCTTTTCCTCCATTTTCCAAAGAATGGACAAGCCTGACCTTTTCCTCCTAGAATATCAATATTAATTTTGGAGCTTTGGTACCTTACAACAACAGGATTATCACCTCAAACCACCTTTTTGGGAATTCCTCACAGGGAATCCCTTTTATGTTAATCTACTGAAATGTTTACATCAAACCACTTTTTACACCAAGTGACTTCTTATCTAGGTTTAACTTCACACACATACTAACTGGGCCCTGCTTGTAAGTCAGAGTCTGTTTATCACATTACAGAGTTATGGCACCAAGCCACTATATTAATTCCTATCCAAATGGCATAACTTTATTTAATTTTAATAATTATTTTAATATTATTTTAATTAGCTTTCTATATTGTAAAGCCAGTAGCCACAGCCACCATTACAGCCGCCTGGCCAGTGCAGGTTCGCATTCGATTCGGACAGACGGTAATGAAACAATGGAGCCAAAAACTGGTGGGCCATTGCCTTTAATTCTAGCTTGTACTCAGCAGGCAAGTAAAAACACACACTGGGCTCCAAAACCCACTCATTCAGTGCTTACAAAGCTACTGACTTATCCGAGTTTCTGGAATCAAAGGTTTCTAGCTCACCAGACTTATTCACCTCTGTTCCCCATCTCCTTCCTTCTCTCTGCACAAACTCTGCACAAACTGGCTTCTCCTTCAGCACTGTGCCATCTTGACTGCTGCTCCTCTCCTCCACGTGGCCTTTATCTACTCTCTGCTCTCTAATGCTAATCTTAGGAACCAAGAGAGAGCAAGCTCTTGGTCTGCCTCATTTCATAGTGCAGAAATCAAAACCTTTAATCCAATATACAAATAGGGAAGTCTCTGATACAAAGTCACTTATATGAGGCATGATGGGATTCTTCATAAGAGTGCACCACCCCACATCATGCAATCGGTCAATGGTGTGGGCAAAAGTTTAGTTTTAAAACTAAGCCTTAGGCTATAATAACTTTGCCAGCTTACAGCCTGTCTCCCACACACAATGCAAACTATAAGCTAGCAAACATATATATTTACAAACTTATTTGACCAACATATATCTTTCATATTTTAAAATTTCTATATATTTAATTACTATAACCTTATATTACTACAACACATAGAGACACCAAGGCAGATTACAGAAGAAATTTTAGGAGAAGCTTTATTAATTAGCCAGCTAGCTACACAGGGCACAATCCCAAATCATGTAGGGCAGGGGTCCCCAAACTACGGCTCGCGGGCCACATGCGGCCCCCTGAGGCCATCTATCCTGCCCCCGCCGCACTTCCAGAAGGGGCACCTCTTTCATTGGTGGTCAGTGAGAGGAGCCTAGTTCCTATTGAAATACTGGTCAGTTTGTTGATTTAAATTTACTTGGTCTTTATTTTAAATATTGTATTTGTTCCCGTTTTGTTTTTTTTGTTTTTTTTTTACTTTAAAATAAGATATGTGCAGTGTGCATAGGGATTTATTCATAGTTTTTTTTTATAGTCCGGCCCTCCAACGGTCTGAGGGACAGTGAACTGGCCCCCTGTGTAAAAAGTTTGGGGACCCCTGATGTAGGGCCTAATTCAGTTCTGAGCCTGCTTTTATATAAAATCAGGTACTGGTTGGAGTGGGTAAGGAGGGGCTTGTGGTCTCATGATTTAGACCAGTGGTCCCCAACCTTTTATGGGCCACGGACCGGTTTAATGTCAGAAAATATTTTCACAGACCGGCCTTTAGGGTGGGATGGCTAAATGTATCACGTGACCGAGACAAGTGTCAAGAGTGAGTCTTAGACGATGTAACAGAGGGAATCTGGTCATTTTTAAAAAATAAAACATCGTTCAGACTTAAATATAAATAAAACAGAAATAATGTAAGTTATTTATTCTTTCTCTGCAGACCGGTACCAAATGGCTCACGGACTGGTACCGGTTTGCAGCCTGGGGGTTGGGGACCACTGCTTTAGGGTGAGTCCAAGTATAGGAATTCTTGATTAAGGTACATAAACATTGTTTTCTAAGGTTTTCAGATAAGTTCTATCTTCTTTGCTCTGTGTGGCAAGTGGCCCCAGGCACCCTTTCAGAGAATTCTAGGACTCAGCTAAACTATGACTAGATGACCCGGCTTCCTTGTAAACCAGGAAACTCGGCATTCTTCTCTTTCCTTTCTCCACAGAAAGGAGGGGGTAAGAGGTCTGACTTTTCCTCTTTAAATTGGCGTTGCTAATGCTAAGTTTTACAGTTCCTTGGCACCTTATCAAAAAATGTCCATAATGTACACATTCAGAAATCTATTAACTTTCAAGGCAATTTCCTTGTAAACTTTTTATTCTGAATTTATATGTAATTATTTGTATATAAAAGTACAATATGTTGGGCAAATAAGTTTATAAAATGTGTTTTAGGTTTGCCTGCTTATATTTTGCATTGGCCTGGGCAGCACCATATGTATGTAGTCTGTGAAAGGCTGCGGTGCTTGCCCTCAGAGTGACAGACTGCAAATTGTGATTACCTTCCTGCTTGGGAGGGGCCCCTGTATTGCTTAAGTTTGCTGGAGAAGGGATATTTTTTCCCCAGCCTGGGTTTTGCAGGAAGAGAAGGAGTGCAGATGCAGAGTGCTGAGGGGACTTTGGGAGCCTTACTGAGGCTTGTGGGGGCCTTTGATTCCACGAGGAACCCAAGAATATGTTAGGGCAAAGCCCTGGATGAGGGGAAGCGGTCTTCCCTGTGTGTTTGCTTGTCTGCCGATGTGAGACTTTAATAAATGGAATGACCCACCATTTTTGGCTCCACTGTATCTTTGCCATCTACCTGAATTCAATGTGCACCTGCATGGCCATGACGGCGGTGGCCCTGGCCATGCAAAGCACACACACACATTTTAAATAGAAGGATAGTACTTTACACAGATTTTTAACTTATCCATTTTTTTTTATGTAACTCGAACACATTTCTCTAATGTTAGAATGTGTAGATCCCTGCTGGAAAGGTTTTTATTATGTGGACGAACCATATTATGTTTAGCTAGTTCTTTATTGGTGGACATTTATGTTGTTTCCAATTTTTTACTCTTACAAGCAATGCTAGAGAGGATGAACATTCAGGTATAAACATCATTTTTAATTTTTTACAAAATTTTTATTTAGAAAGTCATGTATATACATTTTTATCTGCTTAAGCAAATATTTCTGTGGGATAGAGACCTGTAAGTACAATTAATAGATCAGAGACTATGCACATTTTATACGCTTTATACTGTATTTCCATTATGCTTGCTGGTGGATAAAATGTCAGAAACATGAAAAGTTTATTTTTCCCCCCAAGGGGTTTCTAGTGGAAAATAGACTCAAATTATATTTGTACTGGAGATTTTTAGATAAGAATTTTCTTTGATTTTTCACCCTGAATTTACCAGTGTTATTGATTTATGTAATTTCAGACAGTGCTAGATATACTTAAGATATTCAACATGGCATTATTGCTATTCTTACCCTTTTTGTGAAGGCACAAACACAGGTAATATCTTCTAAATCTTACACTATATCTTTGATCAGCCTGCCATTTTTTTCCTCTTGAAAACATATGAGCAGTTTTTAACACAAAGGAGGAACTTAAGAGAACTGCTCTTGGTCCTGGCCTTATTCCCTTCTCCTTAGCTTCCAGGGAGAACTGCTGAGGACCCCTTGGTGGGCAAGACAGCAGAAGGAAAACACAATGATCTCGACACATTGTGATCTTGCCTTCCCAGAGATTTTTTTTTTACTATATCGCTGATGCTGATAGATGTTATATTTCAGTCCCAGTGACCCATGTTAACAAAAGTGTTACCATGGACAACTATAACTTGGCTTGAGCGGGAACCAGACAGCTTCTACTTTTTTGGAGAACAAAACTAAACGTGCATTTTCATTTTATCTTTGTTAGTGGCCCAAGTTAAATGGGCAAACCCATTAAGTATGAGCCAACCTCATTTAGTGCAGGATTTGCATTTTGTGGAAATAAGAGGCTAACTGATTCATTATTGAAAATCAGCACACAATTAGGGGTTGATTCACTGGAATAGTTATCTTTTCCCTATCTTTAAGATTATCTATGTAGCCCTGCACAGGCCAAACCTGACTTACATAAACCTATCCCACTCACTGCAATGATTTGACATCTACTGGGTGTTTTGACCATTGCACACATCCTTTATTATTTTCTCCTTTAAAATATTATCAATGCCTGACCTGTGGTGGTGCAGTGGATAAAGCGTCGACCTGGAAATGCTGAGGTCGCCGGTTCGAAACCCTGGGCTTGCCTGGTCAAGGCACATATGGGAGTTGATGCTTCCAGCTCCTCCCCCCTTCTCTCTCTCTGTCTCTCTCTCTCCTCTCTCTCCCTCTCTGTCTCTCTCTCCTCTCTAAAAATGAATAAATAAAATAAAAAAAATTTAAAAAAATATTATCAAGCTATTCTTCAAAAATGAAAGGTAAGTACTAAGAAAGATATTAATGGCAGATATTCTACTGTGGAATAAATGAAGATTGCCCTACGCCCAGTGAAGTAGGGGGTATGTGGTGTGTAAATGTTTATTGGGCAGGGAAAAAAAGATGCTACCCTTGCTCCCAAGCTGACCAACAGAATACCGAATTATTGCTCTGTGGATAGCACTGATCATGGATACCTATACCTCTTGAACCTCCTTTCCTACCGTAGTGACTCCATCATCACACACTAAAACCTGTCTACTTTGACTATCAGTCTTAGCATTCTTTGGGGAATAGAACATTTCCATTTAAAATAATAATAATAATAAAGCCTACATTTATCCTGTAAATATTCTAGATTTCTGTATGTCCAGTGAAGGAGACAGACCTCAACATCCAGGAACTATTCTATAAGAATAAGAAAGTCTGACAAAGAAAGTTGGGTGTCATTTTCACAGAACAGATGTGCACCTTTTGCTGAACAGTTGCTGAACCTTGTGAACACTCTGTGCCCTGGTCAGAAATTCAGTTTCTCTGGGAGATAGCCATCTGATCCCTGGGAAGGGTCCATCAATCATCATCCACAGGTCAGAGTGCCCAGCATGGCTAGAGGACAGCTAATCCCTGCACTGTGACCTGGATGGTGCCGCGGGCTGACTGTTGTGGTGAAAATGAGACTTGGAATAATTGTTTTTTTGTAATAACCTTGGTCACTGTCCTTCTCAAGGTTCTTATAATGAATTCTAATTTTATTTTATACAATTACAATCCAGTCAAATATGTTATTACACATGGGTCCCTGTATTGTAGAAACCATGATGAGAGGGTGCTAGACTGAAACCCTGATAAATAGTATGCTTGGGATTTTTGTACTTCTTTTTCCTTTTTCCTAAAGATTCATAAAATGCTAATTTGGTTCAAAAGGCCATTAACAATATAGAAAATAGAGACATTGATTTTGATAAGATTTCAACAGGTTTCCTCAAATACTTAAGAAATCCTTATCTAAACAGTCCCAGGATTGCAGTGGAACACATAAGATCTGTTAGCAGCTTTGGTGACAATGTTTACCAACCTGGAGGGCTGTAGGAGCTGTAATGATTAAAGTCAAGATTCTCTTAGGTGGTGGTTTAACTCCTTTTGTATATGAATGTATAAATGACAATGAATCTTCGTCTATGAATACTGATGTATTTACTCCTTTGTTACAATGTGTTTGTTCCCAAAACTCATGATCCCAGTCTAACCATAAGAAAAACATCAGAAAATCCCATTGGGGGAATTTCTACAAAATACCTAAAAAGTACTGGTCAAGACTGTCAAGGTCATGGAAAACAAAGACAGACTGAGAATTGTCCTAGACAAGAAGAGACTAGAGAGACATGAAAACAAATGCAGTGTGGTACCCTAGCCTGGATCTTGGAACAGGAAGAGGGCATCGGGGGAAAACTGGCAAAATCCAAATAAAGTTTGAAGTTTTGTTAATAGTAATATAATGTATCAATGTCCATTTCTTAGTGTTCACATATAATCTAAGGTAATATAAAAGAGTAGCAATATGGAAATTGAATGAGGTATAGATGGGAGCTCTCTATATTATCTTTGTAATTTTTCTGTAAACTTAAAAGTCTTCCAAAATAAAAGTTTAAAAACAACAAACAAATCAAGAAGAAAAAAACCTAACATCCAAACATAAGCCTTCATTCTACTGGATTTGACTGTAAATTCAGTTCCAATCACTATTAGAGCTTCCTGGACTCTGAAGGGCAATGTTCTGCCCATCTGAGGCTGTTGCTCCATTGCTCAGCAACTGAGCCATTTTTAGCACCTGAGAAAGAGTTTAGGGAGGCATCCTCAATGCCAGGGCCAACTCCCTTGAACTAATTGATCCATGGTTGTAGAAGAGGAAGAGAGAGAGAGAGTGAAAGGGGGGAGGGATAGAGGTAGAGAAGAAGATGGTCACTTCTCCTGTGTGTCCTGACCAGAAATCAAAGCCAGGATTTTACACATTAGGCCAACACTCTACCACTAAGCCAATTGGTCAGGGACTATTTCTTTTTCTTTTTTAACTTTATTTTTTTATTTTTTTATTATGGTATAATTGACATTTAATATATTAGTTTTATGTATACAGCAAAATGATTCGATATTTGCATATATTGTAAAATAATCACAATGATTCTAGTTAACATCCATCATCACACAAAGTTACAAAACATCTTTTCTTGTGTTAAGAACTTATAAGATCAGCCTGACCTGTGGTGGTGCAGTGGATAAAGCATCGACCTGGAACACTGAGGTCGCTGGTTCAAAACCCTAGGCTTGCCCAGTCAAGGCACATATAGGAGTTGATGCCCCCTGCTTCTCCCCCCCTTCTCTCTCTCTTTCTCTCTCTCTCTCTCTCTTTCTCTCTCTCTCTCTCTGTGTGTCTCTCTCTTATCTAAAATGAATAAATAAAAATAATTTAAAAAAAAGAACTTATAAGATCTGCTCTTAGCAACATTTAAACCTACAATACAGTATTGTTTACCATAGTCATCATACTATACATCGTGTCCCCAGGGTATACTTATTTTATAAGGAGAGTTTGTACCTTTTGACTATCTTTTAACCCATTTTGCCAATCCAACTGCTCCTGCCTCTGGCAACCATCAATCTGTTTCTGAACCTGTGAGTTTGGTTTTTTGGTTGGTTGTTTTTTGTTTTAGATTCCACATATAAGTATTTGACTTTCTCTGTCTGATTTATTTCACTTAACATAACATCCTTATGTTGTTGCAAATGACAAGATTTTCTTCCTTTTATGGCCAAATTATATTCCATTGTATATTTACTCCACATTTTCTTAATCTATTCATCTATCAATGAATACTTAGGCTGCTTCTATGTCTTGGTTATTGTAAATAATGCTGCAATAAACAAAAGGGTACATATATCTTTTCTAATTAGAGTTTCATTTCTTTCAGATAAATACCTAGAATTGAGATCGTTAGCTCATATAGTTTATTTTGAATTTTTTTAGAAACTTTCACACTGTTTTCCATAGTGGTTAAACAAATTTACATTCCCACCAACAGTGTGCAAGTGTTCATTTCCCCATATCTTCATCAATACTTTTTATTTTTTGTTTTTTTTTTTAAAAAAACCATTATGACCGGGTGGGAATGATATCCCATTGTGGTTTTGAGTTCATTTCCCTAATGATTAGTGATATTGAGCACCTTTTCATGTTCCTGCTTAATGATTTTTTTTTTTAAGAATCTGTTGTATCCTCATAGTCTGAGAAGAATTGTAGGAGTTAATTTGTCCTATCTTTCATCTAAATTCTTCTACATCTAAAATCTCTCTACATCCCATAGTAACTACCCACAAATCCTTAACAATATTTGGAAGCTATCACTTTTTGTTTTTAATACACAGGAGGTAAAAAGTAGACTTCCTAGACCTGAGCAGGGTCAGCCACAAGAGTGAATGACTAAGGCTGTGGGTCATGGCTGCATTGGTGCAGAGGGCTATCCCGAGTGACAAAAGAGCCACATGTTCTTTAATAAATTTATTGTTGTTAATATTTTCATAGGAAAGGCCTCTAAAGTGAAGGTTCAAGTCCAAGGGCTTTACTGGTTTAGATTGTTGATATTAGTCACCAATCATGATTACTCAATTTCTTACCATGTATCATTCATTTTTTAAAAAGAATCTCATTGTTATGACAGGAAGAATTACATCAGTGCCAAAGCAGCCAAACAGATAAAATTAACTTGGGGTCTGCAGATCGTCTTATGGAGCTAAGAACAGTAGAAGAAATGTCATCATCTATATTTCTCCTCCTCCTTACCTGCTATCTTAGATAGTGAGGTGTTTGGTTAGTAACATGTACTAGCACATATACCCAAAGTTATTGGTAGATATTATTTCCTCTCTTTGCTGGAAAACTTGATCAAATCCTACTTCAGTGTATGGTACCTGGGACAGAAATTCTGGAATGAAGATACTGGCTGCTGAGCAGCAAAACTGCCACATTATCAGCTTGATGAATGGTACAGCTTTTCTCTTTTCCCACAAGTCTACACTAGCCCTGTCCACTTGAGGATCACCTTCTCATCTGACATTACAGACAGTAGTGTGACGGGTGAGATTTTCACTGGGACATCACTGAGTTGAGCTGCAGATAGTCCATAGAGAAATGGAATCCCAGCATCCCTCTCCTTCAGGTAAGACATTCCATGCTCTGTCCAGAGGAAAGTTTCGGCTTGGTCTCTAGGTTCCCAAATCGAATATTTCCCCACAGCCAGCTTCTGGTGAGCTGCTACCGCAAGTTTCATACCTTCATGGCCTGAAAATAATCAGTATCCCAACTCTTTAGCTTCTGTTTCTGCAGGTTATAGTCAAAGGGCCTCCAGGATTACTGAGCTGCAATCAGAGAAACATCTCCTCTTTAAGAATTATAGCCAATGTGGAGAAAAAGGAACCCTCATTCACTATTGGTGGGAATGTAAAGTAGTACAACCATTATGGAAGAAAGTATGGTGGTTCCTCAAAAAACTGAAAATAGAACTACCTTATGACCCAGCAATCCCTCTACTGGGTATATACCCCAAAAACTCAGAAACATTGATACGTAAAGACATATGCAGCCTTATGTTCATTGCAGCATTGTTCACAGTGGCCAAGACATGGAAACAACCAAAAAGCCCTTCAATAGAAGACTGGATAAAGAAGATGTGGCACATATACACTATGGAATACTACTCAGCCATAAGAAATGATGACATCGAATCATTTACAACAAAATGGTGGGATCTTGATAACATTATACAAAGTAAAATAAGTAAATCAGAAAAAACCAAGAACTGTATTATTCCATACGTAGGTGGGACATAAAAATGAGACTAAGAGACATTGATAAGAGTGTGGTGGTTACGGGGGTGGGGGGAGGAAGAGGAAAAGGGGGAGGGGGAGGGGCACAAAGAAAACTAGATAGAAGGTGACAGAGGACAATCTGACTTTGGGTGATGGGTATGCAACATAATTGATTGACAAGATAATCTGGACATGTTTTCTTTGAATATATGTACCCTGATTTATTGATGTCACCCTAGTAAAATTTAAAAAAAAAAAAGAATTATAGCCAAGGCATACCAACAAAAATCATGGCCTGTTCAACTTGGGCCCCTAAATCCATAAAGGCCACATCTTTTTGTGACTTTTCACTACAAGTAAACCTTACTGTGCAAGTGTCATTTATTTTGAGGGCTAAGTCTTCCAGAAGGCTCAGCAACTGGAGCTCTGAAGGCCTAGCCAGGCCAGAAGTTGCACAATCTGCAGGCCCAGAGCCCAGTTGCTGGGGAAACACAGGAACAGGAACTTCATATGCACTCCCTACCTTTTCTCTACTCAGCCCCAGGAAAGCAGAGGGCTGAAAAGTCTTGGCCAAGATGGAAAACCCAAAACTGAGATCTTGAAGCACTGAGCCTCAATGGCCTTCTCTTCCTCTGAATGAATGAGCTCATTTCAGACCAGGTGGGACCAACTGAGCCAGAGCTTCTTGAGAGTCACTAGGGGGAAAACTGAAGTAACTGGAGTTTGTGAAGATGGAAGAGAGGCAGCTTTGAGCAAAGTGGGATACTTCAGCTTGCTTAGAAGCTTTCTAGCATAGTATTTAAGTGGGCTCTGCCATTAATAGCCATAAGGCCTGAACAAGGTATTTAAATTCTCTGAGTCCTGGAAGCAAGAATTATCAAAAATAATAAGATCTACTTTTATATGATAATAACCCTAATAGGATTAAATGAATAAGTGCCTGTAAAGCTCTTGGTCCTTACCAAATCCTCAATTGGTGTTATTTATCATTATTATTTTTATTGTCCATCATAATCATTAGTAGTTCTTGGAGTTAGGCCATGGCAGTGCCTGGCCCTAGGCCTTGTTCTCTATGCAGTATGATCACCACTGAACAGATTTCCTGAGACTGGACTGGTTCCTGGTCTTTGGAGGACTACTAGACACCCCCCACCTCATTCTTTGGGTCCCTAACTGATGTAAAGACACAGCTGGCTGGCAGAGTCACCCACTTTTCAATTATCTTCCCTTGAAAGGCATTAGATGTAGGTAGGGTAGAAAAGGACTCCTAAAATATATATTTATTTTTTTATTTATTTAAATTTTTTTTTTTCCAGAGACAGAGAGAGTCAGACAGAGGGATAGATAGGGACAGACAGACAGAAATGGAGAGAGATGAAAAGCATCAATCATCAGTTTTTTGTTGTGACACCTTAGTTGTTCATTGATTGCTTTCTCATATGTGCCTTGACCGTGGGCCTTCAGCAGACCATGTAACCCCTTGCTCGAGCCAGCGACCTTGGGTCCAAGCTGGTTAGCTTTGCTCAAATCAGATGAGCCTGCGTTCAAGCTGGCAGCCTCGGGGTCTCGAACCTGGGTCCTCTGCATCTCAGTCCGATGCTCTATCCACTGCGCCACCACCTGGTCAGGCTGGACTCCTAAAATATTATTGCACTCTGAGCTCAGGTTCAAACAAGAACTGACTGTTCAAGGACAAGGAGACCCAATAGGTGCTGAACTGGGCTTCCTGAGGGAGACCACTTTTCCAGGACCCCTTCCCAGTCTTCAGCCAAGGTTCCCAGGTTATAGGTATGTGTGAACAATCTCTCAGCAGTGGTTCAGCTGCCTGGTTCCACATGGTCCACCTCATCTGCCACACAGTGACACCTAATGTTGACACTGGAACTCAGCTTCTTCAGAGGAGCAGCTACAGGCAGAACATGGAGTCCCTTGCATTTTAGAACAATATTTAAGTCCTTCTGTCAAGAAGAATGAAAATGATACCAAGTGAAAAAAAAATGTAGAATGGGACAAAGAAATAAAGAGCACAAAAATGGTAAACATGTGGGTGAACATAACAGATTTTTTCTCATCTGAAGAGCTTTTAAGAGGTATTTGACTATTTAAAACAAAATATAACATGGGAATTATAGACTATGCAGAAATAAGATATATAATAACAGTACAAAAAACAGGAGAAGGAATGGAGGTTTTCTGATGTAATATATTAAGCAATATGTATTATATGAAGGTAGACGGATAAGTATCTATTGTCAATTTTAGAACAGCCTTGATTTTTTTTAGAGGAATTATTTTTTCCTCTAAAAAAAAGTAAAGAAGAAAAGACAATAAGCCAATGCTAGCAATAAAGTGAAGTAATAAACTATAGTCCACTCAAAAAAAAGCAAGAAAGAGTAAAAGAAAATACCAAAGAAGAGAGCAAATAAAAAATGAATAGTAGAGAGAGAGTTGTGAGGCTGAAGAGTAGTCAGAGAGAAATAGCACAAAGGGCCCCACTGCCGCTGCCGGCCCTGACGACGGAGGAAGGCAGCCACAGACTGAGGAAGAGGGTCGACCTGAAGGTGTTGAGAACAAACTCCCTGTCTGTTCCTGTTGTTTCCTTGCTACCAGCAAGGAAATGTGTACTTTGGTCTTACAAGCACAGGAAACTGGCTTCTGCCAACAACTCAAATGAGTGAGAAAGCGATTCTCCCCTGGAGTCTTCAGAACGAATTGTAGACAGGCTAACACCTTGATTCTAGTCTCGTGAGAGCTGTGTCAGGTCTGACCTACAGAATGCTAAAAAAAATACATTTTGCCCATGATGACTCATTATGAGCATCAATCTCTACCTTCTCTGTAGCCTCTACTGTATCTCCCAAGAAACCAAGTGTGAAATAAGCTCCACTAAGAGGCCTTCATTATCTCTGCAGGAGACGACGACCCTGACTCACAGCATCACTGACTCTCTGGGAGAATCCTGCCACCATCCTGAAGATTATCCTTTAGCGTGCTAGATCAATGGCATTTTGCACTTGCAGCAGCTGTGAGTTTGACCACAACGATGTGTGCTTCCACATGCCTCATGTGCAGAAGCAAGTACTTAGTCAGTGAGTAAGCCTAGCTGATTATTCAGCCTCTACATTTTAATTAGTATTTGTGAATTTAGGAACGCTGGAATGCCTCAACATGTTTCCTTTCCAAATTAAAAGGGTGTACCATACATGTGGAACCCCAGCTTCTAGGAAAAGCTCCACATGTCAACTAGAAACATATGTATCTTAACTGAATGCAGCTGGGACAGTCCTGTTTGAAATGTTCTCAAGTGGATTGTAAAGCCACCTTTTATGATACACCTCAAATGTCACCTCTTCTGTGAAGTCTTCCCTGACTTTTCTCAAATAGTGTTTGCTATTAATTTGTTTGTGCCTCCATAGCATTGTATGCATAATCCATTTAACATTTATCACCTTACTGTTGGTATCCTTTACAAGACATGGGTACTTAAAAACAGAGACTCTCATCTTTACCTTTACAACCCTAGTACTTACCTATTACAGTTTCTGGCATGCAGTTATCTTGCAGTAATTTTTTACTCATAACAGTGAACCAGAGAGGGCTCATTTTGATGATTTATACCTTCACATTCATGGATGGGGTAACACCAGCCTATCCTCTGGCATAATCAGGGTAATTGAGGTTGAAGCTTACATGATATGGTGGGCGGGTGACATTTGTCACCACTTCACCCCTTTGTCAGGATAAATGGCCTGAATCATCCAGCAATAGCTTCGTTCATGTATATTTGCAGGAGGGAAGTCTATAGGCAATATCTACTGGACAAGTTAAAACCTAATCTTTCAATAGATAGTCCTTGTATGGTCCTAACTCATAAGCATCTGCTGGACATTAGTAAAATTAATGGATCAAATTTAAGCTGACTGAATTGTCTCATAGATAAAGTGACTAACTCCTCTCTCTAAAATAAAAGTGATCATTAAGCCCTGGCTGGCTGGCTCAGTGGATAGAGTGTTTGCCAGACGTATGGACATCCCTGGTTTGATCCCTGGTCAAAGCACACAGGAGAAGTGAACATCTATTTCTTTCCCCCACTTTCTCTGTTCTCTCTCTCTTCTCCTTTCGCAGCCAGTGGCTTGACTGGTTCAAGTGTCAGTCCCAGGCACTAAGAATAGCTCCTTGGTCCCAGATCAGACTAAGGTGCTAAAAACAGCTTAGTTTATTTGAGCATTGGCCCCAGATAGGGACTGCTGGGTGGATCCCAGTCAGGGTGCATGTGGAACTCTCTCTCTCTCTATTTCCCCTTCTCTCACTTAAAAAAGGAAAGAAGGACTGACCAGGCGGTGGTGCAGTAGATAGAGCATCAGACTGGGATGTGGAAGACCCAGGTTCGAGACCCTGAGGTCGCCAGTTTGAGCACGGGCTCATTTGGTTTGAGCCAAAAGCTCATCAACTTGAGCCCAAGGTTGCTGGCTTGAGCAAGGGGTTACTCGGTCTGCTGAAAGCCCGCAGTCAAGGCACATGTGAGAAAGCAATCAATGAACAACTAAAGTGTTGCAACGCACAATGAAAAACCAATGATTGATGCTTCTCATCTCTCCATTCCTGTCTGTCTGTCCCTGTCTATCCCTCTCTCTGTCTCTGTCTCTGTAAAAAAAAAACCAAAAAAAAAACCACACAAAACAAAAAAAAAAAAAGGAAGGAAGGAAGGAAGGAGGGAGGGAGGAGGGAAGGAAAGAGAAAGAGAGAGAGAGAGAGAGAAAGAAAGAAAGAAAGAAAGAAAGAAAGAAAGAAAGAAAGAAAGAAAGAAAGAAAGAAAGAAAGAAAGAAAGAAAGAGAAAGGGCGGGCGGGCAGAGAAATGGTGGCATGAGAGATACTCCTGATCTCTCCCCTTGAAATTTCAACAAATTCTACAACTATACACAGAGAAAAAACCCCAGATGAACCTTAAATACACACACACACACAAGATAGACAAAGGTATGAATGCATGAGAAGGTAGGCCAAAGATAGAATCCACTCACAGGAAAAAAAAAAGAGCTTGAGGACAGTTTTTCTCTTTCCTCACTGACTGAGAGCAGGAAGAAGTTTTAGTGTGGGCTTTGTTTCAGAATCAGGAGAAGAGGAGAGACTGAGAGGAAAGAGCTGAAATAAGGCCAGCAACAAGGGCCAGGATCTGTTCCCCCCGTGTCTGCCACACCTGTTTGCAACACAGGTGCTGGGCGTGCACAAAGCCTGTGGTGTGCTCCCAAATCTGCACGCGAAATCTGCATGCGAATAGCCGGAGAAGAAGATCAGCCTGTGGGGCTCTGAGGCGCACTTGATCTGCGATCAAGCCCTTTCCAAGGGCTGCGTTTTCACTGGTATTGGAGGAGGGACTAGGCTGTGTCACCCTAGCCTCTTGGGTCCCGCATTGCTCCTTTTGCTGGGTGAACAGTGGCCCTGCCTACATCATTACAATGACGTCTCAGAAGAACTCTGCCCAAGAATCTTGCAGAGGCAAATCCTGTAGTACAGCACCTCCTGCCAGAAAAAGGAATAAGTTACTTCTCAAAATTGTAAAATAATACTTTTCTTCCTGCTTTTTCTCATTTTTTCTTCTTTCCTTTTTTTCTTTCTCTTTTTTTCCAATTGAACTTTATTATTCTTAGTTGTTATATTTTTTATTCTTGTTTTTTGCAAGGGTTTCATTTCTGACACTTTCTCTTTTACTTCTTTTTTCTCTCTTCCCTCTTTTTCCCCTTCTCTTTCCTTTTTTTAATTCTTTTTCCTTTCTCCTGAATGTCATTTTTCATCAAATTATTATATTTTGGCCTCATACTTCTTTTTGTGGTGTTTAGCTTGCTTTTTACTTCATTTTTTCTCTCTTTTATTATTTTTCCTCAGTTTCTGTTTCTTGTTACCTGTAGCATTTGTTCTACTTATTATTTATATAATTTTAATTTTTTCACTGTATTTTTAAATTTTTAATTTTTATTGTTTTTTTTTTAGTTATCTCTTGTTAGTGTTATTAGCAATACTACACTCAAATGCCATCAAGGAAAAAAAATCAAATCAAATATGGACATACAAGATGGAGATGTAGTTCAGATAGATGATGAAAAAATCTCCAGAAAAAAATCTCAATTATGTGAAAACCTTGGAGCTAAATGACAGAGAATTCAAAATTGAAGTTCTAAAAATACTCAATAAAATACAAGAAAATACTGAAAGGTAATTTAGTGAGCTCAAAAAACAACTTAATGAACAAAAAGAGTACTTCACCAAGAAATTGAAACTATATAAAATAACCAAACAGAGATGAAAAACTCAATACACATTCTGAAAAATGAGGTAACAAGCTTAGCTAATAGAATAGGCCAGGTAGAGGAGAGAATTATTGACATTGATGATAGGCAACTAAAGATAATATAGAGAGAAGAAAAGAGAGACTCACGAATTTAAAAAAAAAAAATGAGAAAACCCTACAAGACTTATCTGACTCCATCAGAAAGAGCAATATAAGAATAAAGGGGGCCCTGGCTGGTTGGCTCAGTGGTAGAGCGTCGGCCTGGTGTGCGGGGGACCTGGGTTCGATTCCCGGCCAGGGCACATAGGAGAAGCGCCCATTTGCTTCTCCACCCCGCCCCCCCCCTTCCTCTCTGTCTCTCTCTTCCCCTCCTGCAGCCAAGGCTCCATTGGAGCAAAAGATGGCCCGGGCGCTGGGGATGGCTCCTTGGCCTCTGCCCCAGGCGCTAGAGTGGCTCTGGTCACGGCAGAGTGACGCCCCGGAGGGGCAGAGCATCGCCCCCTGGTGGGCAGAGCGTCGCCTCTGGTGGGCGTGCCGGGTGGATCCCGGTTGGGCGCATGCGGGAGTCTGTCTGTCTCTCCCCGTTTCCAGCTTCAGAAAAATACAAAAAAAAAAAGAATAATGGGTATCAGAAGAAGAGATGGAAAAGGGAATGGAAAATATATTCAAATAAATAATCAATGAGAACTTCCCAAACCTGTGGAAAAAGTTAGAGCCTCAAATTCAAAAAGCAAACAGAACAGCAAGTTACCTCAACCCAAATAGACCTACTTCAAAGGACATTGTAATGAAATTGTAACAACTCAACAACAAAGAAAGAATCCCCAAGACAGCTAGGGAAAGAAAGAATATAACATATAAAGAAAGGCCCATTAGACTATCATCAGATTTCTTAGCAGAAACTCTACAAGCCAGAAGAGAGTGGACCTCAACATTTAAAGTACTGAAAGAGATGAACTACCAGCCAAGAATACTATATCCATCAAATCTATCCTTCAAATATGAAGGGGAAATGAAAATATTTACAGACATACAGAAGCTGAGGGAATTTATCACCAGAAACCCCCATTTAAGGAAATATGAAAGGGGGTTACCCAACCAGATACAAAGGACAAAACAAAACAAAAATACAAGTAAAAGCTCTAACAAGACCATGATAAAATCAAAGATAATCTGTGACAACAATAACATAAAAGGGGAGAAGATAAAGATCAGCAGTAACAGAGGAGGATGGAGTGCAGAAGCACTTATGAGATAATGGACTCTAATAAGTATGACAATTTTTCTTTTTATAACCTAATGGTAACCACCCCTGAAAATGCCACTACTTAAACACATAGCTTAAAAAAAGAAGAAATAGAAGATAGAAGTATGGAATTCCACCAAACAAAAATAAGTGACAGAAAAACAAAAAAGAAGAACCAAACAAGACACAGAGCTATCAGAAAGCAGTATATAAAATGGCCATAAGAATCCTCAAACATCAATAATTACACTAAATGTAAATGGATTGAACTCACCAATAAAGAGGTAAGAGTAGCAGATTGGATCAAGAAGCAAAACCCAGCAGCATGCTGACTTCAAGAGACACATCTAAGCTACAAGGATAAAAATTAATTCAAAGTGAAAGGTTGAAAAACAATTCTCCAAGCAAATAATATCCAAATAAAAGCAGGTGTAGCCATACTCATATCTGACAATGCGGACTACAAGACAGCAAAGGTAATCAGAGACAAAGACGGTCATTTCATAATGATAAAGGAGACATTGTATCAAGAAGACATAACACTTCTTTTTTTTTTTTTTTTTTTTTGTATTTTTCTGAAGCTGGAAACGGGGAGAGACAGTCAGACAGACTCCCGCATGCGCCCGAACGGGATCCACCCGGCACGCCCACCAGGGGCGACGCTCTGCCCACTAGGGGGCGATGCTCTGCCCCTCCGGGGTGTCGCTCTGCTGCAACCAGAGCCACTCTAGCACCTGGGGCAGAGGCCAAGGAGCCATCCCCAGCGCCCGGGCCATCTTTGCTCCAATGGAGCCTTGGCTGCGGGAGGGGAAGAGAGAGACAGAGAGGAAGGAGGGGGGGCGGAGAAGCAAATGGGCGCTTCTCCTATGTGCCCTGGCTGTGAATCGAACCCGGGTCCCCCACACGCCAGGCCGATGCTCTACTGCTGAGCCAACTGGCCAGGGTGACATAACACTTCTTAATATATATGTACCAAACCAGGGAGCACCAAAATATATAAGACATCTACTAACTGATCTAAAAATACAAACCAAAAAAATAAAATCATACTTGGAGATCTTAATACACCATTGATGGCTTTAGATTATTCCTCCCAACAGAAAACCAATAAAGAAATATAGGCCTTAAATGAAACATTAGAACAAATGGACATAATCTTCATCTACAGAACATTTCATTTCAGAATGTCAGAGTATACATTTTTTTTTTTTTTGTATTTTTCTGAAGCTGGAAACAGGGAGATACAGTCAGACAGACTCCCACATGCGCCCGACCGGGATCCACCCGGCACGCCCACCAGGGGTGACGCTCTGCCCATCAGGGGGTGATGCTCTGCCCCTCCGGGGAGTCGCTCTGCCATGATCAGAGCCACTCTAGCACCTGGGGCAGAGGCCAAGGAGCCATCCCCAGCGCCCGGGCCATCTTTGCTCCAATGGAGCCTTGGCTGCGGGAGGGGAAGAGAGAGACAGAGAGGAAGGAGGGGGGGGGTGTAGAAGCAAATGGGCGCTTCTCCCATGTGCCCTGGCTGTGAATCGAACCCAGGTCCCCCGCACGCCAGGGCACATAGGAGAAGCGCCCATTTGCTTCTCTACCGCTGAGCCAACCAGCCAGGGCCCAGAGTATACATTTTTCTCCAATGTACATAGAACATTCTCAAGAATAGACCATATGCTGGGCCACAAAAGTAACCCCAACAAATTCAGAAAGATTGAAATTATACCAAGTATATTCTCTGACCATAAGGTTCTGAAACTAAAATTCAACTGCAATAAAGAAGTAAAGAAACCCACAAAAATTTGGAAATTAAACAACATACTTCTAAAAAATGACTGGGTCAAAGAAGAAATAAAAGCAGAGGTCAAAAGATATATACAGACAAAGAGAAATGAAAACATGACATATCAGAATCTCTGGGATGCAGTGAAAGCAGTAATAAGAGGAAAGTTCATATCATTACAAGCTTATATGAAAAAAACAGAGAAAGCCCAAGTAAACAACTTAACATCACATCTTAAGAAACTTGACAAAGAAAAACAAAGGCAACCCAAAAACAGCAGAAGAAAGGAAATAATAAAAATTAGAGCAGAAATAAATGAAATAGAAAACAGAAAAACTATAGAAAAAATCAATACAATAAAGAGCTGGTTCTTTAAAAAGATCAACAAAATTGACAAATCCTGGCAAGACTCACTAAGGAAAAAAGAGAAAGAACTCATATAAACAAAATCCAAAATGAAAGAGGAGAAATCACCACAGATATCATAGGCAAAGGTTATTGTAGAATACTATTGAAAAGTATATGCCACCAAATTCAACAATCTAGAAGAAATGGATAAATTCCTAGAACAATATAATCTTCCTAGACTGAATCACAAAGAAATAGAAAGCCTAAATAAGCAAGGAGGAAACAGAAACAATTATCAAGAACCTCCCCCAAAATAAAAGTCCATGGCCAGACATCTAGACTAGTGAGTTCTACCAAACATTCAAAGAAGATTTGGTTCTTACACTTCTCAAAGTCTTCCATAAAATTGAAGAAGAAGCAATACTTCCAAACACATTTTATGAGGCCAACATAACCCTTATACCAAAACCTGGCAAGGACAACACACACACACACACAAAAAAACTACAGACCAATATCTCTAATGAATACAGATGCAAAAATCCTAAACAAAATACTAGCAAATCAAGTACAAAAACACATTAAAAAGAATACATCATGATGAAGTGGGATTCATCCCAGAAACACAAGGATAGTTCAACAATGTAAAATGATTAATGTAATGCACCATATCAACAAAACCCATATGATCCTATCAATAGATGCAGAAAAAGCATTTGATAAAATACAACATCCTTTTATTTTTAAAACACTCAACAAAATTGTTATAGAAGAAAAATATCTCAACATAATAAAGGCCATTTATGACAAACCATCAGCTAACCTTATAATAAATGGTAAAAAAAACTGAAAACTTTACTTCTAAAATCAGGTAGGAGACAAGGCTGCCCACTCTCTCCACTCCTATTCAACATAGGGCTGGAAGTTCTAGCCAGAGCAATCAGACAAGAGAAAGAAATAAAAGGCATTCATATTGGGAAAAAAGAAGTAAAGGTTTCACTTTTTGCAGATGATATGATCCTGTGTATAAATAACCCCAAAGACTCCACAGAAAGGCTATTAGAAACAATAAATCAACACAGTAAGGTCGCATGATACAAAATTAATATACAGAAATTTATTGCTTTCTTTTTCTTTTTTGTATTTTTCTGAAGTGAGAAGTGGGGAGGAAGAGAGGCAGTCTCCTGCATGCACCTGACCAGGATCCACCTGGCATGCCCACCAGGGGACGATGCTCTGTTGCAATTGGAACCATTCTAGCACCTGAGGTAGAGGCCGCGGAGCCATTCACAATGCCTGGGCCAACTTTGCTCCCATGGAGCCTTGGCTACAGGAGGGGAAGAGAGAGACAGAGAGAAAATAAAGGAGGAAGGGTAGAGAAGCAAGTAGGCACTTCTCCTGTATGCCCTGGCTGGGAATTGAACCCAGGACTTCCACATGCCAGGCCCATGCTCTACTGCTAAGCTAGCCAGCCAGAGCTATTGCTTTATATGCCAACAGTGAAACTGTGGAAAATGAACTTAAAAAATAATCCCTTTTACAGTTGCAACAACAACAAAAAATACCTAGGAATAAACATAACAAAGAATGTTAAGGTCCTATATAATGAAAACTACAAAGCATTACCCAAGGAAATCAAAAAAGACATAATGAAATGAAAAAATATTTCTTGGATAGGAAGAATAAATATAGCTAAAATGGCCATATTACCCAAAGCAATATACAAATTTAATGCAATTCCCATTAAAATTCCAATGTCATTTTTTAAAGAAATGAAACAAAAAATCATCAGGTTTATATGGAACCATAAAAACTCTGAATAAACAAAGTAATCCTAAGGAAAAAAGACAAAGCTGTAGAAATTGCAATACCTGACTTGAAGTTATACTACAGAGCCATGATAATCAAAACAGCATGGTATTGGCAGAAAAATAGAGACACAGACCAATGGAAATGAATCGAGAGCCCAGAAATAAAACCACATATATATGGTCAAATAATTCTTGATAAAGGAGCCAAAAACACATAATGGAGAAAAAAAAAAGCCTCTTCAATAAATGGTGCTGGAAAAATTGGAAAGCCACATGCAAAAGAATGAAACTTGACTACAGTTTGTCTCCTTGCACATATTAATACAAAATGGATCAAAGACCAAAATATAAGATCTGAAACAGTAAATTACATAGAAGAAAACATAGGAACTAAATCTTGGCCATAGAGAATATTTTATGGATTTGACCCCAAAGGCAAAGAAAGTAAAGGCAAAGATAAATGAATGGAACTACATCAAACTAAGAAGCTTCTGCACAGCAAAAGAAACTGACAACAAAACAGCCAACTAAATGGGAGATGATGTTTTCAAACAACAGCACAGATAAGGGCCTAATATCCAAAATATATAAAGAACTCACAAAATTCAACAATAAACAAGCAAACAATCCAATAAAAAAATGCGAAGAGGACATGAACAGACACTTCTCCCAAGAATAAATACAAATGGCCAATAGATATATAAAAAGATGCTCATCTTCACTAGGTATTTAAGAAATGCAAATCAAAACTACAATGAGATACCACCTCACACCTGTTAGATTAGCTATTATCAACCAGACAGACAATAACAAATGTTGAGAGGCTGTGGAGAAAAAAGAACCTTTATTCACTGTTGGTGGGAATGTAAAGTAGTACAACCATTATGGAAGAAAGTATGGTGGTTCCTCAAAAAATTAAGAATAGAACCCAGTAATCCTTCTACTGGGTGTATACCCCAAAAACTCGAAAACATTGGTACGTAAAGACATATGCAGCCCCATGTTCATTGCAGCATTGTTCACAGTGGTCAAGACATGAAAACAATCAAAATGCCCTTCAATTGAAGATTGGATAAAGATGTGGTACATATATACAATGGAATACTCCTTAGCCATAAGAAATGATGACACAGGATCATTTACAATAACATGGATGGACCTCGATAACATTATACTGAGTGAAATAAGTATATCATAAAAAGCTAAGGACTGTATGATTCCATACATAGGTGGGACACAAAATTGAGACTCATAGACATAGATAAGAGTACAGTGGTTGCCGGGGATTAAAGGGAGTGGGGTGGAGGGTGGGGGAGGGGTATAAAGAGAAACTTTAAATATAAGATGATGGAGTATGATTTGACTTTGGGTGTTGGGTATACAATATAATGGACTGTCCAAATGATGTGGAGATGTTTTCTCTAAATCTATGTACTTTAGTTTACCAATGTCATCCTGTTAAATTTAATTGTCTACACAAAAATAAATAAATTGAAAAAAAAAGAAGGAAAAGAAGGAAGGATGAAAGAAGGAAGGAAGGAAAGAAAGGGAGAAAGAAAGAAATTAAGACTATTTAGAGGCTTTTATAGTAAGTCCACAGAGTAATTTATGTCTCTTGACTCAACAATAATAACTACATCAAAGGTTGTAAAAAAAAAAAAAAAGAAATGGCAAAATAGTAGGTTTCACATTGATAATCACATTAAATGCATATGGTCTAAACATTCTAATTAAAATTCTGAGATTGCTAAATTGGACAAATTATGAAACTCAATTACATGCTGCTTTTAAGAAAACTCATGTAAATATAAAATCATAACTTATTAAAGTTAAAAGACACAACAAGCAAACACTAATAAAAAAATAGTAAGAAAGAGCAAGGGCTGAGATTGGAGGTGAATCTTTGCTCTGCTGCCTACTCAGTGGCAAATTTGTCAGGTCACTTAACATCTTTGAACCTTGTTTTTTTAACATTTGTTTAAAATGAGGAGAAGATATGTGTCTCATAGGGTTGTAGTAAAATTTAAATGAGTTAATATAAGGCATATGATGTAGTTCCTAGCATATAATAAATGCCGAATAAATATTAGCAGTTGTTAAATTGTTGCTACTGTTTCTAGGTTTATTGGAAAAACTCTAAATGAGACCCTTTGAAATAGGTGGTCAAATTGTCATGGTTTCCAAGAAGTTTCTGAATCAGTCTGGGCAGTGGGAATCCAGCCAACATGCAGAAGACATGTGTATTTTGGTGGCTGAAAAACCAAAATCATCTGTAGTTATATAGGTTCTTTGGGCAATCAGAATTGCTGGGGAGCTCTTGGAAAGATCCATTGGCCTCATCGGTAATAAGTGAAGCTGAGACCAGCTGTCATCTCAGGCTGAGTGAAAGCGGCTTCACGCAGCCCTGAGAGGAAGGATGTGCCCCCCATGTGACAGCAAAATGGCTGGAGAAGGGAGTGAAGGAGGCCGAAATGACAGCTGCACACTGCGGGGCGCACCCCAGTCCATTGGCAGGAATGAGGCAGGAGCATCCGTCCTCCCATTTCTGTTGTGCCTTTATGTAAAGATAATGTAACCCAGGTGCTCAGGATAAATAATTCAGGGAAAACAAGAGAGATAAAATCCAGGCACCGTGAACAGCAGCCAAGATATCTGCTGAAGCAGCTCCTGCGCCCCTTGTTCAGACAAAGTCTACACTCCCACTTTATACCCAGATGTGAATCTTTAATAGGAAAGGAAAAACATGCAGACTCCCAGGGCTGGAAGAGGGCTGATTTCAGCTGGACCTGTGTCTCCATCGCCGGTTCCCAGGTCCTCAGCCTTTCTTGCCTTTCGCCATCTCTCCCTGTCTCCACGACTTTCACCTACGGAGTCCTCAATTATTAGATATCTTTCTGCCTCCTTAGACAACTGAATGTTGACTCCTTATCTTACTGAATAAGTGTACTCGATAATCTGTAATATTTAGTGAGCATCTGGTGCATGGCACTGTACTAAGTCCATGGTCTGTGTAATCCTCCCAAACATCCTTAGACGAAGACTCTATTATTTTAGTATCCCACTTTGGAACAAGGTGAAACTGAGTTACAAGAGGGTAAGTCGTTGGCCAAGGCCATATGGGTGGTAAGTGGTAGGGGAAGGACGGAAAGCTGGGTGGTCTGACTCCAGAGCCGTTCCACTACTCTGTGAGCTGTGCAGGAGTTAGGGAAATTATTTTAATACAGGATGACCATTCAGTGCTCAGCTGCATGTGTAACTGTGACTTAGAAAACTTGCAGCAAGGTGACTGACAGCTCAGGATTCAGTGCCAGAATTTCTGGTTCTTATCCCACTTACTCCAGTTTCTGGCTGGGTTTCTGTGGGAGAGTCCCTGAGCCTCATTGCCCATCAGTATCCCAGGGTCATGAAAGTGCCCATCTCAATGGCTCCCATTGGCATGAAGTAGAATAGACATAGACCAGTGCCTGGAACATACTAAAATGCCCATGAGCCTGACCAGGCAGTGGCACAGTGGATAGAGCGTTGGAATGGGATACGGAGGACCCAGGTTCGAGACCCTGAGGTCACCAGCTTGAGCGTGGGCTCATCTGGTTTGAGCAAAGCTCACCAGCTTGGACCCAAGGTTGCTGGCTTGAACAAGGGGTTACTCGGTCTGCTGTAGCCCCCTGATCAAACACATATGAGAAATCAATCAATGAACAACTAAGGTGTTGCAATGAAAAACTGATGATGCTTCTCATCTCTCTTTGTTCCTGTCTGTCTGTCCCTATCTATCCCTATCTCTGACTCTCTCAAAATAAATAAATAAATAAATAAATAAATAAATAAATAAATAAATAAATAAATAAATAAAATGCCCATGAACAGTATATTAATGGTGACCAGTTAACAGTTGCCTGGGTCTTGGTGATAGCCTCTCACTGGGAACACCAGCAGCCGGAGCTCCGCTCTGTCTTCCCCTTCACAGGGAACCCTCTGTGTGGTTCGTCTGGAGAAGGCTAAATTAGTAGAGCATGTGGGTACATTACAGCAGACGATCTGTTCTGAACAAAGTCAGCAATTGTGATACTTAAAATTATTTCTGTTATTTTAAGGGGAAGGAGGTAGAGGTCTCAAGTGACGTAGTCCTGTCTCTATGGGAAGGCAGATGAAATTTTGTGACATGATGGCATCTGAAACAAACATGACCACCACACTTCTGGGAAAAATCAGGTTTACCAGGGATAAAGGTTCCCTGAGACAGTGGTTCAGTGGATTGCCCATTGAGACTTTGTGGGGAGGTGTATCAGAATTAAGATACCTATTAGTTTGGTAGGATGAAGCAATTCGGAGGATATATCTACTGGTTGGACTGATTGACAAAACTGAGTGTGTTTATCAGGGGATGTATACAGGGAGAGTGACAGTACTTTACCATGATACATTTAAATAAACCAAGATGCACTTATGACAGAATCAAATCCAGATGCTATCTTTCTATCATTAAAATTATAAAGTGAATAGAATGGGCATAAAATCAATGAAGATTCATACCAAGAGCACTGGTTGAAAAGGAAATGATACCATCTCAATATTTTTAAACAATAATGAACATACCTACTGCATGTAGAGACCAAGACATATCTCAGAAACACTTGTGTTTTTTTTTAATTGAGGTTTTTTTTAAGAAAAGGAAGAAGAAAGAGAAAAATTTAATTTGTTGTCCACTTATTTATGCATCATTGGTTGATTTTTGTATGTGCCCTGACCCAGGATTGAACCTGCAACTTTGGTGTATTGGAACAAGGTTCTAACAACTGAGCTACCTGACCAGGGCCAACATGTGTTTTTATTAATTGCTGATAATATGATAAACAGATCAATTTTACTGACAAAAGTCCCCAACTGATAGATTTTGTAAATGGTGACACATAGTATAATTTAAAACAAGTTTTAATAATTTATCGTCTATCTTTTTATGATATAATGTACTTATCTTGGGGGGGGGGGACAGAAAGAAGCATCAACTTGTTGTTCCACTTAGTTGTGCACTCATTGATGACTTTGTACATGGCCAGACTGGGGGTTGAGACCGCAACCTCTGGTGAGCCGGGACAATGTTCTATCAACTGGGTAACCTGGCCAGGACCTCAACATACTTTTTTTTTTTTTTTTTTTTCATTTTTCTGAAGCTGGAAACAGGGAGAGACAGTCAGACAGACTCCCGCATGCGCCCGACCAGGATCCACCCGGCACGCCCACCAGGGGTGACGCTCTGCCCACCAGGGGGCGATGCTCTGCCCATCCTGGGCATTGCCATATTGCGACCAGAGCCACTCCAGCGCCTGAGGCAGAGGCCACAGAGCCATCCCATCTTTGCTCCAATGGAGCCTCGGCTGCGGGAGGGGAAGAGAGAGACAGAGAGGAAAGCGCGGCGGAGGGGTGGAGAAGCAAATGGGCGCTTCTCCTGTGTGCCCTGGCCGGGAATCGAACCGTGGTCCTCTGCTCGCTAGGCCGACGCTCTACCGCTGAGCCAACCGGCCAGGGCCTTCAACATACTTTTGAAGAAAGGCTTATGCTTTGCACACACTCAGGAGAGTTCCTTTGATTATAGTCAGAGGACTATTTTATGATCCAGTCTGTCTAGTAGAGTCCCTTCAATATGTCTATAATTGATGAATTTAAATAGAGTCCAAATTTGGTGTAATTTATACTCTTATAAAGAAAGGAAAGCAATATGCTTTTGTATGTACCCCATTTGCAAAAGAAGGGCTGTCATGCCTCTAATTTACTACTTGCCATTTTTCTAGTGTCTAGTACTTGCCATTTTCCTTCTAATTTCACATCTGGTTGTTTATTTTTTTATCCTCTTCATTATTTTGTGGGTATTAATCTTACACACCCCCTAATTATTCTTTAAGCAGTGACAGTTATATTATACCTACCTGTATCTATGTGGTAGCAGCACTAGCAAAGTGTAATTTTCATATTAAATACATTGTAACTACACCTTCAGCAGCACAAACAGATAAAAGGAAATGGCAGATAGAATTTATCCATGTCCTGATTTTATGAAAAGTTATATGAAAGTTAAAAACCATGTATTTTTTAACAAATTACCTTAATTACAGAGCAATTATATAAATTTTCTAAAAACATGAAAACAATAGGTAACAGCGCTTAGATAGGCACTATGAATAAGCACCTTATTTACCTTATTTAACTGTCCTTAAAACAACCCTAGTTAAGTAATATAATCATTCTTATTTTACACAAAAGGAAACTGGTGTAGTGAACGACATGACCCTCATGTGCTCCTCGTCTGGTGAAATGGGAAAGAAAGAGTGCAGCTCCAGCCCACCTCTCCTAAAGTCCTTTTTGTTACTCACTTGACTAACATGGCCCTGTCAGAGATGCCCTAAGCAGCCGGTCCTCCAATGGATGGGGCCCAGAGGGTTAAACCGCTGCCTACTGCTTCAGGCCCAGTCCAGGACATGTCTTCTGATCTCAGTCCAGTGCTTTTTCCTGATTCGTGGAAATTTTTTTTTTCTTTCTTTCTCAAAAGTTCACAAATTTCTTTGCAATGGCAAGGACTTCAGATACCATATCCTTTTTTTTTTTTTTTTTTTTAACTTACAAGGAAATGAGCAGCAGGCAGTGGTCAGAGGGCATGATGCTGGCCCTACACTGGTAATGACTGGCAGAGAAAGCGCCACCCCCCGCGCGTTTGGAAGGCACAGGACACCACCGGCAGGTGCTGCTGAGGGAGCGAACACCCGTGCCAGGCTTGCCCTGAAGCTCCCGGGATCCCTCGCTGGCCTAGAGCGCACGGCACAGCCAGGCAGCTCGGGCGTGTGCCGCTTCTCCGTGCTGTGAGCAGAAGCTGTTCACTTCGAGTCCACATCTGGTGTTGTCAGGGTACTTAGCAGTTGCTAACTGGAATGTGAAGAGAATATCCTGATCACTTTTCCCCAAACTCTTTAAAGGAGGAAGAGAAGGAGGAAAGGAAAGAAAGAAGATATTTTTCTGTAACAGTAGTTAAATCTGTTTTGTCTGTCTCTCTGTTAAACTGGTGCCCAGTGCAGCTGAGTGGCTTACCTGTTACCTTCACCAAGACGTGACCTGCAGAGGGACAGGCCTGCTGTTTCCTACTGCATCCCCAGGGTTCAGTTCTCCAATCAGTCAGGACAATAAGCAGTTTTATGTTAAAAGACAAACTCTGAGGGGACCACACACACACACAAATACAACATCACAGATAGATTTACTGAAGTCACAAAATGTTTTTCTACTATCTGTCACAAGTTTCAAATTGCAATTCTTGCTGACTTTCAGTAGTATGGATCAGATATGTATTTGAAATTGTTTTACACACACAGAAAGATGAAAACCACTGGTGTGTAGTTTAAACAGTGAAGAGAGATGAATGGATGAATTCTAGAGTAGCGACTGGAGGCCCACTAATCGGAAAGATATGACTTTTACAACAAATTAGTAACAGCTGAGTGTTTGCATATCCTGTGCACATAGAGGAGCGCCCTACAATTCTGCCATATCTTGGGTACTTATACCAAAGCTTAAGTGGTAATCACTTTGGAATAGAAATGTTTCTTGAGTGACCTTGATAACTTGTATCTACTGAGAAGTAGATGAAAATAAATATTAATCCCACCTAGGAGCCTGTGCAGAGGAATGCTGACAATTGCTGGAAATTTTGGGCAAATTCTCACATAAACTCTCAGTCACTGAAGTTAATTGAATTCTTATCTATGCAAGAAATAGAGATTCAATAGTCAATAATTCTCTTTATTTTCTCTCTCTCTCTCTTTCTTAGTACCATTATTAAGTGCATGGTTGTGAGAACAATATAAGATTTCTAAATTGAAAAACAATAGCACTAAAAAAAGTATTTTAAGGAAAGACATTAGAGTATGACATGTATGTGGCATTTAATGTTTCATGCCTTGCATATTAATCAAGGAAGGAGTTAGAAAGAGATGTCCTGAGGGCAAAGTGAGACTTTTTTTTTTCAAATGTTCATTGCTTTTCTGCTCTCATTTCAGAAGGGATTATACTGCCTGAACAGCTGCAGGCAGATGTCCCTAGCAACAAAGCCACAGCTCTGAGAAACAGTTTAAATAACATTTTCTACAGAAGTCTCAGACTTACAGTTAATATTTTGGATCATTTTAAGAAAAATGTAATCATAAACTTTTTCCACTTTTTTCTTGTATGTTGCCATAACAACTAGGATCAGATTATGTTCCTAAATAACACAACAGAAGCACATGAATTGCCTTACCAATGAGTAAATCACTTGTAAGCTCATCCTTCCAATTAAACATATTTTAGCTAATGACTTATTTCCTATTCCATTCCATGGTTTAGCTGGATCTGTTTTCAGAGTTTTGATTATTTTTGGTGATAATATTTAAGTTGATAACCATACACATAACTGATTACCCCTTGGAAAGCGTTGGGAGGTGGTGAAGAGGGGATGGAAGGAGGGAGTGTGGTCATATACACCAGCTAGAAATTCATAAACTGGGAAGAGATAAAATCTGTGATTCTGACATCATTAGCAGCCTGGTTGCATTAACAGAACTTACTTTCCTTGTTCAGGTGGGTAAATTGACCTTTTTCAGATATTTAACTTTTGGGGTCTTCATTAAAACTGTGTATTACAGTGTATAACGAAAAGAGGTCTACTAGTTAAAATGAAAAATCCTTATATTAGAACTCACTTCCCCCTCTAAGAAGGCTTCTTATATTTATCTGAAGGGAATCAGTACCAAGTATGTTTATTTAAATGGCCATAGCAGTTGCTAGGGTTAATGTCTGAAATCCTATCTTTATGTACTTAAAAAAAAAAAAAGCTTATTCTCAGAGAGTAGCATGGTCATCAGAAGTACCAGTTCCATTTTACCTCTAACCTACTTTCACTGTATCAGTGATTATCTCGCACAAGATTTTTTTACAAAGAAGTAGACAACCAACTCACAATTTAAACGCTTTAAAGGAGTACAACATCTTGAAGATTTGAGCTTTTCATATAGTCATAGTTAGAAAGCTCCTACTCTATCCCAAGAGGAGATAAGACTTTCTCCCCTTTCCTTTTTCTCTATTCCTTCCATCTCCCAGGCACATGAAATTCTTTGAACTTTCACAAGGTAGTATGCAAGTTATTTTAACAACAATAACAGCTACCCTCAACACAAATTTCTTTGTTTTCTTCTGGAGGTTCCCAGCCTTTTTACACTTGGGGACCAGTGAATACAGGAGGATTATTTCAGGGACTACTAAGGCAGAAATCACCCTGAGCATAAGTGAATTTGACTAAGATCATTGATTGGGTCTGTAATCTTCACATCACAAAGTTTTGGATTCTGCTCCACAGCACTTTGACCTTTTATCTCTTATAGCATTCACATTACAGTTTAGAAGGTTGTTTACCTGTTGGCTTACCTCCTTCCCCCACCCCTGGGTTCCATAAATTGCTTTTAGAAACAATAATCTTGTATCATGAGAGATAGGCCAGGTTTATGTTGAGGGAGTAAATGACTCTAAAGTCAAATTATTCTTTAAAAGTTGATTGCTTTTGCAAATGTTATCTCTATCAAGGGTGATCTTTCCTCCACTTTGACATCATTTTTTTTGAAATATTCTTTATTTTGTAAACATCTGTGTTTAAAATAGATGAACCCTGCTCACAATTCATATACTGGACAGGAGATACAGTACACAAAGTTCACCCGTCACAGGGAGATGGTGGGGGCTCAGAAGCAGGTGGAGGGCCGGGGGGGGGGGGGCTGAGTTTCAGGACAGCAGGTGCAGAGGAGGCGGGGAGTAACAGGCAGGACCGCATGCACACCAGTCTGGGCCTAATGCCAGACCCTAGGCCACCTCCTAGAGTGGAGCAGTTTAGGGGTGAGAGGCTGACTCTGGTACCTGTAACTGCAGCCTAACATCCCTATGTCCCCTGGTTCCCATTACCTTCCCAGCGGTGGCCCTAGGATGGGGCTGATCAGGCCATAGAATCTCAACCCATTTTCCCTTCAGAATTCCTAGGGCAGTTAAAATAGAGTTCCTCTGTCCTGAGAACGGCAAGGGTGCTCCGCTGATCATCAGAGAAAGGTGAAGGTGAAGTACTGCCTGCGGGCACCCCAGGGTGGCATTACCACCCCCCCCCCCGTGGTGCTGCTGTGCCCTGCCTGACACATGAGGACTCAGTCCTCAAGGAAGCATTAGCCAATGACTTAAAGCCATTCCTGCTCTCCTTTTCCTTCCCCTGTGCAAATCTGCCGGCTCCCGCACCCTGAGCACCCTCTCCTGCTATCTCCTGGACTGCTAAGAGTCTGGAGGAAAGGTCTGGGGGCTTCCCCCGCCTACCCCGTTTCTGGAGTAAGGAAGTGACTCTTAATCCCCCACATGGGCGTGTCCTGGGGCATCATTCTTATTCAGGGATCCAGATTGGCAGAGTGGATACTATATGAAGCATTGTACATTATATTAGGGAAGAGAAAAAAAGTATGGCAAAGCACACACTAGCTTTTGAATCTTTGACATGGCAGTGATGCATATCACTGCTCTCATTTCATTGGTTAAAGCAGTTTTTACCATGTGTTGGAATATCTGTGAGCTGTCTTAGTGACTATTTTTATATTTACCTTGCCTGGTATACAGTAGATACTTAATAAATGTTTGATGAATAACTGAGTGAGCAAATAAGCAAGTGAATGGTTATACAGTATATGTTTCTTGTATATAAATTTGTTTGAGATATATAAACTATTTTGAGTAATGTTAGTTGACATACATTGAAGTTATTTTTTTTCTCTTTTACATCACAAGGTAGAATTGTCATCATCATGGTGGTCATCTTCTATTGAACATGTAGACCAGGCTTCAAGCCAGATGGTTTACAGACTCATTTAGTCATCATAACAACCTTGTGAGATAATTATAATGATAATGATGATAATTCCTATTTCATAGTTGAAAACACAAGTGCAGAGAAGTTATCACTTACCTTTAGTCTCATAGAAGGACAGTGTGAATTCAAGTTTAAATCTAGGTCTACCTGACTCCAAAGCCCATTTTTGTTATAACTCTCCCTGGGAATGGCATTTATTGGTTAGTTAATATGTAGGTATGAAAGCAACATTAGTACAGTGAGTAGGAGGGGCAGTTTCAAGATGGCATTGTCCAAACACTATCTTCCAATATTTGATAGTTTTCACCTTTCTTTAAGCTCCTTGGCACTTTGACTACCTAGTGCAAAACCTGAGGTGTCTACAACACAAACCCTAAAGAGACCCAAAGTTATTATCTGGAGCAAATATGGGCTTTTGGCCCCCTGGCTGCTCATTTTGAGACTGTGGAAATTGAACTGGTCATCTGTCTGTTGGAGAATCAAGTTTAGCTCACAAACATTCACAATGTATGACCACCCTGCCCCCTAGTGGAAGGTAGTCTGCCTCTGTCCGTGGTTCTGAAAAAGCAGTCAGCCGTGAATCATGGCTGATTCTCTTCATCCTGGGACTCAAAGAAGTACCCTGGTCTGAGCTATAAGAAGTTATTCCTTGTTTCTTTTCCTGTCTTGATAAACAGTAGAGCTGATTTTATGTAATTTTATGACTCTGTCATTTTTCTTACACTTTTTGTTTGTTGTTTTTATTGAGGAAGTTGGGAATACATAGCTATTTTCTTCATGCATTCTGATCTCGTGTTTAAGTGTTTTGACTGTAGGTTACAGCAATTTCTCAAATTATTCCAAAATATGAAACAATTATACTAAAGGTAGCAGACTAACTACTGAGTATTAGTTAAAAACACAAACTTTGGAATCAGTCTGTGTTTGAATCTAAGCTCTATAAGCTGGGAATTTTTTAGGGCTTTCTAACTTCTCTGACCCTCAGTTTTCTAATCCTCAAAATGGAACTATAGCAGTACTGTACCTAACTCAGAGAATCATGGGAAACTTTAAATGAACCATGCTTATAAAATGTTCAGCAAAGATCTTGGCTCCCAGTGAGTACCAGTACTTATTAGATGCTACAGTCATGTTGAGTCAGCTTCTGTTGTTTTTGTTAGTTATAATAATTTTTGTCAGTCATAGAGATGATTTTGATATAGTACCTGTGAAAATTTTGCTTGCTATAATTAATATTTTGAGGAAGAAGTCATTGAAATGTTGACTATTCATTTTCCCATTCTTTACCCCATTATTAAATAAACTATGCAGAACACGGAATACCTAAATTATATTATCCCAGCTGTTTCTCCCCCAAAATACTAACATTATTTGTGTTCTTATTTAATATAAAAGATTGATAACAATGATTCTTACCAGAGTTGCTGCCTTCTACAAAGTGAAAGATATTCTTCAATGTTATCCTATGAACCTTTAGAAAGGATTTGGTTGCAAGAAAAATTTCTCCAAACAAAACTTTTTTATTTCCTTTGTTAAAAAAAATACTATGTAACCTAGTGTGATTTTTCTGTCTTAGCTGCTAGGAAATGTATAGCCAAATTCAGTTTCTAACAGTAGTAATGAGTTCATCTCAGAAGCCTGATATTCCCTGCACCCCTTGTTCTCATATGATCTTTATTCTATTTTTTTTCAGTAATTGATTTCTTTATTTTTCTGCATACATACAAATAGATTTGTATTTATTTATAAATAATAAATCTTACAGATAGTCTATTTTGCATCACATTTTGTCAACTGCTGTAGAAAGTTTAATGTATAGGGGGTATATTCTAGACATATAAATAAGACATAATTTTAATTAACTTAATCTATTCCATGTAACAAGTGTATTTGAGGAGTTAATATTGGAAAATAAACAGTTACTCTTTATATAGATATGGGTAAAATAAACCAGGACTATAAAATTAGGTATGCATGGTTCACTTAGTATTGTCTCCAAAGTAGGCATTTATAGTATATAGTAGAATACTCAAAGAGAAACATTCTTGTGGGGTTAAAAATTTGGCCTAAAACTCAGAATGTCTGCATCTTTTTCTTACTAGCTGTGTGATTTGGACAAGTTATATGATTTTTCTGTTTGTTTGTTTTTTCTTATCTGTGGGAGTGGTGATAATGATTAAATGAAGTATAAATTAAAAGGGCTTGGTATATAGTAAGCACTCAATAAATGCCTATCATGACACAATAATAAGAACTACTATTATTACTGTTGCTATTATTATCTTTCCCTGACCACCCTGTTTAAAATTGCAAGACAAGCAAACACAACAAAACAGCACTTCTTATTGCCCTTCCCACTTGTACTTTTCTCCATAGAACTTATCGTGATCATAAGTACTATATGTTTGCTTATTCATTTTCCCATCTCCCCTACAGTATGTAGACAGAGATTTTCATTTGTTTTTAATTTGCTTTTGTTTTGTTTTCCTCTATAGTCCCAGCATCTAGTGTGGTGCCTGGTATGAAGAAGTTCTTAATAAATATTGGATTAATGAATGAATAAGTAGCTCATTGTGGGTAACTATTTACAATAGTCTTTGACAGGCGGAGAGATTGTTTAACCCAGAATCTAAAACTGATAACAAATAGGTTAGATGGCATCTGCCCAAACTCTACTATGGAATGAGAATGTAGTTAATTCATCATAAATCCAATCTGAGCATAATTATTTGTCACAGCTGCAAATAGCATACAGTAAGTTTTTTAAATCAATTTTAAGAGTCTCCTTTTAAAAAAGTTGGTGAAAACTATAACCAGTTCTGCTAAAAGTTCTCACCACATGACCATGCTTCCTGTTAATTAGAGATGGAGAAAGAAGGTTCCATGCTTCAGCTACCTGAGCAGGATGTCTGGGCCTGTTGCAGATCCCCAGCTGATGATAATGTTCACCGTTAGCACATCTTGTTTTATCGTCTAATCCCTGTAAATCTTTCTTCTCTTGCAAGTCTCTTACTGTTCTGCCTAGAAAGGGCCACTCATATCAGTGTTGTCAGCAGTTTCTTCATCTGTAACTTCAAAAACCTCAGAGCATATGAATGTGGAATCCTCATCAACCACCTTACTCAGGTGGCCAGGCTACATCTCACTGCCAACTTCACTACTGCTGTCTGGGTGGCCTTTTTCAAAAGACTTTGATTAGTCTGTTTATCTGTAAAACAGGATTGAGAAGCAGCTTTTAATCATGAGATGTTGTGAGGATAACATGAAAATGCTCAGTAAATGTGGGCTATTGTTATGCATCCATAATTGGGCACAACATCATTTTTAGAGGTCCCGGAAATTTTTGCCTAACTCTTAGTAAAACTATGACAAAATTGTGTCTCCGGTGCCTGATGATATTTCCCCACCAGCCCACACCTCCACAAAATGTAAATAATAGGAAAACATACCTCATCCTTATTTGTATTTTAAGTTGTAAAATGGGACTGGGTTTTTTGTAAAACAAAATTTAGGGTTATAAGATGGTGTTTTCAATTTTTCTCAGCCTTTTGTCCAAAAATTAATATTATGTAACTCAGTATGGTTTTCACTTTGTCATTTCTGGGTCCGAACTCTGAGAAAGCCTCTCTGTACAGCAAAGATGAACTCACTGCAATGTTTCCTGCAAGTACTACCTGCGATACATAAGACATACTTCAAAGAGGAAGAGCCTAGGAAGCTAGAATGATGGTCTATACAGGCCTGCATCCCATGAAACTGCACTTGCTAGCTTTGTTTGACTGAGTTGTTCCAGGCATGTATGGAACGTTTTAGAGACATTGCTTATACAGAAAGCAAAGTTTGGGACTTACACCCTCATACTTGATTTTGGTCTCACAAGAAATGTATCTGAATACTGTGGGTACAAAGGAAGAGGAAAAAAGTGTTTTTAAATTTGGAAATCACAGGCTCCTGAAAAATTTTTAGAAAAAAAAAATTAGTGAATGATCAACTCTGAGACCAAGAGCAGCCCTTCTGTTTACTGTGACTCAAGCTGCCCTGCCCTGAGCCCCCACGTCCCACTTATCGTGAATCAGCCAGCGTAATACGGTCAAAGATTGTACTTAGAAATAAACTAACTAAAAGGAAATTATCTATCAAGCATTGACAAATTACTTGAAACAAAGCAAAGGCATTCAAGAATTTTATACTTGATGACAATACCAACTAGGAAATCTTGTGTTGGAGAGAAAAGGCATGTTAATGAAGTCAGCTCTTGAGAGCCAAAGCTCAGGATTTGAATGAGAGAAAAGGCACTTTGGGAGTTTTCTTTGTGTTTTGTTTTGTTTTGTTTTGAAGGGGTGCTGTTTGATTTTTTTTTCTAAGAAATCAACTAGATAGGAGCAAGATTGAACTCTAGTGGTGAGAAGCCCCAACTACAAGCAATGTAAAATCCCTCTACAGATGAAATAATAGCCCTGGAATGCTGTACCTAAATAAAAAGGTTCAAGAGGCTGCACAGCCCAGCGCCAACAGCCAATTGATCCTAAAAGAAGCGTCTGTTTGAAAGCACCCGGGTTCCCTCCCATATGGTGCGACTGTTATGGCTACATCAAGGCAGCACACTGTTCTGGGGCAAATGCCAAGGGGAGGTATTTTTAGATTTCTCAAAAGCCACCACTGAATATATATGAAACTACAAGGATAGCATTCATGAAGTAATGTGCTGAAAATAAATTTTATTAAGAATTCCTTATGTCAACCTTGAGTATAACCATGTTAATAAGAAGCAGGACCCGCCTGACTTTCATTCAATCCACAAACATGAATAAAGCCCTTTCTCTGGGTGAGCCACTGTGGGGGACAGGAAGAAGTGTTAGGCAAATGTCCTGCTTTCCTGGGTGGACGATAACACTGGGAAACAATTTTCTTTTCAATTTCCGTTGCATGAGGTTTTAGAACTGTTTCTATATATTTCTGCATCGCTGATTCCAAATCTGCAGTCCGTTTTTTGGTGTATGCTCTAGTTTTTATGCAATTTTAATTTCTTTTTGTTACAGTTAATGGCATGCATTGGTTTTTAAATTGGAGTTAAAGGGCAATGACCTTGGACTGAACATAACCACAAGGCAATTAATGTTTTAAAAACATCACTTTTACATCATTGTAGTTGTTTTTAAATGTAAAAAATTATTATCTGATAAAAAAAACACCCTCTTATTTTGTTTTAAGATTGAATCACGGCTTCTTCGATTAGGCATAAATGTAAAAATAGTCCTGACACCTTCTGTTATCTATGTGGCTGTTACACACTTCAACGTCAAAGGCACAATATTTCATCATTTGTGACACGTGCATATATTGCCTATTTTCAAGTTCCCCTTGGCGATCAAGACAAGAATTGGGCTCGTCAGATTGTGTGTCATAATTATGAAGAAATGCTTCATGACTAGACAAAAGGAAAACACAAAGGAATGCCTTTTAGTATTTCCATGGTTTGGCGTGAACCTAAGGACCACACCAGCAGTGACTGTTATTTCTATCTTATCCATACAAAAGGCATCAGCAAGAAAAAACGGCATATGATCACATGTCCTAATATTCCTTCAGCAATACAACCTATCCAACACTCCGAGACACTCCCAGTTCCAGTTTTCAATGGTTTTATTTCTTCTAAGGACGAAGAAAGTGAACATGGTGATCAAGTGTATTTTTATAAGATGCATGAGGAAATGGTTGTAGAATCTGAAGGTTCTTCTTCTGATGCCAAGCAGTCATTAACCCCTCAGCAGTTTAGCCAACCCAAATTGAATGACTTAGTAAGAATGACATAAAAATTGTCTTCGACTTTCTGAAGTACGAGGAGCATAACTGGGTCATTTGTGTGGATCTTAAAATGGTAAATTCCCTGCTAGAACAACAGAGAGGTTTCACGAAGTATCCCTGCTTTCTGTGTTTGTGGGACAGCCGAGCTTAGGAGAAACACTGGACACAGAAGGGGTGGCCAAAACCTGAAGTTCTGGAAGTAAGGATGCAAAATATTGTGAATGAACCTGTAGTTAATCGAGACAGTATCATTTTTCCCCCACTTCACATCAAATTTGGCTTAATGAAGCAGTTTGTTCAGGCTTTGAAAAGAGAAAATGAATGCTTTCAACATATTATTTCTGCTTTTCCTGCCTTGTCTTTCGAGAAGACAAAAGCAGGTGTATTCGATGGACCTCAAATTCGAACCCTCATATGTGACGAAGATTTTGCCAGGCAGATAAATAAGGAGGAGAAAGCAGTATGGCAGTCTTTTGTGGCAGTTACAAAGAACTTCCTTGGCAACAAAACAGCAGAAAACTATGAACTTCAGGTTCAAAGGATGCTGTTGGCTTTCCACGACATGGGATGTAACATGAGCGTTAAGATTTACTTCCTGAACAGTCACCTTGATAAGTTTCCTGAAAATCTTGGAGCTGTTAGTGATGAGCAGACTACTGCTGGAGCATCAAACATGATTGTCCTCAACAAGTACACAAACGCAAGAGCTACAAACACAAATTTTTACCTAAATAGAATTTAAATAAGTTTTGTGCAAATTTTATGATTAAAATAAGTGTTTTAATATGTTCTGTTTTAAAATTGTAGACAAATTGTTATGCAATCATATCTCTTAGTGTATTAGTGTATTTATTGCATTATATAAATTATTATATTTTCACAAAGATGATGCCCAAGAAGACATTCTACTTCATTATGTTAAACTAAATGTTGAAAATTTTACAATACGATAAAAACCTAAAATCTTGAATTGCAATAAAACTGTAGCTTACAGAGAAAAACTAATGTCAGATTTGAGATCAGCACACTCAAATTAGCTAAGAACAAGTGTTTTTGTGGATGCAACAAAAATTTTGTTCCCCAGTGTAATAGAGGTGTCGAGAGCTAGCTCCACAGCCAGGTTGGCTAGACTAAGAAGACTCCGAAGACTGCTGTCAACAGCACCCAGCCCAGCCCAAGGAATTGTGTGCCACAGAGTCTGTATATGTTTGCCTGGGCTGTGTACAGTGTGTGACACCGTGTCTGAATGACTTGTTCTGACTTGAAGCTCTTGAAGCTAGTGTCTATGCAGAGTTCATCCAGGAAATGGGTCCATGTTTATAAAATCTGTAAATCATTCAGAGACAAAAATATCATTTATTCTGATTGATTGGTTGAGTGTTTGTTGTCCTTTAAAATTTAAGCATGCTGGTAATCAGCTCAAGCTTATAGCTAAGGTTGCTGTACAGCAGGATTTCCCGAAGCATATTTAGCAGAAAATAGTGTTAGATGTATATCAGTGAACCAGTATAATATTTTTTTCTTTTTTTAACAAAAAGGAATATATGTATTTTCTTACATAACAAAAGAATATATCAGGGTAGGGTTGAATCTGGCTTCAGGGCTGACTAGATCTAGAGGCTTAAATGTACATGGTTAGTATTTCTCCCTGCTATTCTCAATTCTTTACTTTCTCCTCCTCTCTTTCTCTCCATCTCTAACCTAAATCTCTCTCTGATCCCACACTCAAGGCAGCGACCCGCACTCATGTGGGTGAGCCTGCACTCAAGCCGGAGACCTCAGGGTTTCAAACCTGGATCCTCAATGTCCCAGATTTATGCTCCAAAAACCAGGTGCCACCACCTGGTCAAACTTTCGTACACTTTTTATGCACATGTATTTGTATGCTTATGCATTTATAAATGTGTATTTGATTTATTAATATTTTATGTAGGATTTTTGCTTTTATGTTCATAAAAGATATTGTTCTGTAGTTTTCCTTTTTTGGTTAATATCTTTATCTGGTTTTGGTATTAGGACAATGCTATCCTCAGAATATTTCAGAAGTACTCTATCTGCTCCTATTTTCTGGAAGATATTGTGGATAATTGGTATCATTTTTACCTTAAATATTTGATGTAATTCACTAGTGGACTCATTTGGGTCTAGCTTTCTCTTTTCAGAAGGCTGTTGTTAATTGATTTGAGTTTATTAATAAATATAGGGCTCTTCTTGTTATTTGCCCATGTGCATATTGATAGTTTGTGTCTTTTGAAAAATTGGTCTGTTTCATCTAACTTAACAAATTCGTGGGCAAAGAGCTGTTCATAGCATTTCTTTATTATCTTGTAAATTTCCAATGGCTCAATAGTGAAAACCATTTGTCATCACTGACATAATTTCTGTCTTCTTTCTTTTTGTTTGGTTGTTTTTTTGTTTGTTTGTTTGTGGGGCTTTTTTTGGTTACTCTGGCTAGAGCTTTATCAATTTTACTGATTTTTTTTCAAAGAACAAGCTTTTGATTTCATTGATTTCCTCTATTGTTTTATGTTGTAATTTTCATTGACTTTTGCTCTAATTATTACTATTTTTATTCTTGCTTAAAATTTAAACTACACTTCTTTCTCTACTTTTCTATGACAGAACTTTAGGTTATAAATATTAGAATTTCACTTTCTAATATAAGCATTTAATGCTATAAATTTCTTTCTATAAACTACCTTAATTGTATCTCCCATTTTTTCATAAGTTGTAGTTTTATTTTAATTTAATTCAAAATATTTTAAATTTCTTCTTGAGACCCCTTCTTTAACCTATCATGATGTAAAAGTATTGTTTTATTGTCATACAATTGGGAATTTTTCAGATAACTTCATGTTATTGATTTCTAGTTTATTTCTATTTTTGTCTGAGGAAATAGTCTATTTAAATGCTATTATTTTAAATTTGTAGAGGTGTGTTTTATGTCCCAGAATGTGATTTATCTTGGTGATTGTACCACGTGAGCTTGAGAAGGATGTGCATTCTGCTGTTGTTGGATTCTATGAATATCATTAGAACAAGTTGTTGTGTGGTTGATTGATGGTGCTGTTCTGATCATCTGTAGCCTCGTGATTTTCTGCCTGGTTGGTCTGTCACTCTCAGAAGGGTTTTCCAGTCTCTAATTATAACAGATTTGTCTATTTTTCCTTAGAGTTCTTTAGTTTTGCCCCATGTATTTTGATGTTTTCTTTGTAGGTGCATAGACATTTTAAATTGTCATATCTCCTTCGTAAATTGTCCCCTTAATAATTATATAATGGCCCTCTTTACCTCTGATATCATTCTTGTTCTCAAGTCTGCCTTGTCTAAAATTAACTTAGCCTCCCTAGTTTTTTCTTTATTAGTATTAATTTAATATATCTTTCTCCATCTTTTTTCTTTTAAATTTAGCTTTATACATAAAATGTGTTTCTTATACACATATAGTTGGAATGTAACTTTATATCTACTGTGACATCTCTGGATCTTTTCCTCCAGTTTTGTTGAGAAATAATTAACATACCTCACTGTATAAGTTTAAACTGTACAGCATGACGGTTTGATTTATACATATTGGGAAAGATTCCCACAATAGGTTTAGTTAATATCTATCATCTCACATAGGGACAATAAAAAGAAAAAAAATGAATGATAGTAATGTTATGAGAGCTGTGATGAGCGCTCTTAGGATCTATTCTCTTAACAAAATAATCTCTTTTTTTATTAGTGTTTATAAACTTTTCACACTTAAAGTAATTGTTCTTAGGGCTGCATTAATATCTATCATTCTCTGTTTTCTACTCATTGTATTTGTTCTATTTCTCCATCCCCCAATTTCTGCCTTCTTCCATTTTAATTGAGCATTTTATATGATTTCATTTTATTTCTTCTCTTAGAATATTACCTATACTTTTAAGATGTTTTAATGATTGCTTTAAATTTGCAATATACATTTTAATGACTATAAGTTCACTTACAAATACCACTGTACCACTTCACATGTAGTGCAAGTATATAATTAATAAAATATTGCCAATTCCTCCCTTCTATTTCTTGTGACATTTCTGTCATTAATTTCAGTTATCTACATGCTATAATCATCCAGTAAATTGTTGCTATTATTAGCTATTATTACCTCAAACACACAATTATCTTTTAGAATAAATAAAACAAGAAATATAAAATATTTTATTTTGTCTCAATTTACTCCTCCAATGTTATTCTTTTTTTTTTTTTAATGTAGTTACAATTTTTTGACCTATATGATTTTCCTTCTACATGAAGAATTTTTTTTGACATTGCTTGCAGGACAGATTTATTGGTGAATTCCTTCAGTGTTTGTTAACCTGATAAAGCCTTTATAGGCAGTCCCCGGGTATGTTCTGTAGGCTTATTCTTAAAGTTGAATCTATATGTAAATTGAACAGATACATTTACCTGTTAAATGTAATATCAACAGATGTTTGTTTTAACATAGTATTTATTTTTACCTTTCTGTGCATATAAATACTTAAATATTTTCAAATTTACAGAACCTATCTCATTATTAAGCTCAGGACTGCCTGTATTTTTTTTTATATAAAGAATAATTTTACTAGATATAGAATTCCAGATTGGTATTTTAAAATTCCAATATATTAGTCGGCTCTGGATGACATAACAAAATATCATAAACAGGGTGGCATAAACAACAGAAATTTACTATTTACTCACAATTCTGGAAACTAGAAATCTAAGAACAATGTTTTGGTCAATTTGGTTTCTGTTGAAGATTCCCTTCCTGGTTTGTAGATGGTCACTTTCTATGTCCTCACATGACCTTTCCTTGGTACTTACACATGGAGGGGGTGGGGATGAGCAAGCATAAAGCAATCTAGTGTCTCTTATAGGACACTAACACTACTGGATTAGGGCCTCACTCTTATGACCTCATTTAACTTTAATTATTTCCTTAAAGGCCCCATCTCCAACTCTCACTGGGGGTTAGGACCATAACATAAAAACTTTGAGGAAATACAAACATTCAATCCATAAGAAATACTTTAAATATTTCATTTTACTCTCTTTTTGTTTGTACGGTTTCTGATGAAAAGTCTGCTATAATTCCTATTCTTGTTCTTCTATAGACACAGCTTTTATTCTCCCTCTGGCTTCTTTCATGATTTTCACTTTGCTTTAACTTTCTGCAGTTTAACTATGTTAAGTATGTTATGCCTAACTGTGGGGGAGATGTCTCTTTGCTTATTTATATTTTATCTTATACTGCTTTGTGTCCTTTGAGTTTCCTGCTTCTGTGATTGTGTAGATCATTAATTTTCAAAAGCTCTAAGCCATTATAACTTCAAATACTTTTTCTCCATTGTCTTTTCTTTTCCTTTTGGAATTACAAATATATATATGTGTTATACCTTTGCAATTGTTGCATACTTATTAGATGATCTCTCTCTCTCTCTCTCTGTCTCTCTCTCTCTCTCTCCAGTTCTGTATTTCTGTTTGGGAAGTTTCTCTTGATCTATCTTCAATGTCCTTGATTTTTTCATGCCCCCTTAGAAGGCATTACTTGTTCTGTTACTGTGTTTTTAACTTCTAGCATTTCCTTTTGGTTCTTTCTTAGAGTTTTCATCTCTCCTCTTATATCACCCATAGGTTCTTGTGCGCTGTCTACTTCCCATTCGAGCCCTTAACATATTAATCACAGTTATTTTACATTTCTGTTTGATAATTCCAACATCTATATCAGATCTGAAAATGGTGCTGGTGCTTCTTTTGTCTCTTTAGAATGTAGTTTTTGGGGTTTATTTTGTCTTTCAAGAGGCTTTGTAAATTTTGCTGAAAAGCTGGACATGTTGCATCAGGGAATAAGAACTGACATAAACAGGTCTTTAGTGCATGAGGATTTATGTTAATCTGACCAGGAATTAGGCTGTGTTTAAAGTTTATGGTACCTGTAGATGCCAGAGGCTCCAAATTCTTCTAGTGTTTTTGTTTCAGTCCTCCTCTTGACTTTAGGCTTCCCTAAGTACTTCTATTCAGAGGGTCTGTTTGTTATAGCTCTTTCGACTAACCCACTGTTATTATATCAGAGTCCTGTCAGTGTAGTAGTGTGGTTTAGGGGAGGAGTATTCTATACTTTACAATGAAATCTCAGTGTTTCAGTGGTCCTGTAACGACGTTTCTCTTTCGGTTTACCTTTTTGCTCCCAGCCTTCTATCTTCTTCCTTGGCTGAAATTCATTTTCTTGAAGCTTGCTCTCTGTTAAAAATCTATTTCCCCGTAGGTGAGACAGGAAGGCTAGGAGGGGTTGAGAGAAATACCCTTATCCCAACTGAGATAAAAGTCTGGCAAAGTTCTTTTTCCAGGGCTGTAAACCTTTGTTCTGTAGAACTTTGATTTTTCCTTCTCTACACATTCCAGATTCACAGGAATACCTTTCTTGGATCTCCACCATGAGAGCCTGGTAGATCCCTAAATGTAAAAGCTGTAAAAGTGTTTGAGCATACCTAACATGGTGCTCAAATGTTTGTCACTCTCACAATTATCTACACTAAGTCTCCAGAAATTTATCCCACTTTTGATTTTAAATGTTCTCTCCAGGTTATGGCTCCAGCAGTGTCTGTTCCATATGAGCAGATCTTAACTGTATCCCACTGGATGGCCCTGTCTCTCCATTATTTGGAGTGAGGGTTTTTCTTGCAACTTTGGTACTTTAATAGGTTCAAGGAAAGTCATTGATTTTGAGTTTGTCCATATTTTTTTTGTGATAATAATGAATGTTAACTCCCAAGTCCTTTACATATCTAAGCTGAAACAAGAAGAAATGGTCTAGATTTAAATGAACTCTCCATAGCTATTACAGAGCTGGGACAAGTTTCACAAAATAAAAGAGACAACCTAGGAACCTCAGCTCTCCTGTGGCCTTTATCTAATTTGAAATAAACAACTGGAAGCTGAAACAAAGATCTGTTTTATCTATTCTTTGAGGCTCCTGTTAACAAGCAGCAGCTCAGGAAAGGGACCCTATTCCCTTTCTTTCCACCATGAAGGTTGTACCCTGAGGTTACACAAATGGTTGTTTGTTTACCTGAGTCTCCAGCAAATGGCTTCTGTGACCCATTTTCTGTTTTCTATACTTTCATACACAGAAGATTAAGTGAATTTATGTTTCTGTGATGTTCTAAGACTCTCCTGTTATTTAACAAGGTAATTAGACCCAAGCAGTGTCCTCTTTCCCTCCAAATGGATTCTGGGGAAGCCTTACCCTTGGCCTTGACTCTGACAGTGACAGACACTTAATTCAAATCTGTTCTGAATTTTCCTTGTCCTCAACAGCTGTTTCTATGGGGCAAGGATACATTGTGGGACCCGCTTCACATTAGCTTGTTCCTCCCATATTCAAAAGTTACAAGGTCATTACCACAGAAGGTGGAATCACATGTTGTAACCTCATCTATAAAAGCAGTCTCCAAAGAACACAGGCACGTGGGGCCCTGACATGTGTATGAGTTAAGGAAGGGCATTTGTTACTTGCAAAAGAGCCGCAGGGATCACATAACAAAGCAGACACAAAACCCATACTCTCGGTGTGCTATGTAAAATGGAAAAAAGCCATGAGAGAAAAATAGGACCCATTACTTATGCTGCACTCTAAGTTGTCCTGATGCTTTATGATCATTCATTAGTTATTTTTCATAGGGCACTGGTGAGAAAACATACTGGGTTCACTGAGGGTGGGGGGAGCGGAAAGAAAAATCAGGCATTGGAGGCTTGCAGTGCCTACTCCGCAACTCCCACCTGTGCAAGAGTCTCTGCATAGGTGTGACCCTCAGATGACAGGAGAGCTTTCATTAAAAGAAAGATAGGGGCCTTGGCTGGTTTGCTCAGTGGTAGAGCATTGGCCTGGCATGTGGATGTCCCAGGTTTGATTTCTGGTCAGGGCACATGAAAGAAGAGCCCATCTGCTTCTCCACCCTTCCCCCTCTTGCTTCTCTCTCTCTCTTTGTCTCTTTCTTCTTCCTGCAGCCATGGCTCAATTGGAACAAGTTGGCCCTGGGCCTTCAGAATGGCTCCATGGCCTCTTCCTCAGCACCAAGGAGATCTTGGTTGCTGAGCAAAGGAGCAATGCCCCAGATGGGCAGAGCATCACCCCCTAGTGGGCTTGCCAGGTGGATTCTGGTTGGGGCGCTCGCAGGAGTCTGTCTCTCTGCCTCACCTCCTCTCCTGAATAAAATAAAAAGAAAGAAAAGAAAGATAGGAATTTTCAGGTTAGAACTTGCATCTGGTAATAGAAGTTCTCCTTCAAAGAAATAAAGAAAACACATCTGACTATGGTTGGTCTGAACTGAGAGGACTTTTTGTGTAAGTCCCCAACAGTTATACTTTGGGATTTGGGCACTGACATTTTTTTCATTGCCATGTTGTTCCTGGGCTGTTCACAGTTGTTCCCAAGTGAATCCTTATGGATTTAATTTAAAAAATAAAGATTCATCAAGGTGTAGAAGAGTCAAGAGTTGGACAATCACTTGACTCATGAGAACACTGATCATTTCACTGAAATTTTTGCCTAAGCTGTTTCAGAAAACTACCTCAACTATTCATTTTACTCTTCCTGGTAAAAACTATTCAGATGTTAGGACAAGAGACCTGCAGTGCAATTGTCTGTGAGGGGTGCAAACTGTGCTCTGTTCTGAGGGCCGACCTCAGAGGTAGTGTTCTGGGGAACTACGCTGCCTGTTTCCAAATTAGGGCAGATCTGAAGAACCAGTAAATAACAGCTTCTTGGAAGACAGCCAGAGGCAGAGCAAACTGTGTGAGCTCTGGACTGAATCAAGGGCTTTATGAGCGGTTTGGAATTTTTTAGGAGAGCAGAGAGAGGCCTGCCCATCTGAGGAGCACCCGCCCTTCCATTGCAGGTCTGCTCTGACTCAAAAGCAAATTAACTCCTGTTAACTGTGGGCCTTTGAAACTTCCTCTTAACACCTCAATCAGTCAATCAATGTTCCCTGAGCAGGAGGCACAGCTGGGGGAGTGAGGGAGGCCTTTGCTCTTGGGTGGAGCAGTATAGTTGTTCATTCAAAGCACCAAGTCATTTCCTAGTTTATGCAGGTATTTCTTATGTGTAGTAGTTTATGCAGGTATTTCTTATGTGTAGTAGAGTAAGTTATTTATTGCTTCTAAATCTCTGTTTTCTGATCTTTTAATTGGAACAATACTAGTCTCTTGTGGAGAGGTGTAAAAAAAATTTTTTTTTTGTATTTTTCTGAAGTGAGAAGCAGGGAGAAAGACAGACTCCCTCATGTGCCTAACTGGGATCCACCCAGCATGCCCACCAGGGGCGATGCTCTGCCCCTCTGGGCCCTTGCTCCATTGCAATCATAGCCAGTCTAGCGCCTGAGGCTGAGGCCATGGAGCCATCAGCGCCCGGGCCAACTTTGCTCCAATGGAGCCTTGGCTGCGGGAGGGGAAGAGAGAGACAGAGAGGAAGGAGAGGGGGAGGGGTGGAGAAGCAGATGGGCGCCTCTCCTGTGTGCCCTGGCCAGGAATCGAACCCGGGACATCTACACACTGGGCCGATGCTCTGTTACTGAGCCAGCTGGCCAGGGCTGAGGTGTTAGATTTAAATGAACAATGAGCCAGAGTATTTCCTGGGACCTATAGTGCTCAGTAAACATTAATGTATCGCAGTTGTCAGCTTATGTGGATGAATCACCTTGTGAAAGTAAGTGATGCTTCATGCAGGGTTGGGGCTGCCTGGCTAAGTTCAGAGCCTGAACAAAATCCAGAAGTCAGCATTATGATTACTTTTTCTCCCTCCTTTCCTGGAGGTCTTTTTTTAAATTCTGTTTTCTCTCTCTGAAAGAAAAGCAACCCTAACCAATTACCCATACCTTATAGTAAATTACTTTAAGTAAACATCCTCCCAGAAATATTTGCGTTCTAAAAGAAAAGACTGGTTTTAGAGAGGCCCTCCTTCTCCGCCCCTCCTCTCTCACACACAAACACACAGAGTGAGAATTCAGATTCAAACCCAGCCATCAAAGAGAAGAAGGTGTTCTGAGACCCCACCACTCACAGCTGGCAGCCACTCACAATGGTACACACCTGCAGGAGGAGTTCCACATTGGCCACTGCTCTGCTGCTTATAGGAGACAAGTTTAAAATTAAAATTGTGTTGAAGTTCCATGGGCACATTAATATCTATATCCTTATTCATTTTTTCCCCATTGATTTGAGATAGAATAAGAGAGGAAACACCAACTCATTCCAGTTAGTTGTTCAATTTAGTTGTACGCTCACTGGTTGCTTCTCATACATGCCCTGACCAGGGATTGCACCTGCAACATCCGTGCACCATGGTTAACGCTGTATTCACTGAGCCACTTGGCCAGGGCCAATATTTATATCTGTCATGTTGGTTTAAACAAAACCATATTCCTACCAGAAATGTTCTTTATCAACACTACATCTATAAAATAAAAGAACCCAAGTAAGAAAATATGTGCTAAACACCATATATTCAACATTAGCATAGCTTTGGAATCCAGTCTGTTGTAAAAATTGACCTGTTTTTGATCCTGTGTACCTTATATAATGTCATTAACATTAGGACCACTCAAAGGCAATCACTATGGCAACCTACTATGGAAGTAAGGTTATCTCACATTTGAATTACTTGCATGATGAAACAATTTTTATACTAGAAGATGCATGTGATCTGTTGAGACTTTGAAAATATTTTTTGATGATTTGAAAAGAAAAGAATGCTTTAGAAGTAATTCCTAATTAGACAGCCATTTCTTTTCTAATTCAGTTCAGAGCTGAATAATCTTAAAAGACTCTGAATGCTTCTCGAATTGAAGAAATTTCTGTTTTGTTACTGAGATACATACACCTTTACAAAGCCATGTGCTAAAAGAACTTGCGCTTTTCTGGAAGAACTCATCTGGGATTATGCATATTCAAAATATATTTCTGGAAACTTTTCAATGTGAGACTATCTAAATTTTAGACATCATTCATCCTGAATTACAAATTCTTTCTTTCAAATCATTTATTCCTCCATCAAGTTGAGGTCCTTACAACAAGAAATAGAGAATTCACTGAGCTATTTTTCCAAGTCATTACTCTGGGGCGTTGAGGAGTCACTGTCAGACTCCTGCCTTGGCTTCAGTGGGATCAAGGTCCAGCTTTGTGGAGGAGTGAAATGTCCTCTCTCAGACACTTGGGGCAATGTTTCCTTTGGATGCTGATAAAGGTAACAAACTCAAACTCTTTTCCTTAAAACACAAGACTTCATTAGATTAAACAGAAAAGGATGCAATGCATTATGGCTATAAATCAGGACATGACTCCTATGTTCTTCCAGTCCATTCTTCACTGTCCCTTGACTGAACTTGTCCACAGAGTGCCCCAAGATTTAGTGTCTGTTTCTGGAAGCATGGTTGAGGCAAAGATTGGTTATTTAAGCTGCCTTCAGTTTTTAGGAGATTTTGAAGTCATCAGAAGCATAGAACAGTCCATTATTGGTTATTGGTTATTGGTTTCTGGTTATTAGCTGGTACCACAGGTGGGAAAGAGTGACAAGCCTTTGGAGAAATAAGTATAGCCATGTATTCCCTTGCCATGATGTGCCAAAATATGAGCCCTCAATGCCTGGCTTGAGCCCCAATAGCCTTATCCATTTTCCCAATGTACTGTATCAAATATTGTCATGTTTGATATGTCTCCTTATGAAAAAAAGATTAGGAATGGCCTGGCCGGATAGCTTGGTCGATTGGAACTTTGTCCCAAAGCACAGAGGTTGATGGTTAGATCTTAGGTCAGGGCACATACATAAACAGATCTATGTTCCTGTCTCTCTCTACAATCAATCAGTAAAAAAACAATGAAAAGATTAGAAAGGATCACTCTCAATCCATGGTTCTCAACATTTAGCAATCATCAAAATTATTTGCAGGGTTGATGAAGTATAGATTTTGCTGCTCATCTAGAGTTTCAGAATCTGTAATTGTGGAACCTGTGAATGTGTATTTCTAATAAGTGTCCAAGTGACGTCATTGCTGCCAGTCTAAGCAATACACTTTGAAAACCACTGTTCTATATGTTCTTAGCAACAAACAAACAAATAAATTGAGTGGGATGGAGAAAATCGACTAGGGGGTCAAAGAAGCTAAGTCATGTCTTGCCTTATATTGGATTGCCAACTGGATATAAATGAGAGGTAACACTTACGTGATTTCTTTGAACTACCAGTCCTGAGAATTTTGTGCAGTTTGTAATTGCTCCAATTTTTATTTTTCTCCAGTTAGTTTTTCCTGTCTCATAACCTATCAATCTATTTCCCATCCTTAAGGACACAGCCTAGGACTTGTTCTACTTAGTTCCATATTACACCATTCATCGTTTTTCAAAATTGAATCACTTTAAACTAAAATCTTCAGTAGGATGACCAATTATACTAGTTCGCCTAGGAATTTCTTTCTTTCTTTTTTTTTTGTGTGTGTATTTTTCTGAAGCTGGAAATGGGGAGAGACAGACTCCCGCATACGCCTGACTGGGATCCACCTGGCACGCCCACCAGGGGCAACGCTCTGCCCACCAGGGGGCGATGCTCTGCCCCTCTGGGGCGTCGCTCTGCCGAGACCAGAGCCACTCTAGAGCCTGGGGCAAAGGCCAAGGAGCCATCCCTAGTGCCCGGGCCACCTTTGCTCCAATGGAGCCTTGGCTGCGGGAGGGGAAGAGAGAGACAGAGAGGAAGGAGGGGTGGGGGTGGAGAAGCAAATGGGCACTTCTCCTATGTGCCCTGGCCGGGAATTGAACCCGGGTCCCCCGCACGCCAGGCCGATGCTCTACCGCTGAGCCAACTGGTCAGGGCCTCGCCTAGGAATTTCAGTGCTAAAACCAGGAAACTTCTGGCCAAGCCAGGATGAGGTTATGACCTTACTTAGCAGTCTGGCCAAATCTGGCCACCTCCAAGCATAATGAGCACGTACCCTTGTCATGTAAATCACGTAAGTAACACCCACCCCAGGAATGTACACTATTCTCTTTATTCTCAACATGCAACTGAATTGTGTCCTTTTTCTAACATTACTTACCTTTGTATTATTTTCATGTTAAAAAACAAATAAAAATGTATTATCTACTTCCCTCACCAGATTAGAGGAGCCATTTGAGAAGGAAAATGGTTTTTATGCTGCAGACCTCCTGTGTATGTGCTGGGAAAAGGACCTTGATTTTATGCAGTTTTCTAAAAGATAAATTTAAAACACTAAATTAACCCTGACCTATAGCCAAAATTAGTTCTTAAAACTCACATATTTGAGAGTAAACAAAATCATTTATTTTTGAAGGTTTTCCATCTCATATCTCTTTTGGGAGATTAATTTCATGAACTTTTCTAAAATAGTATGATTTGCCGTCAGCAAGAAAAGTGTAACAAATTAATTATAGATGTATGTTAAATTACTTTTATGACCATCCTGGTTTAGCAGCAGGCTCACGTGAGGAGAATGACTGATCAGAGTCCCTGATCCAGCCCCATGGCAGTCACTGCTTTTGTTCTGCTTGTGATGCTGTCTGCAGATAGGGAAGGAGCCAGACTCTGACCGGAAGGGCTGTCTGCAGGTCCCGGAGGAAGGAAGACGGTCCAATGTGAGGTATTGGAGTGTAGATATAGATATATCTTCATCCTTATGGGTTCCCCTGGCATGGGCTGTTAGAAGTCACATAAACACCAAGTTTTTAGCCAACCTCAAGCAACCCCTCAGTCATCAGTTCTCATTGTCCCTCTGAAGTCTCAGTTTGCGGATGGCCTAGGGATAGCTCATGCGTGTTTATAAGTTGTCCCTTAGACCTGCTGCCAAGCCCTCCTTGTTGCTGCTTACAGGTAGTTAGTCTAGGCCTTGGGGATTTGTGTCAATTCCTAACCAAGGGACATTTACTCTTTACCAGTAAGCTACAGCTGGAATTCATGGCAGATACAGAGTTTTCTCTTAGCCCCTAGGTGTCGGGCCTCAGCAACTTAACATAATCAAGCTTCAGTTTTTTTTTTGTTTTGTTTTTTTGTTTTGTTTTGTTTTGTTTTTATTAATTTTTTTTTAGAGAGGAGAGAGAGTGAGAGAGAGAGAGAAGGGGGAGGGAGGAGCAGGAAGCATCAACTCTCATATGTACCTTGACCAGGCAAGCCCAGGGTTTTGAACCGGCGACCTCAGTGTTTCCAGGTCAAGCTTCAGTTTTGAGAGACTGAATAAATGCATGGGTCGTAGCCCAACCAAATATAAAAATAAAACTGATGCACATTCTGCAGCAACCAGTCAGCCAACCCACAGAACCATCAGTACTTATTAACTGACAGCTCCTCTAATATATTTGTCTTACTTCCAAGCTAAAACTAAAAAGAGAAAGCCAAGTATGCCCCCCAACCCATCCCATAGCATGCTGGCTTCTAGTCAGCATGTGCCAGCAGCCTCCCTCAGGACAGACCTGCAGCCTTCCCTTTTCTCACTCTCCTGGCAGCTTTTCATTTCTACCATATGCAAGTGATGGTTGCTGATTTCTCTCTGCTGTGGGCATGTGTGCCCTGGTCAGGAAGGTGGTTGGCAACCCCTGAAAGTTTATGTTCCTGGGATGATCCTCATTCAATAACTGAGAAGTGCTGATTGGTATATGAATTCATAACCCAGATCCTTTGTTCTTAAGTGGGACAATTCTGAGGTGTGTTTCACAGTCTCTCCAACGGTCTCTAGCAAGAATGAGCTCTGCTCATTCTCATAAGTGGCCTAACCACTATCACCCACTTCAATGGCAGTCCTTCCTTCCCTGTCTTATCCACAGTCCCTCATTACAACTCCTGGGATTGCCTCCCAGAAAGTTTCCTGCACCCAAATCCTTGGCTCACGGTTTGCTCTTGGAGTAATCCAAACCAAGACAGAGCAGAAGCGGGTTCTAGAGGAAATTCAGCATTCCAGCTCTACTAATAAAAACATCCATCATCTAGAATGATCTGAATGAAATGCAAACATTATACTCAGATAGGAGAATGACAGATGTTGCAGAGAATACAACTTGTCAGGAAAGATCCTTATTAATAAATCATTTGTCATCAAATTATTCAATATTTAGCCATCCTTATGAAGCCTTTGGAGCCAGAATTACAAGTCTGTGTGTGTCTGTGTGTGCATGCATGAGTGTGCATGCATGTGTATGTGCATGTGTGTGCGTGCATGTCTGTATGTGCATGCATGTGTGTGCATGTGTCCAAATCCTTTAATCTCCCATAAAGATTCAGAATATTTAGATTTCTAGATAGGATAAATTTAATTTTGCACACATTGTTCACATCTTGAAAGCAAATACTTTAAAATTTAAAATATAAAAGATAGTAAAAATTAAAATTTCAAGGAGATATAAAATATCTTGTGAATATTTTAATATATGAGTCTTCAGAAATAAACATAACCCTAAGATCATAAAGGAAAGAAGTAAAAAGCAGAGGTGGAAAAGTAATTACTCTGTCAGAAGCATATCTTTAAATAAAATATTGATAATGGTAAGTAGTCTGGGCGTGTATGTATGCATGTGTGTGTTTCCTAATTATAAAATATACCCATTCTAGAAAACAAATAAAAATAAAAAGAGAAAAAGACCAATGATCCTATGAATAGACTTTTCAGAAGTAGTTATTAATATTTTAGCATATATAATCCAAATTTATTATACTTTTAAATAGAACACACATAAATGTAAATGCATATATATGCTAACAGAATTTGGATCAAAATATATTAACCATTTGCTATCCTGAGATCTTCACTTATTATACAATGTGTTCTTCCATGTCATAAAATATTTATTGAAGTCAATCTATAGCTAACTTTTTAATATCACATTGTATTTATATCCCATTATTTATTTAACTTTCTATTATTAGATACTTATGGTGTTTAAAAATATTTGTTATTATAAATAATGCTGTAATTAACATCTTTATATTATCTTTTATCTCTTGGTGCATTTCTTATGATACCTTTCTATGAGTACAATCTTCTGAGACATGGTTAAGAACACTTTAAAACTCTTGAGCCAAATTACTAAATTGTTCATTTATATAACATATTTTTGTCAGCAACATGTTATTATTTAATCACATTCTTAACTTTGAGTATTAACATTTAAAAATTTTTATTATTGTGATACATAAAAAAGTCTCTCAACTTTTAAATATAGATATATATCTGCTTATTAGTGAAGATTTGTTAATGTCATTTTTCCCCTTTCCTTATAACTTTGACAGTTCTATATGTTCTCACAATATTAACATTTTATCTTCATTTAACAAGTATTTATTGAGCACCTACTTTATACTTAACTTTACAGTAGGCACAGGAGACAATCTATTAGACAAAATATAGTTTCTTCTTTTCTCACAAAGTATACTGTGTATGAAAGAGAGGCAGTTGAACAAGTGGATTTTAGGGAAAGCATAAGGTTCTATTAAAACTTAAGAGGTCAGCACTGTGCAGAAGAGTAAATATAGTGTACATAGTAAATATAGTATATATAGTAAATATAGTAAATATAGCCTAAGACTGTTTATCTTTAAAAAGGCCTAATTATAAAATTGGCTCTTACATTTCACAAAGCTTCAACCATTTCCTGATGACAATGGCTCATTGTGACTAAACTAATCATAAAATAGTATGTTTTCCTTCTGAGAAGCTGGAATCTTGGTACATGCCATGCACATACTACATATGTGACCAGCTCCCAGTAAAAACAAAAAACAAAAACCCTGGGCATTTCGTCTCAATGAGCTTCCCTGGTAGACAACATCCATATGTTGTTATAACTTGTTAGTGGGAGAATTAAGCATATCTTATGTGACTCTACTAAGAGAAGACCCTTAGAAGTTCATGCCTCATTTCTTTTTTTTAATTTTTCTTTTATTAATTTTCAGAGAGGGGAGAGAGAGAGAGAGCGAGAGAGAGACCTAGAGAGAGAGAGAGAGAGAGAGAGAGAGAGAGAAGGGGGAGGGAGGAGCAGGAAGCATCAACTCCCATATGTGCCTTGACCAGGCAAGCCCAGGGTTTTGAACCAGCAACCTCAGCATTCCAGGTCGATGCTTTATCCACTGTGCCACCACAGGTCAGGCATGCCTCATTTTCTCCAGACTTCACCCCATGTACCTTTTCCTTCATTGACTTTGATCTATCTTTTTGCTGTAACAAATCATAGCTGTATGACCTAATATGAGTTCAGTGATTTCTCATAGCAAATCATAGAATCTTTGGGTGTTTTGGGGGACTATGGACACAGGTAGCTAACCCAGTTCAACAACATCTTTTGTGGAGGATATGTGAGGACCTCTGAGGAGCTGAAAGCATCAGTTAGAGTGGGAAACCAACCCTAGGCCAAATAGACCAATAGAAGGTCTATTCCTTCCTGCAAAATGTAAAACAAGATCTGAGCTATCACACTGTTTCAAAGCAATTTAACCATGTTTTAAAACAAAGCCCCAAAAAGGCCAAGTAATAATTTTAGAGTGAAAAAATGATCTAATACCTAACAAGCCAAAATACACAATGTCTGTCATATAATAAAAAATTACCAAGCTTTGAAAAAAGCAGAAAATGTGACCCCATAATAAAAAGAAAAGTCAATCAAAACTCATCTAAAAATGACACAAATTTTGGACTAACTAAAGATATTAAAACAATTATTTAACTATTCCATATTGTCAAGAAGCTAAATGAAAGATTATATTAAGTAGGGACTTATAGAAAAGATAAAGCAAACCTCTACACATGAAAACTACAATTGCTGAGATAAAAAAAATAATATACTGGATAGGAAAATAATTACAGATTAGACATTACAGAAGGAAAAATTAGTGAACTTAAAGACACAACAATACAAACTATCTAAATAAATCACAAAAAGATAAAGAGATGTACAAATTGAAAGTGGTATCAGTGGTGGGAATACAGGGAACATACCTCAACATAATGACAAACTCATAGCCAACATCATACTCAATGGGTAAAAATTAAAAGCAATCTCTTTAAGATTAGGAACAAGGCAAGGGTGCCCCCTTTCACCACTCTTATTCAACATAGTTCTGGAAGTTCTGGCCACAGCAATCAGATAAGAAGAAGAAATAAAAGGCATCCAATTGGAAAGGAAGTAAAACTATCATTATTTGCTGATGACATGATACTGTACATAGAAAATCCTAAAGTCTCAGTCAAAAAACTACTAGACCTGATAGATGAATTTGGCAAGGTGGCAGGATATAAAATTAATATTCAGAAATCAGTGGCATTTTTATACACCAACAATAAAGTGACTGAAAGAGAAATTAAAGAAACAATCATCTTCATTATCGCAACAAAAAAATAAAGTACCTTGGAGTAAATTTAATCAAGGAGGTAAAAGATTTATACTCAGAAAATTATAAAACATTGAAAAGTAAATCAAAGAAGATACAAACAAGTGGAAACATATACAGTGGTACCTTAACACACGAGTTTATTTCGTTTTATGGCCAAGCTCATGACTCAATTTTCCTGTGGTCAAATCATATTTTCCCATTTAAATTAATGGGAATGCAATTAATCTGTTCCCACCCCCAAAAACCACACTAATTTTTTTATATGCTTCTAAATAAGAAAATGTACTTTATAAATAACAAATACATATATGTAAACATACACACACACACAATAAGAGAGAATGTAAAGAAATAAACTGGTTTATGAAGTGTATTTACCGTCAAGGTAAGGTGAAGATGCTTGTGGAGGGGGAGGATACATTAGCATAACAATGGACCTTCCCAAGCAGGAAGGTAATTAGCAATTTCACAGACAGCTGCCCAGCACCATTTTAACAATAAAAGTGAGCAAACTCAAACAATACAAATTTTAAAAACTCATTTGCCCAAAATTCCACCCCTTTTGCTCACTTTGCATTCACACCACAGGCATTTCTATGCAAGGAATTAGTCATATCACACAAACTAATTACAGCAACAGCGTAAGTCAAACAATTTCAACCAGACCTTCTCCCCCCACCATCAGGGTCTCTCATATTGTCCAAAAGCCACATGTCCCTCCAACAAGGGAACTGGTATCCTCTCTGGTCACAGTCCAAGAGTCAACTCACACACATGGGGTCTCAGGCCTCCCCCCTCATCCCTGCCATCCTGGCAGCTCTTAAAATGCTGCCCCAAGGAGGAGCACGTGGCAATGACTGCCAACATTTCCACCTCTGCTCCAGAGAGCATGCTGCCATCCACCCCTATGTCCCATAATCGTAGCAAACCTACCAGGGGCTTAGTAAGTACTCTTTGCTGCTGGGTTTTTACCTTCTGGCATCTTCAGATGGCAACTTGAGCCCCAGTCTCCTCATCCTCAGAAGAGGAGCAGGAAATGCCTGCTCTCACCAACTCAGAGCCACTCCACCAGCACAGCTTCTGCTTAGGTTCCTGCAACTGCCAGCTCTCCACAACTTCCAGGGCAAACTGCAACCCACACACCTGTAATTCCTTCTCCAGAGACTGCTCCATTTCCAGATGCAGCTCATGAACCCAGTCAGCCTCCTCCTCCAGCGCTTGCTCCAGTTCCAGGATTTGCATCTCTTTCTCCCATGGCCATTCCATCTCCTTCTGCTCCTCGGTTTGCAGGCTTCAGGCAGCCTCTTGCACAGAGCTCTCAGTTTTCCCTCACAGAGCTGTAAAAATCAGCCAACCCACAGTCCCCAAAAGGATAGCCATGGGGATACATAACAACAACCAGTCCTCTACCCCACCCCTCAAAGTTGGTGGCAGCTCCATACTGATGTGATCCGAATCCTGCCACAAACTATGCCAAGTCTATGGCCAGTAGTCATGGCCATTGTGGCCATACACATGCAAGTTCCATTAGATTCAGGCAAACGGTAAAGAAACAGTGGAGTCAAAAAATGGTGGGCCATTCCTTTATTCAAGACTCGTACCAGCCAATGAGCAAATACACACATGGCTTGCAAAGCCATTTCCACATTCTCTGGTTCTACCAGCAAGAGAATCTACTATGGTTTTTCTTAGAATCAAAGGCCCCCACCAGTCTCAGTCACATCTGTTTCCCCATCTGCACATCTTCTCCCTTCTCCTCTCTGTACAAACTAGCTTCTCCTTCAGCACCCGGCCATCTTGGCTTCTCTCTCTCCCTGCCATCTTGGCTCCTCCTTCAGCACTCGGCATCCTCTCTGCTCTCACTCTGCCAGCATGGCTTCTTCTCTTCCAACATTTTCTATCTTTTTGAAAACTTTTCTGGTGCCAAAACCTCTCCTCCAGCCAACATTAGCATAACAATGGCCCCTCTCAAGCAGGAAGGTAATCCACAATTTACAATCAACTGCCCTGATCTGAAGGCAAGGACACACATGGCTACCCAGCGCCATTTTTAACAATTTTAGTGAGCAAACTAAAAAAACACAAGTTCTACAAACTCAGTTGCCCAACACTCATGGTTCAAATATCCAACTGTGACTTAAAGCAAAAAAATCCCACAAGTGACTGCTCGTCTCTCAAATTACTCATGATTTAAAGTGCTCCTGTACCTTGAGATATGACTTTAATTTGTTCTGTAACCAAGCTCATAAGTCAGTTAACTCGTATATAAAACTGCCAATACTGGACCCATGCACCAACATGCCAACTAGTGGCAGCTTAGTGAATCATGACTCATATCTCAGAATTTCACTTGGATCTCGAATAAAAATATGGACTGGAGATGACATCAGAGTAATGGCGGGGTAGGAAGCGATACCGATAAATCTCCCCCAAACCTCAACAAGATCTTCAACCAGAAACAGAAAAACCTATCCTTGGAGGCTCCAGATGTTTCGCAATACACCCAAAGGTATGATCGAGCGAAAAATTGGCTAAATATATAACCAAACCCCGAAGGAAATAGGGAGTAAGAAATGCTCCGCCTTCCTCACTAACCTAAACAGGGCGATTTTCACTGGAAACTGAGAATATAGAAACTAAGGCGGGCAAAGGGGGTGAATAGATCCAGGCCGCGGCACAAACGGCCGAACCAGGCTGTGGCACGGAGATCCAAGCCGAGGAAAAACTGTTCCTGTGACAACCCGAGCAATACAGCTAACACTCACGCCAAACCCAGACAAAGAAAGACAAGCGGGGAAGCCATTTTACCTGATCCCCTGGTCGGCGCATAGTGGGCAAGAGATTCCTTCCAAAGCCCCCGGAGGGTGCGCCCGTGTTACTCCACAGAGAGGCAGAGTCAGAGGCCTTTGTGTGGGCTGAAAGCCTCCGGGTTGCCCCAGCACCCGGCAAGAGCCGCACACAGGGAAGGAGCGAGAGCTAATTCCAACACTGGAACTTTTCAGTGTGGGCGGGAGGTTTCACTCAGAGGGCAAGACTCCGGCCACACATCCTGGTCTGCGTGCACGGAGAGTGGGCAGGAGACTCCTCCCAGCACCTCGGGAGTGGGAGCCCATGTTGTCCCACGGAGGGGCAGAGTCGGGGGCCTTTGTGTGGGCCGAGGGCGGAGTCACAGACTGACACAGCGCCTTGAAAAAGCCGCACACGGGGACGGAGCGAGAGCCAATTCCAACACTGGAACTTTTCAGTGTGGGCAGGGGGTTTCACTCAGAGGGCGAGACTTCCAGTGTAACATCCTGGTCTGCGCGCACAGATAGTGAACAAGAGTTTCCTCCAAGCGCCCCGGGAGTGGGTGCCCGCCCATGTTACCGGACAGAGTGGCAGAGCCAGAGGATTTTGAGTAGGCGGAAGCCCCAGCTGATTATGCTAGCGGCTCTGACTGACTGAGCCTTACCCAGAGCCCTGTGCTGAATGGGAATAGAGTGGGGAGTTGCCAGCTCTTTGAGCCTCTTACTATCCAGGCAGAGGCAGCAGCAACTCCATAGCTGGATTATCAGGCTACTAATTGAGGAAGGAAAGAGTAGGAGAGAGGCTCCAGGAACACGGACTCTCTCACTGTCGGAGCCTATAAATGCTAATGAGCCTCGACTGCCAACGAGACTGAAACACAATACATGACATCGCCATAGAGACTTATCAACTGCAAACCTCTACCTGAGCGTGCCAAAGGGGCAGAACCCGGGGTACAGAGTCACCGACCAGGAAGAGGGAGAGAAAAGAAAAAGCAGGAAGATAACCTCTCAAAATCAGAATAATCCGCAGACTTTATAACCTATCCCATTTTATTATATTTGTTTGTTTGTTTCTCTTATCTTCATCCTTGATTTTTTTTTTCCTCCTCCAATTTGGTCGTTTAACTCTGTACCGGTCTTACTCTCTCCTCTCCTTGAACTACACTACCCATAAGTGTTACATCTCCCATTATCTTTTCTTTCCTCTTCCTTTCTCTCTATGAGGGTTGCACTCCAAAACCCTTAATTCTCTCTCTCTCCTCTTTTTTTTCTTTTTTCATCTTTTAGTGGTTCCCTCTTTTTTTTTCTCTCTCTCTCTCTCTTTTCTGCCTCTATATTAGTTTCTTCCTTTCTTCTTTACGTCTCCTCTCATTCAAACCTCAATAACAAACAAATTATTTTATCTGGGACTCAAACTTATGTTGGTGGCATTTTGGGGGGTTTTTACTTCACCTTTTTAACTCAATAGCAGTGCTCCCATCCCTGGCTCTCCATTTTATCAAGCTCTTGTTCCACTAAATACAATAGTAATTTTTTAATTTGTCCCCCCATTTTCCTGTTTCCCTCTTACTCCTCTCATCATAACTCTTAGTCAACCAACACCTAAGCGCAAATCATTTTATTCTTGATCCAAATTTTTTCATTATTTGCTTTTTGTGGGTACATAACCCCCTTTTTTATTTTTTTTTTTTATTTTTTTTTTCTTGCCCCTTTATTACTTTTCCCCAATTCAGGCCCTCCATTACAGGCATTGTTTGTTCTATTAAATACAATATAATTCACAGTTCACCACAAGATTTTCTCAAGAAAGAGGGGAGAGGAGAGGAGAGGAAAAAAGGAGGGGGGAAATAATTTCCTTTTTTAAAATTTTTATTTTATTTTATTTTTCTTTATTTCATTATTACTTTTTTAAAAAAAACACAACTTTTTTCGATTTTTTATTTTTTTAACTTTTTATTTTTTATTAAATGTCATTAATACTATCAACAAAACCACCCTCAGATGCCATTAAGGAAGAGAAAATTGAATATCATGGATACAAAAGAAAGAGAGGTAACACAGCTAGATGAGGAAAAATCTATGGAGAAAAAATTTAATATATTGGAAACCTTGGAGTTAAATGACAGAGAATTCAAGATAGAAATCCTAAAAATACTCAGAGATATACAAGAAAACACAGAAAGGCAATTTAGGGAGCTCAGAAAACAACTCAATGAACACAAAGAATATATGTCCAAGGAAATTGAAACTATAAAAACAAATCAAACAGAGATGAAAAACTCAATTCACAAGCTGAAAAACGAGGTAACAAGCTTGGCTAATAGAACAGGCCAGATAGAAGAGAGGATTAGTGAAATAGAAGACAAGCAACTTGAGGCACAACAGAGAGAGGAAGAAAGAGACTCAAAAATTAAAAAAAATGAGATAGCCCTACAAGAATTATCTGACTCCATCAGAAAGAATAACATAAGAATAATAGGTATATCAGAGGGAGAAGAGAGAGAAAATGGAATGGAGAACATACTCAAACAAATAATAGATGAGAACTTCCCAAGCCTGTGGAAAGAACTAAAGCCTCAAATTCATGAAGCAAACAGAACTCCGAGTTTTCTTAACCCCAACAAACCTACTCCAAGGCACATCATAAATGAAATTGGCACAAACCAATGACAAGGAAAAAATTCTCAAGGCAGCCAGGGAAAAGAAGAATACAACATATAAAGGAAGGCCCATTAGATTATTATCAGATTTCTCAGCAGAAACTCTACAAGCTAGAAGAGACTGGACCCCAATATTTAAAGTCCTGAAAGAGAGGAACTTTCAGCCACGAATACTATACCCATCAAAGCTATCCTTCAAATATGAAGGAGAAATAAAAACATTCACAGATACAGAAGATAAGGGAATTTATCATCAGAAAACCCCCACTCCAGGAATTACTAAAGGGGGTTCTCCAATCAGATACAAAGAACAAAAAAAAAATAAAGCCACAAGTAAAAGCTCCAAGAAGAACACAATAAAACCAAACTTAAACTGTGACAACAACAAAAAGAAAGGGGGGAGAGGATGGAGATTAACAGTAGCAAAGGACAATAGAGTGCAAAAGTACTCACAAAATAGTGCGCTACAATGAACAGGGTAGGAACCCTTTTCATTACCTAAAGGTAACCACCATTGAAAAAACCACCACAGAAGCACATGAGATAAAAAAGATAGCAACAGTGGAAAGATGTATGGAATAAAACCAAATAAAAACAAAAGATAAAAAAACGAAAGAGAAGGATCAAACAAGACACAAAACTAACAGAAAGCAAGCTATAAAATGGCAATAGGGAACTCACAAGTATCAATAACTACACTAAATGTAAACGGATTAAACTCACCAATAAAAAGACACAGAGTAGCAGAATGAATTAAAAAAGAAAATCCAACTGTATGCTGCCTACAAGAAACTCATCTAAGTAACAAGGATAAAAACAAATTCAAAGTGAAAGGCTGGAAACCAATACTCCAAGCAAATAACATCCAAAAAAAAGCAGGCGTAGCAATACTCATATCTGATAATGCTGACTACAAGACAACAAAAGTACTCAGAGACAAAAATGGCCATTTCATAATGGCTAAGGGGACACTGAATCAAAAAGACATAACAATTCTTAGTATATATGCACCAAACCAAGGAGCACCAAAATATATAAGACAGCTACTTATTGACCTTAAAACAAAAACTGACAAAAATACAATCATACTTGGAGACCTCAATACACCGCTGACGGCTCTAGATCGGTCATCCAAACAGAGAATCAACAAAGATATAGTGGCCTTAAACAAAACACTAGAGCACCTGGATATGATAGACATCTACAGGACATTTCATCCCAAAGTGACTGAGTATACATTTTTCTCCAGTGTACATGGATCATTCTCAAGAATTGACCATATGTTGGGCCACAAAAACATCAGCAAATTCAGAAAAATCGAAGTTGTACCAAGCATATTTTCTGATCATAAAGCCTTCAAACTAGAATTCAACTGCAAAAAAAGGAAAAAAATCCCACAAAAATGTGGAAACTAAACAACATACTTTTAAAAAATGAATGGGTCCAAGAAGAAATAAGTGCAGAGATCAAAAGATATATACAGACTAATGAAAATGACAATACGACATATCAGAATCTATGGGATGCAGCAAAAGCAGTGATAAGAGGGAAGTTCATATCACTTCAGGCATATATGAACAAACAAGAGAGAGCCCAAGTGAACCACTTAACTTCCCACCTTAAGGAACTAGAAAAAGAAGAACAAAGACAACCCAAAACCAGCCGAAGAAAGGAGATAATAAAAATCAGAGCAGAAATAAATGAAATAGAGAACAGTAAAACTATAGAAAAAATTAATAGAACAAAGAGCTGGTTCTTTGAAAAGATCAATAAAATTGACAAACCCTTGGCAAGACTTACCAAGGAAAAAAGAGAAAGAACTCATATAAACAAAATCCAAAATGAAAGAGGAGAAATCACCACGGTCACCGTAGATATACAAAGAATTATCGTAGAATACTATGAAAAACTTTATGCCACTAAATTCAACAACCTAGAAGAAATGGATAAATTCCTAGAAAAATACAACCTTCCTAGACTGAGTCAAGAAGAAGCAGAAAGCCTAAACAGACCTATCAGTAGAGAAGAAATAGAAAAAACCATTAAAAACCTCCCCAAAAATAAAAGTCCAGGCCCAGACGGCTAAACCAGCGAATTTTATCAAACATTCAAAGAAGACTTGGTTCCTATTCTACTCAAAGTCTTCCAAAAAATGGAAGAAGAAGCAATACTTCCAAACACATTTTATGAGGCCAACATAACCCTCATACCAAAACCAGGCAAGGATGGCACAAAAAAAGAAAACTACAGACCAATATCTCTAATGAATACAGATGCTAAAATACTAAACAAAATATTATCAAATCGAATACAAAAACATATTAAAAAAATAATACAACATCATGATCAAGTGGGATTCATCCCAGAATCTCAAGGATGGTTCAACATACGTAAAACGGTTAACGTAATACACCATATCAACAAAACAAAGAACAAAAACCACATGATCTTATCAATAGACGCCGAAAAGGCTTTTGATAAAATACAACACAATTTTATGTTTAAGACTCTCAACAAAATGGGTATAGAAGGAAAATATCTCAACATGATAAAGGCCATATATGATAAACCATCAGCTAACATCATATTAAATGGCACAAAACTGAAGGCTTTTCCCCTTAAATCAGGAACAAGACAGGGTTGTCCACTCTCTCCATTGTTATTTAATGTGGTACTAGAGGTTCTAGCCAGAGCAATCAGACAAGACAAAGAAATAAAAGGCATCTATATCGGAAAAGAAGAAGTAAAGGTATCACTTTTTGCAGATGATATGATCCTATACATCAAAAACCCCAAAGAATCCACAAAAAGACTACTAGAAACAATAAGCCAATACAGTAAGTTCGCATGATACAAAATTAACATGCAGAAGTCAATAGCCTTTCTATATACCAACAATGAAACAACTGAGAACGAACTCAAAAGAATAATCCCTTTCACAATTGCAACAAAAAAAATAAAATACTTAGGAATAAACATAACAAAGAATGTAAATGACTTATATAATGAAAACTATAAACCATTGTTAAGAGAAATTGAGAAAGATATAATGAGATGGAAGAATATTCCTTGTTCTTGGTTAGGAAGAATAAATATAATCAGGATGGCTATATTACCCAGAGCAATATACAAATTTAATGCAATTCCCATCAAAATTCCAATGACATTTTTTAAAGAAATAGAGCAAACAATCATCAGATTTATATGGAACTATAAAAAACCCCGAATAGCCAAAGCAATCCTAAAGAAAAAGAATGAAGCTGGGGGCATTACAATACCTGACTTCAAACTATATTATAGGGCCACGACAATCAAAACAGCATGGTATTGGCAGAAAAATAGACACTCAGACCAATGGAACAGAATAGAAATTCCAGAAATAAAACCACATATATATAGTCAAATAATTTTTGATAAAGGGGCCAACAACACACAATGGAGAAAAGAAAGCCTCTTCAATAAATGGTGCTGGGAAAACTGGAAAGCCACATGCAAAAGAATGAAACTGGACTACAGTTTTTCCCCCTGTACTAAAATTAACTCAAAATGGATCAAAGATCTAAACATAAGACCTGAAACAATTAAGTACATAGAAGAAGACATAGGTACTCAACTCATGGACCTGGGTTTTAAAGAGCATTTTATGAATTTGACTCCACAGGCAAGAGAAGTGAAGGCAAAAATTAATGAATGGGACTACATCAGACTAAGAAGTTTTTGCTCAGCAAGAGAAACTGATAACAAAATAAACAGAAAGCCAACTAAATGGGAACTGATATTTTCAAACAACAGCTCAGATAAGGGCCTAATATCCAAAATATACAAAGAACTCATAAAACTCAACAACAAACAAACAATCCAATAAAAAAATGGGAAGAGGACATGAACAGACACTTCTCCCAGGAAGAAATACAAATGGCCAACAGATATATGAAAAGATGCTCATCTTCTTTAGCTATTAGAGAAATGCAAATCAAAACTGCAATGAGATACCACCTCACACCTGTTAGTTTAGCTATTATTAACAAGACAGGTAATAACAAATGTTGGAGAGGCTATGAAGAAAAAGGAACCCTCATACACTGTTGGTGGGAATGTAAAGTAGTACAACCATTATGGAAGAAAGTATGGTGGTTCCTCAAAAAACTGAAAATAGAACTACCTTATGACCCAGCAATCCCTCTACTGGGTATATACTCCAAAAACTCAGAAACATTGATACGTAAAGACACATGCAGCCCCATGTTCATTGCAGCATTGTTTACAGTGGCCAGGACATGGAAACAACCAAAAAGCCCATCAATAGACGACTGGATAAAGAAGATGTGGCACATATACACTATGGAATACTACTCAGCCATAAGAAATGATGACATCGGATCATTTACAGCAAAATGGTGGGATCTTGATAACATGATACGAAGCGAAATAAGTAAATCAGAAAAAAACCAGGAACTGCATTATTTCATACGTAGGTGGGACATAAAAGTGAAACTAAGAGACACTGATAAGAGTTTGGTGGTTACGGGGGGGGGGGGAGGGGGAAAGGGAGAGGGAAAGGGGGAGGGGGAGGGGCACAAACAAAACTAGATAGAAGGTGACAGAGAACAATCTGACTTTGGGTGATGGGTATGCAACATAATTGAACGACAAGATAACCTGGACTTGTTATCTTTGAATATATGTATCCTGATTTATTGATGTCACCCCATTTAAAAAATAAAATTATTTAAAAAAAAAAAAGAGTGTGCAAAAAGAATGGAGTAAAGAATAAGCCAACACAGCATTTCAATCAGGGGTCGTTTTGTCCCCCGAGAGACATACGTCAAAGTCTAGAGACAGTTGGGGGTCATAGTTGGGGACCATGGGGCATGATTAACTCAAACATCTAGTGGGCAGAGGCCAAGGGTGCTGCTGAAGACCCCAGTGCACAGCACAGCCCCGCAGTAGAGTTATCTGGTGCAAAATGTCAAGGTTGAGAAATCCCATGAAGGTGTTTGGCCTAACTAATTAGGATAAACAACAAAGAAAGCCAAATTAAGGTGATTAATTTGAGGTCAGACTCAAAATGAGGAAACAAAAGAGAGCAATCATAATTTTCATTAGCATCACATTCCTCAGAGACCATGAACAGCACACTGATGGTCCCATCTGATTGTCACAGTGCTCTGAGGGATGTTTCGATATCCTTTCTGTATTAAATGGGAACATAGGTGGTTTGACCACTTGTAAAACTCAGAGAAACTTGGATAAAAAGAAAAATCTGTTGGACTATTAAGCTCTGGGTCTTAACAGTGTGCTACACAGGCTTCCTAAATTCACCATGTTTCCAAGTAAAGCCAACAACAGAGGCAGTGCAAGCAAAAGATATCTATGTGCATACATGCATACATGCTGTACATATATGCATATTTATATATTTTAAAATATATTTTAAAGTCATAAGTCTAGCAACATGGAAGAATAATCTGCACTGGATTGCCACAACCAAGATGCCAGATCACACTGTTAGCTGCTTAGAACAGGAGGGATTCCCGCCATCAAACATCTGGCGCCTTCCCTCTGGCCCTCCTACTCAGAGAGCTGGTGGTGGATAGATTCAGACTTCCTCTCAGTATCTGCATTTTTCTGGCCTTCCAGTTACTTCCTAACTCACCAAACTCCATAGCCACCTGGATAATTTTTAGATTTGCAAGAGAAATGACTAAGAACAAAAAAGCTGATTTTGCAGGAACTCAGAGGGCCATGTGTATGTAAGTGTTGTCATTCATTGACTGTGGGATGGGTGCTGAGAATGGGTTAGGAGCAAGGAGGCAGCCAGGCCAGAAAACCATGGCTAATGTGGGACTGGCCCCCAGGCTGCAAGGCAAAGGTGGAGGGACCTTCCACCACGCAGTGATAAATGCAGCAGCATTCTGGGCCCTGAATTTCCACTCCGTGCCTGGACTTCTAAACCGTGTTGAAAAGAAATGAAAGGAGAGAGTAGGCGAGAAAGGGACTTTGCATGCTCTTCCTTTCTGCAGTTATACCATCTGTTTTCAGACAAGGGATTATTTCTTATTTCACTTTAGTTTTGCTTTTCTATATACATTTTGAATTATAGAAAATATTTAGCACACAGGACTGGCTTTTAGACTATGAGTTATATTCTTAAGGTCATCCTAGAGATTTGCTTTTTGCTCTGTCCTCCCACCAGTACCTGGCATGTGGGAGACCCTGAGTTAACAGGGAACTAACTCTAATAAGCCCACCTAAACTCAATATAGTTGAAGGCTCAGCACAAATCTCCCCTCTGCCGCAGTGCCTTTGAGGACCTATAGCCTGTGCTGTTCATTCATTCAATATAATTTTTTCTTGAGCATTAAATATGTGCCAACATTATACAAAGTGAAATAAGTAAATCAGAAAAAACCAGGAACTGCATTATTCCATACGTAGGTGGGACATAAAAGTGAAACTAAGAGACATTGATAAGAGTGTGGTGGTTACAGGGGGAGGGGGGAAAGGGAGAGGGAAAGGGGGAGGGGGAGGGGCACAAAGAAAACAAGATAGAAGGTGACAGAGGACAATCTGACTTTGGGTGATGGGTATGCAACATAATTGAAAGACAAGATAATCTGGACTTGTTGATCTTTGAATATATGTAACCTGATTTATTGATGTTGCCCCATTAAAAAAATAAAATTATAATTAAAATAAAAATATGGACTGAGTCGCAGCTCGTATCTTAAAAATTTATATGTTGGTCTGTTCGTATCTCAAGGTACCACTGTACTATGTTCATGGATAGGAAGATTAAACATCATTAAAATGTCTATATTACCCAAAGCAATCTATAATTTCAATGCAATTCCTATTAAAATACCAATGGCATACTTCAAAGCTATAGAACGAATATTCCAAAAATTTATAAGGAACCTAAAAAGAACATGAATAGCCTCTGCAATTTTGAAAATGAAGAATAAAGTGGAAGATATCACACTTCCTGATACCAAATTATACTACAAGGCAATAGTAATCAAAACAGCTTGGTACTGACATAAGAACAGGCATATAGATCAATGGAACAGAAGAGAGAACCCAGAAATAAACCAACACCTTTATGATCAATTGATATTTGACAAAGGAGATAAAAGCATACATTGAGTAAAGACAGTGTCTTTAATAAATGGTGTTGAGAAAATTGGACAGATACATGCAAAAAAAATAAAACTAGACCACCAGTTACACCATTCACAAAAATAAACTCAAAATGAATAAAGACTTAAAGGTAAGTCGTGAAACCATAAACACCTTGGAAGAAAACATAGGCAGTAAGCTCTCCAATATCTCTTGTAGCAATCTTTTTGCCGATTTATCTCCATGGGCAAGTGAAATAAAGGACAAAATAAACAAATGGGACTATATCAAACTATAAAGATTTTGCACAGCAAAAAACACCATGAACAAAATAAAAAGACAACCCATACAATGGGAGAACATATTCGCCAGTACGTCTGACAAGGAGTTAATAACCAAATTTATAAAGAACTTGTAAAACTCAACAGGAAGGTAAACAATCCAATTAAAAAATGGGCAAAGGAACTGAATAGACACTTCTCCAAAGAGGACATACAGATGGCCAATAGGCATATGAAAAAATGTTCCACATCACTAATCATCAGAGAAATGCAAATAAAAATCACAATGGGATACCACCTCACACCTATCAGAATGGTGCTCATTAACAAATCAACACACAACAAGTGCTGGCAAGGGTGTGGAGATAAAGGAACCCTCCTGCATGGCTGCTGGGAATGCAGATTTGTGCAGCCACTGTGGAAAAGAGTGTAGTGTTTCCTAAAAGAATTAAAAATGGAACTGCCTTTTGACCCAGCTATCCCACTTTTAGGAGTATATCCTAAGAATACCAAATCACTGATTCAAAAGAAGATATGCATTCTCATGTTTATCACAGCATTGCTTACAATAGCCAAGATCTGGAAACAGCCCAAGTGTTCATCAGTGGATGAGTGGATTAAGAAGCTGTGGTACATATATATCATACAACGGAATACTATGTGGCCATGAAAAAGAAGACAATCTTACCTTTTGCGATGGCATGGATGGACCTGGAGATCATTATGCTAAGTGAAATAAGCCAGGCAGAGAAAGATAAATATCCTATGATCTCAGTTATGTATGGAATCTAATGAACAAAGTGAACAGAGGAATGGAATAGAGGCAGAGGCGGGGTCACAGGGACCAGAGGGACAGCTGTCAGAGGGAAGGAGGATGAGGGGATGGAATCAGAGAAAGTAAGTGAGACAGAGAATAGAAGTCTCGACAAGAGTGATGTGAAAAATGGGCATGAACTGACTAAGAATAAAAACAGGATTGCTGAAGAAAAGGCACAAACATATATTGGCCCCAGTTCCTGGTGTCCCCATTTCTTAGCCATCTGAGTGTAGAGTAGGTGGACTCTGGCACTCGTCCAAATGTGGATGGTGTTTTGGTGTCAAGTTATAAGAGAAGGACAAGAGGTCAAGCGTGTGAAGGATATCTGCAAGATAGCAATGGGAGAGAAACAAATTGTAAGCTGGACAGTGAATATGGAAAGAAATTAAGAAGGAGGCTGTAAGGGAAACCAGAAACTAGATCTCAGTGTGGAGCTAAGGACTGAACTCCTGGGAAGAAAGAAGGGAATTGGAAAGAAAGGAAGTTGTGACCTGAGAGTAAATGCCTGAATTCACAGGGTCAGGAGTGGGAGATGTCACTAACAAACGTGAGAGTGTGGTTACAGATGAGTGGCTGAAGTGGTGTAAGTCCAATAACTGCAAAAATTAATGTAAGATATAACGAGTAAAGCAAAAATGTTAAAAAAAAAAGTAGAACCAAATCTTTAGCACATTTTATTTTTCTTCATGATATCACATACGCTTGTCTGAATTTGGATAAACAAAAGTATTTTCAGCCTGACCAGGCGGTGGTGCTGTGGATAGAGCATCGGACTGGGATGTGGAAGGACCCAGGTTCGAGACCCCGAGGTCTCCAGCTTGAGCGTGGGCTCATCTGGCTTGAGCAAAAAGCTCACCAACTTGGACCCAAGGTTGTTGGCTCCAGCAAGGGGTTACTCTGTCTGCTGAAGGCCCCCGGTCAAGGCACATGTGGGAGGGCGGTCAATGAGCAACTAAGGTGTTGCAACAAAAAACTGATGATTGATGGTTCTCATCTCTCCATTCCTGTCTGTCTATCCCTGTCTATCCCTCTCTCTGACTCTCTCTCTCTGTCCCTGTAAAAAAAAAAAAAGTATATTCAATAAACAGAAAGTGAAATTTGGGGGAGAAGGGATGGGACACCTTGTTGCCAGGGCTGAGAGGGGCAGGTAAAAGCTGTCACTCCCCTTCTCTGGATCTTACTTTCCTCATATGTAAAATGAAGGTAATGCTACTGATCGCCTTAAATTGTTTTGAGAATTAAATTAAGTAAATGAATTAAGGATGTAATGCCTGACATCTGAGAAGAACTTATATAAACTCCCAAATGCACTTGGGTTTATACCACGTTTTATTAGTATTTTCTTATATTAATGTAAAGTTTTAATTATCAATTATAAATGATATTACTGAAGTACAAAAATATTTTTAAATAAAATAGTCACAATAACTGATTTCTAAAGGACTTTCATAAGATGTGTCAGATTTAGCTGTTAAATACTTTTTATATTCTTTTATTTGGTAACTTCTGCCCAGAGGTAGTATCAGCCAGTTTGAACTTCATACTTTTCAGAGTTGTTGTGGAAGGTAATTAATTCCTGGAGACTTTCTGCCCAGAGATTCTTAGAAACTAAAATAATTTATGCTAAAATGTAAGTAATTTTATTTAAATTAAAAGGTTATAGGTTAAAGCTTCTATTTCCAGTGAAGATGAAATAAGTCAGTCTTTTTCAACTATCTGTCTGGGGATCGGTCCCTCAGAAATCTCGTGCCGGTCCGTGAAAGAGTGAACCACCCTGATGTTCTATGAAGATTATACACCCAGTGACCATAGTCGAATTTGCTTATGCTCAGGATGATTTCTGCCTTAGCGGTCCTAAAAATAATTCTCTTATTTTCCCTGGTCCCCTAGTGTAAAAAGATTGAAAACCAATGGGATAACTGATGCACAGACCCAAGAGTGAGCACTCCAGAGCAGTGCGCCAAGGCCTGCACAAAGGAAGTGAGTATGTTCACCTTGACTTCTGACCTTGATTTCCACCTGCTCGGAAGGTGTGGCATGGAACCCTGTGATACTGAACCTCAATTTCTCCACCTCAAAATACACATATTATTTGCTATCTACCTCCAAAGTTCTGTAAATGCCCAAGTGAAGTAATGTACAGTCTGAATTTTATAAATCCTCCATGAAAAAGGATATATCATTCACAGGGCCAGCTGGCCAGCTGGCTCGTGCTTGTCAGTTGCGCTTGGGCTTTTGGCTGCTGCTTGGCAGGAGCTGTCTCCTGTACTTTTTTTTAATCGCTGTAGAACATTCTCATTTACCAGATGGTTTTCCTTACGTTGAAAAGCCATTGTTTTCTGTTAACTGGAGTCATTGTTCTTCCTAAAATAATGAAAATATACACATTGACTATAAAAGAGGAGCTCTTTTCATAGTTAGAAAGTTGACTTATGATAAAATGAGCCTCTAACCTGGCACATGGAGTTACTGTGCTGAAGACTCAGGGGCTTACTTGAAAATGAGCCAAGTGCATTTAAAATGCTCATTACCCACAATGAACGGGCAGTTCTGGGTCACATGCATATTAATCAACAGGGACTGCTGGGAACCCAGATGTGCAGGTGTTTTTTCTACAGAAATGTGCGTGTAAAAGTGATTTGCATATTCAATTTCTCATGGCAGCTCAATGGATCTGCCAGTAGTTCAGCACTTTCCTGAAAATCTCAACTGAGAGATTTCATTTATTTTAGTGCATAGAGAAAGAAAGCAGCCTCAAACTATAAAGAAATTCTTCATTTTTTGAAAGAAAGTAGGTCATGCTAATTACACAAAATGTTTGTGTCACACAGCATAATAAAAATAATTATGGTGGCATGAATACAAATTAAGAAGAAACTAAGCAGATAAGAAAGTTTTATAAATTATAGGTAAAATATGAATATGAAACCCCAATTAAAAATAGTAGCAAATGACTTTTTAAAAAACACTTTGAGCCTGACCTTTGGTGGCGCAGTGGATAAAGCATCGACCTGGAAATGCTGAGGTCGCTGGTTCGAAACCCTGGGCTTGCCTGGTCAAGGCACATATGGGAGTTGATGCTTTCTGCTCCTCCCCCCCCTCTATCTCTCTCTCCTTTCTAAAATGAATAAATAAAATAAAAATAAAATTTTAAAAAAAAGAGGGTAGAAAAAAAATAAAGAAATAAAAAACACTTTGAAATTCTCATTACACATGGATGGACCAAGAAATTATGTACAGGATTCTCGCTGAAGACCATTCACAATGCACCATCCAATGCTCATCACACTCAAAAGCTGTGAGATTGAATATGTAGCCTGAAAGATGATAGCTAATGGAGGCTTCCTACACTCTAGTGGTTTGGGGGCTGTAGAAAACATTCTTCATACTCTGTTTCAGTGTGTGTGTGTGTGTGTGTGTGTGTGTGTGTGTCTGTGTGTAATGGCCACTAAGATTATGAATTTCTTTTTAAAAAATATAAGAAAAGGACTAAACTGCGGGAAAGAGTCAGAATGTTGTTGATGAAGACATCTGTTCCACAGTTTGATCTTCTTGATGGTACCTAGAATTTCAGCAGCAAAGTAATGCATTTAGGTTCTAGAGATATAAATACCCTACTGAGAGCCTGCTCTTGACCATACCACATGAAATAAAATAATTAACCCTTTGTGTAGTGAGTTTTTTTTCATGCTTTCTGACCCCTGGGAGTGAGTTTTTTTTTTCAAAAAATGAAATTAGTTCCAGTTCCAGTTTTATTAACTTAAAATCATGTTTGTTTGATAACCAATTTATGGAAACAAGAAGAACATACATTTGCCCTTTTTAAATGTTGCCTTACACATTTTTAAAATAAAAATTTTTGTTATCTCATGCAATTCTTGCGTATCTCCCAGTGTGTAAATAAAGAAGTACCTGTATTGTTATTAGCAGAATCTCAAATATGTACTCACATACAATGATATTCTTAGGACAATTTATAGGTATTTTTATTTATTCCTTACATTTAAAACTTTTTCAAACTGTGGTATTCCTCAAAACATGGATGCAGCAAAGTAGTTTGTTACATCCAATGCACATCACCCTGGGTCCCTCCGTTTACGTCCCCTCTTGTAGTGTGCTGACATACAAAGCATTTTCGTTGCGGCTTATCCTTTGAGGCTGTTGCAGGGATTGGCTTTGGGAAGTGACACCCTGAAAGACGAAGGCTGTCTCCTACTGACAATGGTTGGCCTCTTCTGGGTGATTTCCCCTCTTTCACAAACTCTTCCAAAAGCTGATTAATGAGCTTCAGTCTGAAGTCAGATAGCTGTGGTCTTCCTCCAGTCTTCCTCTGATATGCAATGTATGAGTTCAAAATAGCAATGTCGCCTGATCAGGCAGTGGCACAGTGGATAGAGCGTCGGACTGGGATGCAGAGGACCCGGGTTCGAGACCCTGAGGTCGCCAGCTTGAGTGTGGGCTCATCTGGTTTGAGGAAAAGCCCACCAGCTTGAACCCAAGGTCGCTGGCTCCAGCAAGGGGTTACTTGGTCTGCTGAAGGCCCGCGGTCAAGGCACATATGAGAAAGCAATCAATGAACAACTAAGGTGTTGCAACGCGCAATGAAAAACTAATGATTGATGCTTCTCATCTCTCTTCGTTTCTGTCTGTCTGTCCCTGTCTATCCCTCTCTCTGACTCACTCTCTGTCTCTGTAAAAAAAAAAAAAAAAAAAGCAATGTCAATTTCATGAAAAAAAGTTTTATATACCATTTCATGGTTTTTCTTACATTATCTATAAAACTTATTTGCATATCAGCCTTGTCAATCAAACCCATACTTTCATTATACCTAACCACACTTAGTGGCTTGGGAATGCTTTGCCCAGTAGTGTAATCACTTTTGCCAGTTTCAATCATCAAGTCCTTATGAATTGAAGTTAGCATGTTGACCTCTCTTTTGTCACACCATCTTTGAGCTAACATGATTGTAGTATGTCTTGAGATGCATTCACCCTTTTTTGTATTCACCAGCTCAAAGTTTAAAGACGTACATGTACGATCATACTCTGGATGTTCAGGAGGCATGAGGACATACATGAATATTCATACTACTCAAAGAGTTAACTCTAATGCCTCTTTCAAATACTGTTTTATTTTATTCTTTAGCCCCAAACCCACATATAATTGAGAAGAAAACAGACCCCAAGAGTATATACTATATGACATTCTGGAAAAAGTGAAACTAGGGTCAGAAAAGAGATCAGTGGTTGTCAAGAACTGGGGGTGAGGGGGAAAAGCTGAGCACAGAGGGCACAGGGACTTTGGGGAATGGGCCATGTTCTGTGTTGGGATTGCCACCAGCAGTCATAGGATGTATGCAAATTATACTGCAATAAACATAACAAAACATTCCCATAAACATTTTTTGCCATGGATAAGCAGGGTGATTTAATGTGGAATACAGTCTTGAACTCATTGCCATTTCTTTCCCTACTGAGCATGTATCCACTCAGTAGCCATGACCCAATCATGTTTGCAATGGTCACTAGAGCCAACAGTGCTGAGTCAAATCCCAGAATGCCAGGTTTTCCTCATGAGAGGGTGAGTGTGCAACTGGGCATGCTGCTTCCCAGAGCAATGCCCTTTCTGGCTCTTACAACCACTGCTGTCCCATCAGCGCTAACTACCGTCAACATCTGTCAAGAAAAATGAGTATTGGCTAAATAACAAATCTCTTTGTATATGACATGGGTGGCAGATAGAAAGTAGAGCAAAAAGTCATCAAGCACTCCTGCATAAAAGACGTACTAGTTAGGTGCTCACAGAGGAAATTCCTATTTTGCATTTTAATGGTTTCATCTAGCTTAGCACATGCACATATGTAGTGCCTTCCACACTGCACATGGCTGGGATTGTAAAACATTGTCGTAAAGGAATTGCCAAGGGTTTTTTCTCCTTTCCATCCAGATGCCATGTCATTGATGTTGAATTTACAAGCTTCTTGGATAGACTATGACATTCACCCTTTGGCAATGAGAAAAGTAACAGACATGAAGGCATATCTTCAAAGTTTCTCAACAGACAACATGGTGAAGACTAAGAGAAAATATTAGATTATCATTTTAGTTCCTATTCAAACTTCTACTGCCTGAGCAAAATCCTTATATTGAAGACTCCTTTGTCCCAATTTAATCAGGTTCAAATCCTGCGTTTACCCCCCAATAAATCTTATTTATTACACCCACACAATTATTCTGAAGTAGCATTTATATAGTTATTACATTGGTACAGTATGTATCAATGAACCACCAAGAAGCCATTGAACCATTTTATAAATTTTGATTATAATACAACATATTTGCAACAAACAAAAGTGGGAAATTAACTAATATAAATGGTAAGTAGTAAATGATGTGAAAACAAATTAGAGAAATTGTCTTCAGCCTGTTAACTAAGATTTAGCAGACATGAACAGGTCAGCCTCGGTCAGCTTAGACTTCATAGCCCAGAGGCAGCGATGTTTCAGCACCATTCTGTAGCAGTCATATCTCACATTTCAAAATCATCAAAAATATTTAAGCAAAACACATTTGGGCTATTATTTTTATTATGTGTGCTATTATTTTTATCTATGACATAGCTCAACTGCAGACAGGACCCTTGGTAAAGCACCTGTACCAATATAAACCATAAGTTAAGAACTTTCACTGAAGGAACTTACAGCCTTTTCTTTTTTGAGGCTGAGTAAACTAGATCCAGTCAGTTAGCCATGTTCCTTCCTCAAGGTCACACCATTAATTAATTGCAGTTGGCAAGAGATAGATCCAGCCTCCTGTCTCCTGCCTGCCCCTTGATTGATTACTGGCAGTCTGCCTAGATTGGAGGTTATCAAGTATTAGTGAGAATTAGTGTCACCTGGAGAGACTTGTTAAAACACAGATCACTGGGACCCACCCCCAGACTTCCTGACTCAGTAGTTCTGGGTAGGGCTAAGGATTTGCCTCCTAGTAGTTCCCAAATAAGTTGATGATGCTGGTCCAGGGACCATACTTTGAAAACCACTAATGTCAAGCTCTTCTCTCCTGGTTCCTAAAATAGTGCCTCCCAAGTTTTAACATGCACACAAATTATTTAGTGATCTTGTTAAAATGCAGGTTCTGTATTTCTAATGAATTCCTAGATAAAGCCTGTTCAAACCGGTTCAGCAGATCTAATACCTAATATTTTTGTTGAGTTTGGTGAACCATTTGTTAAAATGGCACTTGTAATCAGGGCTCTCTGTAAGGTGGATGCCTGGGCAGCTGCCCAATGTGGAAATCACAAATTAACATTCCTTACTCTTTTTTTATGTTCATCTGCACAACAGCGTATTCTTAGCACCCGTAGTAACATTCATTCAACCATAGGTGAAAAAGATTGCAAGTGAGAATGTCAATCAAGAAGCAATATGGAAACATCTTGTTAAGATGTTTTATTGTTTTTTTGTCAGATATTATTTAATATTTTTTCATTAATATTTTTAAACTCTTTTATAACAATCTAGTTTTATGTATCTTTTTACTGTTCTTATTTAAGTATTTAAATGCATAAAATAATAAACTACCTTTTGGTATATAGTTTTTAATACTTAAAATGGTCATTAGGGCAGAGAACCGATTGTTAAATCATTTGAATCCCACCACTGGATAAAGCCAATGGTGGTGGGCCTTGGACTGACCGTGTTTTGAGGAAGCTCTAAAACATACTCAGCCACCAGGTAAAAACCAAGAGAAAAAGCTGAAAACACTCAAGTTGGTCAAGAAAAATATAGAACTCCTCAAATATGGCATCACTTATAGGAGTGTGTGCTTGGATATGTACTTGAAGCAATCTCCGCCACTTTCAGAGGTGCAGTAGGCCATTCATTCCCAGGCTTGTGTCATCACAAGCATCGCTCCGCAAGGGTCTCCAAGGTTTGTCAGTTGGCTCTCTTACACTTTCTCCTTTCCTTTGAGCAAGATGGCAGCATTCTATATCTCCCAGGGGATGGAGTACAAATGCTTGTGTGAAGCGAGAGTGTCTGGAGGTGCTAAACTGCCTGCACTTGGAACTGGTATGGAATTGTCCGTCTTGTGGCCACAGATTACACCTGCCTCATTCTACTGCCTTTTAAGTTTGGAGATCCATAAGAAAATGAGTGAGCAAAGCAGCTATGTGGGGCTTCATACCTGCAGTTCTAACCCAGCCTTCGGACCAAGGTTCTCTGAGTAAAGCATACCCGGTGACTCAAGGGTACCCTCACTTCTTTCCCCTCTCTCTGTTTCTCCAGTTGCAATTCTGACATTGATTTAGAAGCCTCCCTTGTTTTCTGTTCTAAAATGCTCAGATTTTAATCTGCCTCTTACAGATTAAATTTAAGTGGACAGTTTATGCCTTGATGTGTTCCTTCTCATTCATTTTTAAAATATTTTCAGCAACATTAAGAGTCATTCATTCAGCAATCCTTTGTGTTATTTAAACAGCAAAGACTTACTATGTGTCCTTCTTACAGAAATTTTAACTCTGTGTCATGCCGTGTACTGGAGACTGGTGATTCATTGGAGTATAATGCAGATCAAAGTCTTGTATTCTGAGGGGAAAGCCCTGAACTTTATACTGTGAAGCCTTGATTGATTTGGACTTTGCCTGTGTCCCAACTTTATCACATTCTACTTGCCCTGCTCCCTCTCTCCTACCACTGACTTCTCACCATGCACCATCAACTTTTTCCAGTTCGTAGACTACTCCAGGTTCACTCAGCCCCAGAACTTCTGCTCCAGTTGTTGCCCTGCCCACCTAACATGCTGCTCTCCTCACCCGGCCTTCTCATCCACCCAGATTCAGTGTCAAAGAGGGCTCCTGGGCTGCACTGTTTACAGTGGACACTTTTTACTCTGAGCACACCTATTCTTTCTTTCTTTCTTTCTTTCTTTCTTTCTTTCTTTCTTTCTTTCTTTCTTTCTTTCTTTCTTTCTTTCTTTCTTTCTTTCTTTCTTTCTTTCTTTCTTCCTTCCTTCCTTCCTTCCTTCCTTCCTTCCTTCCTTCCTTCCTTCCTTCTTTCTTTCTTTCTTTCTTTTTCTTCTTCTTCTTCTTCTTTTTTTTTAAACATCTTAGCCTTTTTTAGTTCCTATGTAATACTCATCTCAAGTTGTAGATACTTGATTTCTGTTGACCATAGGAAGGATGGGGCGGGCAGACAAGCTGGGTCACCAACCACGTTCCATGAGGACAGTAGCTGTATTTTCACTACTATGTTCCAAGTATCTAGCATATAGTTTGTATTAAATAAATGTTTATTAAATGGATGAAGTACCAATTAAATGCCTTAATACAAGTTATTAAAGTATTTTTTTTACAGAGACAGAGGGAGGGACAGACAGACAGGAAGGGAGAGAAATGAGAAGCATCAATTCTTCGTTGCGGCTCCTTAGTTGTTCATTGACTGCTTCCCCATATGTGCCTTGACCAGGGGGCTACAGCAGAGCGAGTGACCCCTTGTTCAAGCCAGCAACCTTGGACTTCAAGCCAGTGACCTTTGGGCTCAACCAGAGACCATGGGGTCCTGTCTATGATCCCACACTCAAGCCGGCAACCCTGTACTCAAGCTGGATGAGCCTATGCTTAACCTCGAAGTTTCAAACCTGGGTCCTCTGCATCCCAGTCTGATGCTCTGTCCACTGTGCCATCACCTGGTCAGGCTTAAAGTATTTCTAAATAGGGAATTTTTCTGACCTTCTTAACTTATCAATCATAACAATTTATATTTGTATGTTAAAAATGCTTATGTTCTTACATTTTATAATTTCTTTCTGAAAATGTATTTATTCAATTAACTAGCTCTACCAACAATTATTTTAAATATAAAGAAAGTAAAGAAAAATCTTTGGCTCATCCAAAGACATTTTAAATTGAATAATATGGGAATAATAATGACATTCTAAGTTACAATGATCTAAATTTAGTTGTATTACAAAATTAATTTAGACAGTTATATCATCTCCCATTGTTCCAACTTATAAATAAGAAGTATCTTATGTAATGATGCCTAGTCTGATGTAAAGCATTCACAATCTCCAAACTTTGCCTGCAGACTGGTTTTTTTAAAGCACAAGAAACACTACAGTAATCTTCTTTCTATTAAAACAGTGTTGTTATCATTAGTACATTTAATAGAATTAATTCCCTTGTGTCCAGCCTGGTTTAAAAAAATTTGTTTTGTTTGACCTTGTTATATAAGCAAAAATACTGTAAAAAATACTTTAATAACTTGTATTAAGGCATTTAATTGGTACTTCATCCATTTAATAAACATCAGACCTAAAGTCAGAAATCTTAATCTCTTGCTATTTTAAGGGGGGGGGAGAAGAACTATTAAATGTTTTAAGAATAAGAAAAAATCAAAAGCTATCATAGTGTTTTATTTTAAATGCTCTTTGGATAAAAACGTATCCACCTACAACAATAACAATAGAATATTTTCATTCTTTGGAGCTAATGAGCTTATCAGTTTTAGTCTCAGAGTTCCTGGTTAACTGAAGTAACATTCATTCTCACATTCTGGCAGAACTGCTTTCATTTACCCTTATTTGTAACTACATTTAATAAAAGAGACAAGAGCAGAAATTGAACATCAAGTAATGATAACAAACACTACCACTGAGATGACTCCAACAGTGCTTTTACGTCAGGTACTTCTCATCATGGTTGAAAGAGTTTCAAATGGTAGTGAATCAGTCACACCAAACATATGCCATGTGCTCAGTGTGGGAGAAGCCCTTCTGAAATGGTGAAATAAGGACCTCCAAAATTTGTTCTCTCTTAAAGCAGTGAGACATTGGCAAAAAAAAAACCAAAAAAAACAAAAAACAAAACAAAAAAAACAACGTTTTCAGAACTCTGGATATTAACCAAAGGCTTGCAACAATCCTTTGGTTAGTTACACATGTATGCAAAAAAAAACAGGTAAATCTTGGTAAGAACTGCAGGCTTGGTGACTTTCCTTTCTCCCTATTCTCATCCCTATTCCCTCAACTATACTGGAGTCATGAGGAACAACAGCCTCACAACCACGTATGCTGTGAAAACCAGCAGCCTGCTAGGCTGGTGAGGGCAGAAACAAGTTTGGAGACCCCTAAAAAACATCATCCTCAGAATTCTCTCATTTATGTGTCCATTCCCTTACTTGCTTCAATTACTCTAATGAATATTCTTGTTTCTTTTATTAACTTTTTAAAAATTGATTCTAGAGAAAGAGACAGACAAAAATATCAATCTGTTCCTTTGTGTACCCTGACCAGGAACTGAACCTACAACCTTTGTGTATAAGGGTGATGCTTTAACCAACTGAGCTATCTGGACAGGCCTTATGTGTTACTCTACGCAGATGTGCAAAAGTTAATAAATACCTGAAAGTGGACATATCTTCAACTTTACTAATTATTATCTAATTTTTTTCCCAAGTAGTTGTACCAATTTATTACTCCTGACAGAAATTTATAAAAGTTCCTAAGTTTCCTCTTTCTTCATGTGCTTGATAACACCTGATATTAATCAACTATTAAATTTTAGAACAAGAAATGTCATTTTAGTTTTAATTTGGATTTCCCATATTCCTAGTGAGGTTGAGCACCGTTTAATATGTTTATTAGGTTTTCTCATCTATGAATGACCTATTCATTTCCTTTCCCCATTTTTTTTATTGTCTTCTTATTGGTGTGTAGGAATTATTTACAGGTTCTGGATAGTTACTTTTTCTAATAAAATCTTGCAAATACTGTTTCTCCATGTGTCACTGTCTTCTAACTTAATTTTTTTTTTTGTATTTTTCTGAAGTGAGAAGCAGGGAGGCAGAAAGACAGACTCCTGCATGCGCCCAACCGGGATCCACCTGGCAAGCCTACTAGGGGGCGATGATCTGCCCACATGGGGAGTTGCTCTGTTGCAACTGGAGCCATTCTAGCACCTGAGGCAAGGTCATGGAGCCATCCTCAGCGCCGGGGGCCAACTTTGCTTCAATAGAGCTTTGGCTGCGGGAGGAGAAGAGAAAGGAGAGGGGAAAGAGTGGAGAAGCAGATGGGCACTTCTCCTGTGTGCCTTGGCTGGGAATCGAACCTGGGACATCTACATGCCAGGCTGATGCTTTACCACTGAGTCAACTGGCCAGAGCAACTTAATTTTTTATACACAAGTTTTTATTTTTATATAGTCAAATGTATCCATTATTTTCTTTCATAATGTGATCCTTTATGCTTCAATATAATAAAAATATTCTAATGTCTATAGAAATTTGGGAGCATTGCTTTGAACACTTTGGTGGTGGATCTATCTGGAATGCTTTTTGTACATTGTGTGAAGCAAAGTGAGAGACAAAGAATGGGTAAAATCATTAGACCTTTATGTTACCTGTCAGAGGTGAGATAAATAAGGTACAGTCTCATTTATCCACTTAGGTTTTCTTTTACTTAGGTTAATAGACCTTCTAATTCCTTACTAGGTCAGCACCAAACAAGAATTAGCTTTATGCTTTATGACTGAGCCTCTTTATTGTGCCTTGATGAGAAATGGGGTTTCTATAAGACCAAAAATATGCTAACACAAGTTTTTCTCATGTGTGGGGATGTGAATGGATTTATTTAACAGATATTTTATAAGTTTTTTCTACTCAGATAAACTATATCTGAGCAAGGAGGCTAAACTTGATGGCTGAGTGTGGCTGTCCAGAGAATCCTTTAACTATGGTATATCCCCTGCCTCTCACTGGTGAGTCTTCTAAGGACCCTCCTGACATTCTCTTTGCCTTCACCTGGTACTACCCACACAGCAGGTAGTGTCACACCCTTCAGGAACCTCACTTGGCCACTAAAATACACAGGCAAAGAGAATGCAACATTGTACCTATAGTGAACAATCATGTACTCTGCACTTAAAATTTTTTCTGAGGATAGATCTCATGTTAAGCATTATTTTTTTTTAAGTGAGAAGAGGGGAGATAGAGAAACAGAGTCCTTCATGTGCCCCACCAGGATCCACATGGCAACCCCCATCTGTGGCTGATGTTCGAATCAATGGAGCTATCCTTAGCACCCAGGGCCAGTGCTCAAACCAACCAAGCCACTTACTATGAGAGGGAAAAAGAGAGAGAAGGGGGAGTGGAAGAGAGAGAGAAGCAGATGGTCTTTCTCAAGTGTGCTCTGACTAGGATCAAACCGGGGACATCTACACAACAGACCGAGGCTCTATCCACTGAGCTAATCAGCCAGGGTCATGTTAAGCATTCTTACCACAAAGATAAGGATGTATTTCCCTTAGTTCTCTCACACATCAACATAAGGACAAAATAGGAAGAAGGTGAGAGGGTGTGGGTACAGCTCTCAGAACTAGCTAGTAGAAGTCAGAGTTATGATATGAACTTTCACAAATCGCTTGAAAAATTACCATAATGAGGAAAATGTCCAGTCAAGGGCTCAAGTATGGTTCATATTTTTAGCATGAGTACTTTAAAAGAAAGTGACTAATTTTGTGTTGCCTACTTACGGAGAGGAGATGCTAATCAGAGTTTATTACTCTTCTGAAATAGAACAGGAGAACAAACTGAGATATGAAGACAATATGTTTTTAAATGAGTTTCATTTCATATTTTAACTGACACAGAAAATGAAAGCTGTAATTGGGTTATAACTGTGGACCCTAGTAATGCCCCTAAGTTCAACAGCAGTCATGAAGTTATACACATGAACTCTTTCTGCTTCCAGCTTCATTACAACTCGACGGACAAAAGTTAGGGTGCTGCTTCTTCATCAGTAATCATGACAGTTCATGATACCTTAAATCAAATTTCATTTATTGATATGGAAAAAAGGTAAAATTAACTAAAGGGCAAACAAGAAAAATTTACTGTGAGACAGTCTTATAAAATATCCTCTGTTATTTACTTAAAGAAGATTTAACTTTTTATTTTTTATAGAAAAGTAATTCAAACTTTTTGTGGTAACACTATGAAGACAGAATGTCATAGCACGACATTCAGAAGAAATGAATTTAACATAGTTATATTAGGCAAGCTTGAGAGACATATTGATTTATGAGAAGTATCTGAACCCTGTCCTCTGAGGAGCTCCAGCATGCCCTAATTCAACTCCGAGAATTGCTTTGATAACTCTCTCTTGGGAAAACTAGATGAAAGCTTGCTCTAGGAGTGATTAAGAGATTTATGGGATTTATACACCAACATGAAAGCTCAGGATTGAGGGCTTGTACTAATTGTTTCCAACTCAGGGTCTCAAAACTCTGTCTCCACTACTGAGCTATCTTAAAGGGTATTTCATAAAGGCCATTGCTTAAGTCAAACATTACTTTATACATTTTTAGATATTATTTAAACTGTAACATACACAAGCATCAAAAAAAGTGTTGGATACCAAATTTTGACACACTAGAAAGCATTAAGATCTGAATTTAGGTTCTCAGGTGAAATCATTCAAGGACAAATTTCAAAATACAGTTGCTTTGACATTTTTTTGCACAAAACTGAACTTCTTATAAAGAAAAATAGTCTTTAAAAATTTATGAGAATTTGCAAATGTCTTTCTTATTAATTATTCACGACTGTGCACATGTCACTTCAGCTTGTGCCTTTGCATCCAGTTTTGTGTCTTGCCAATTCTTTTACAACGTGAGTAAGGTTTGTTAGGCTATTCAGGGAGCAGCCGTGCCATCCTCATAGCTACAGACAAGATCAGCAATGAAACAAACCTTCAACTTAACATGCAAAACAAAATTCATTTTACCACTTTGAAATTTTAAGTGACTCTCTATTTAATATAGACAGCAGTAAAGTATACAAAAGGTAGTTTAAAATAACTATACCAAACATCTCATGATGTTATAATAATATACGTTTGTAAAGTACTTTCTACCAAAAAGATTATTTCTTTAGACAATTTCTCTGTAATTTGAATACTCACCCACTTAATTATGTGAGCAGTAGTTAGATAATGTTCATGAATAAATATAGGAAAAGATCTAGCACCTATTGTGGTATACCAAAATCAGTGAAATTGTCTAGTACCTTGAGATTGCTAAGTGAGTGGCCAAGAAGAGTATTATTTGCTACTATTTAATAATTGGGATTTTTCTCCCTATTGTGCGAACAAAACAAAATACAAAAATGTATTGTGTTGAAGCTGATAAAAGACAACTGTTATAAAAGTATGATAACATCCCATGCTTTCAAATTATCAGTTTGTTTAAAAGCCTAATTATTTTCTCTAGTATTATCAATAAAACTATTATAGATATGACCTGATAAAATAGGGGTAAAACTACTAACACTCTATTTTTGTTTGTTTTATGTATCCAAATTCTGCAAAAGGTAACATTCGAAAGATGAGTACCACTGTTGTTTAAAACTTTTGAAAATTAGTTTGTTAAAACAATAAAAGAGATAAAATTAATTGGCTATAAAGTTACAGAAATCTGCATTAAATACTGTATGTTTCAACAAACATCCCTGAGTTTTGTTTGCTTTTCTTGTCATTTTGGCTCTGAAGACCTAAGATCTATCTAATTCTTGTTTTGAAAACTGCATCTGCTCAAACAGCCCATTTCAGCACCGTCCTCCGTACAACAGACACGAGAACGAGCAGGGGTAGTCAAACTTTTTATAAACACTGCCCACTTTTGCAGTGCTGGTCAACCTATTCCCTACCGCCCACTAGTGGGCGTTCCAGTTTTCATGGTGGGCCAATCGCAATGCCATTTGGTTGCTCTGCTACCACCCACCATGAAAGCTGAAATGCCCACTAGTGGGCGGTAGGGACTAGGTTGACCAGCACTGCAAAAGCGGGTGGTTTTTATAAAAAGTTTGACTATCCCTGTGTGCACGCAGCACTCAGTGGCCTCTAAAGTTCTCCTGATCTTCTGCCCACTGTTTGAATAAACTATCATGCTATTCACAGCGATATGGAAGTTCCAGTGTCAAGGTCTGTATAGCTTCCCACGGACCTAATTAAGTCAGTCCTAGAGATTTAGCCAAATTTTCTACTTAGGCTTTGCTAAACAAGAAAACAGAAACATGAAGAAATACTCTTTTTAAACAAGATACACCATTTAGAGAAAACTTAAAGATGATGCCAGGCAAACTTTGATACTTTTCTAACTCATCTTAAGCTCTGTTGCTCATTGATTTAACCTGGAGTTTCCCTTCAAAGCTTGAATGAGTCCCCTTAGACGCATTTCTTTCAGTTTTTCCAGGGCTTTTTAAAGGAATTAAAATTGTATCTACCACGGTCAGTTATCCCAGCCACTGTAGCCCTATTCTTCTCAATAACACTTATGCTGTAATCTGCTCAACTTCAGCCAGCCACTTTCACTTAAAGTTTGTAAAGAAAAAAAATTCATCTGGTTTCTCAAGTTACTTGCCCTATATCTGAGCCTTTAAATGCCTCTCACCCAATAGAAAGGAGAGACTAAAACCTCAACAGGCACGACAGTGGTTCTAGCTGGCTTGAGGTGCTTCCAGGATCCTTTTTTAATTGGAATAGAATTTCACTGATTCCAAGCTGGCTTGCTGCCTTCTGCCATCTGCCCTATGCATGCATGCACGTAAATGGTCTTCAGAGTCACAGCTTGCCCTGTTTGAAAGGATACAGGCCTTTTACCCCCAGAATTTAACTTTTCAAGGAAAGACGCACCTAAACAAAATATAAAAATGATTTTAAATGAAACTATAGAGTAGTTTCTCCAAAGCATCTCACTAACTGAAAATACTGTTCATGTACATGACAGTTGAAAGTGTCAACTTTTTTCCTCTGTCTTATTTCCTATCTCTCTCCCCTAACTCTATGCCATGTTGAAATTCTCAGAGCTCTGGAGAAGCAAGAGGGAAGGGAAGAGTTACCGAGGTCAGGGGAGCAGAGGAAGAAACCCAGAGTGGAGATCCGGGCTGATGTTTGGGGAGTGTGGCCCTTATATTTCCTAACTCTATATCTTACTCATGAATTGACTTGCCAGTTCCTGGCCCTAGAGCCCACCACCTGGCAAACTAGATCCCTACAGATGTATTTAAAAGCCCAATAGATGGATCCAGGCAGCTAGCAGAATGTGACCGAATATTAAGCATTGGCAATGAAGCCACAGATGGCAAAAACCCAGAAGGACGTCACCCTTGTCAAACTGAGCATTGCTGAAGCGCTTTGTACTTTGGTACCACATAACACTGCATGCTATGGCAATTTCTTTAACGTGGTGTCATAGAATTCTGACGCCTGGAAGGAATTCTGCGGTTGGTACATGTTCTCTATGATAACTTAATAAAACAGGAATTGGTAAAATGAATTAGGCTTGCCTAGAAAAAGAAAAATATTTTTATTATTTAAATTTCTGAATCAGCAATACAAAATAGAGTGATATAGAAAAGGATTCAGAGGAGAGCCTGACTCTCACCTGAGACCCTCTTCTTTCAGTTTCCTGACATCTAGATAGGAGATGGTTTCTTCATCCATAGATCAGCAAATGTAAATACATATATATCTAATTTCTTCTTTCTTTTATCTTAAGCAGCATACTCAAACACTATTTTGAACTTTGCCTTTTTTGCTTCATAATGTATCCTGGAGTTCTTTCGATACCAGTAAACAGAGAGCCTCTTATTCTTTTACAGCAGCCTGTGGATCAAACGTGACTCATTAATGGGTCCCTTCAGATGAAATTTCAAATGTTTCCAGTACTTTTGCTACTTCAAATATTGCTGCAAAGATATTTATAATTTCATTAGTGTATTCTGATATGAAGATATTTTAATGTAATTAAATATGCCTTTGCTTTTATGGCTTCTGATCATTCAAGTAATTTTCTCATGGATTCTTCTGGTGCTCTTATGATTTCACTGTTCAGATATACAGTACAGTTTAACCCTCTTGAAATTTATCCTGTAGGGTACAACATTTTTCTAGATAGCCATCCAGGTGCCTCAGTACTATTTATTGACTGTTACATATTTTTTCCACTGCAGATGGCCCCTTTACCAGATGACAGGTGTTTGGTCTATTTCTGTACTTTCTATCCTATTTTATTGGTTTCTCTGTCTAGTCTTGGACTGCTACCATAGTGTTTAAATTATTAAAATATTAACATATTACTTACTATCTGGAATGCCTCATCTCAGTTTTTATTTTGGAGAATTCTTGTGTATTTTACCATGCAAATTTTACATTCAGTTCACCCAGTAAAAAAAAAAAATGACTTGGTATTATTATTGGTATCATAACGTTAAGTTTTAAATTAAAATAAGAAGCATCAATATCTTTATGATATTGAGTCTTCATTGGTTCAAGTCTTTTTGTATTTTTTTATAGCAGCTAAAGGTTTCTTTGTGTAAGTCTTGTACATTTATGTTAAGCTTATTCCTGTTTATCTTTTCAGTTGCTACTGTAAATGGAATCCCTTTTCTATTATAATTCTGAATATTTTATCTCTAGATTTAAAATATCATATTATACTTGATTATTTCCATGAATGAAGGGGGAAACAATGACGTCCAAACCCTTCACATTGTGGTGGAAGCAGGCATGCACAGTGATTTTGAAGCACCAACATCCACAAAATTTGAGGCTTGACTTTATAGAGAACACCAAAGCTTTTATGGGAAGTCTCAGTACAAGAATTGCTAAGAGTGCCATTCCTGTATTTGACTTCATCAAGTCTCAGAGCTTTCCCCAATCCTCATTACACTTCCTGCTGATAAATTTATTCAACCATTGCAAAACTGATTCAGTCATTCACCTGCAGCAGTTAAGGAATGCTTTTATTTAATTATAATACTTTTTTATTTAACATCTTCAAGGTATAGGTTATATTCCTAGTAAGAGCAAACTGTTGGCCCATAATTTAAGAACCTCACTTCCTGACTCCAATCTACTTTTTCATCTTTCATGCCCCAACTCTGACCACTATTTTGTCCAAACTCTCATACTTTCCATTTTCAAATTTCTAAACACTCTATTACCTTCATCTAAAATAACCAACTTCACTGCCACCAGTCACAATTCCAAGGCCCAGTTCCCACCTCTTACAGTTCTTTTCTTTTTTTAAGATTTTTGTTCATTTATTTTTAGAGAGAGAGAAAGAGAGAGAGTGAGAGAGAGAAGGGGGGAGGAGCAGGAAGCATCAACTCCCATATGTGCCTTGAGTAGGCAAGCCCAGGGTTTTGAACAGGCAACCTCAGCATTTCAGTTCGACACTTTATCCACTGCGCCACCACAGGTCAGGCTTATTAGTTCTCATTAGATAGTTCTTCCAGGATAAACTTTTATCATTTAGTTTTAGAAATTTTTTTATTTGTTGATTTTTTATTGAGATATTACATTGTACAAGTTTAAGATATAAATGTGTTCATTTGATACACTTATATACTGCAAAATGACTCCCAGTGTAGCATTAGCTAACACTTCCACCACCTCTCAGCAACTTCTAAGTATACAATACAATATTGTTATCCATAATCACCATGCTGCACATTAGATCCCCTAAATTATTCATCTTTTGTTTTTTCAGTGAGAGAGACAGAGAGAGAGAGAGGGCCAGACAGGGACAAACAGACAGGAAGGGAAAGAGACAAGAAGCATAAATTCTTCATTGTGGTACCTTAGTTGTTCATTGATTACTTTCTCATATGTGCCTTGACCAGGAGTCTCCAGCAGAGCGAGGGACCATTTATCAAGCCAGTGTCTCCGCACTCAAGCTGGCTACCTCAGGCTCAAGCCAACAACCATAGGGTCATGTCTATGATCCCATGCTCAAGCCAGTGATTCCGCACTCAAGCTGACTACCTCAGGCTTTTGAACCTGGGTCTTCTGCATCCTAGACCGACATTCTATCCACTGTGCCACTGCCTGGTCAGGCTAAGTTATTCCTCTTATAACTGAAAGATTATACCTTTGACTAACATCTCTCCCTTTCCCCCAATACCACCGGAACCTGTTAACCACCATTCTAACCTCTGTTGTTATGAGTTTGGCTTTTTAGATTACATATGTAAGTGATATTATACAGCATTTCTCTTTCTCTGATTTATTTCACTCAGCATAATGCCCTCAAGGCCCAGCCATATTGTCACAAAGAGCAGAACCTTTTTCTGTTTCATGCTGAATAATATTTCATTGTGTATACGTACCACAGCTTCATTACCCATTCATCTGTTGACAGACCCACAGGTTGTTTCCATATCTTGTTTTTTTGAATAATACTGCACTAAAATAATGCAGCAGATACCTCTTCAATATCCTCATGTTATTTCCTTTGGCTCTATACCCACAAGTGGGATTGCTGGACCATATAATAGCTCTACATCCAGTTTTTTGAGGAAAAACTCCATAGTATTTTTATATTGGCTGTACAAGTTTATATTCTCACCAACACTGAACAAGAGTTCCCTTTACTCCACATCCTCACTAACACTTGTTATCTCTTGTCTTTTCATGATAGCCATTCTGACAGGTAAGAGGTGATATCTCATTTTGGTTTTGGTCTTTCTTGATAGTTCTAATTAGAATTCTCTCTCTCCCTTTCTCTTTCTCTCTCTCTCTCTGAATGTCCATGAAACTTCACCCATAGCTCCCTCTGGTAGCAGAATGGTCCCCCAAAGACGTCCACACCTAATCCTTAGAATCTATGAGCATGTGATGTGACATGGCAAAGAAACTTTGTAGAAGAAATTAAGTTTAGGAACCATGAGACAAGAAAGTATCCTGTGCTATCCAGGTGGGCCCAAAATAATCACATGAGCTCTTCAAAGCAGAGAACCTCTCTAGCTGGAGCAAGAGAAATGTGACAGGAAAAAAAGAGAGATTGGAAGCCTGAGAAGGACTCTAACTCCATTGCTAGTAAAGATGGAACAGGCGTGTGAAACTCATGAGAAGGAAATGAGCCCTGCAAACAACCCAGCAGCTTGTAGGGAGACCTGAGTCCCAGGTGACAATTGCTGTCCCAGCTGCTACACTGATTCTGATTATATGTTAACTTTGGAGTCCACAAAATCCCAACCTAAAGAGCATTAAGGGACATTTTGACTGTTACAATGGAATCTCATTCAAATGAACAAATTACTAAAAATTGCAGCAAGAATGAGAGATGAAACAGACACTCTGATTCTCTGTACAGAACTAGGAAGTGTAAAAGTGAGAAGCATAATGACAATCAGGAGTAGAAAATGCACTGAGCTAAGGGTGATGGGTGATGGCACAGGAGAACTAGCAACCTTTACATAAATGTGTTTTCTCCTTGAAAGGATTTAGGGTGTGTGTGTGTGTGTGTGTGTGTGTGTGTGTGTGTGTGTGTGAGTTTAACATGGTGTGGTATTCTGGGGGCACTTCTGTCCTATGGTAATTAATTAAGACATCTGTGGCAAAACAGAGGAAAGAGAACTGAAAGTTTGGTGCTTGTACAAAGGAAGAATAGTAATACACTGAGACACAGGTCAATTCACCTTTCTTCCCATTTACAAGACACTGAGCCTATGATCAATCACTCTTTTTAGGAAAAGTAATGATTAAATGGATGGGAATCTGCAGAAAGCACATGGCTTACAGAATTGTTCATCACAGAGGTTATTGTAACCAGAGCAACATATTGTCTTCATTATGGATCATAAGAAAAATTGCTCATTTTCATTGAATTTTTTGGCTGTGATGCAATATTACTTATTTTTTACAAGATGACACAAATGGTATTTTGGTGAATACTTTTGAAAAGAGTTCCTCACTGATGAAAAAATGCAAAGATTTTTTTCTGGGTGATTCTAAATTATGTTATATTTTCTTTCAAAATTTTTGTGGCCATCAATTTGGCCTTTAGGTATTTCTGGAACATCAGCATCACGTAGGAAATCATTATATCTCTGTAGGATATGCGAAAGCCTGAAATTAGATCCATAATTTGGGGGGATAAGTGCATATTTCTAAAAAGAGAGGTTATAAGTGTCATCAGATGTTCCAAAGGGACAATAGCTTCAAGAAATATATCATATTAAGAAGCCCTGTGTTGGAGCTTTAAGTGACACCTCTGCTCTGGATATACAAACTCGTTTTATTTCCAGCTGAAACTGCATCACAGTCAGTGCTTCCCGTTCATGAGAGCAGATGGTTTTGTTTGATCCTCTGAGGCAAAAGAGAGTTAATAAGATAAACACACACATTAAAAAAAAAACATATATTGTGACTGCTGAATACCAATGAAATAAATCATCCTTTCTTTCTGCTTTTAAACTTTTTAGCAAACTTTCTACAATGACATTCTTTTGACCTTTGTATAACAAGTAGATATAATCCATAGTAAGCATACTTTTCCAATCATGTGAGACTTGATATAAATAAATATATACCTAATTTCAGCCATAATAACAGATTGGCTCATGGACTGACAAACAGCACACACCTAAATCCTTTAATGACACTCCCTGTCTCCCCAAATAAATTCTGAATTCCTTCAGGTAGCCTCGTGACCTAATCCCACAGGTGTAAGCCTTCAGGTTTATCTCTGACAGTGTTCTTAGCCTAAGTGTTATTGATTTTGAGGCCAGATAACCATGGCTGTAGGGCTACCCTGTGCATTGTGGGGTGTTTAGCAGCATCCCTGGCCTCTATTCACTAGATGCCAGTAGCTTTCCCCTAATATGTCAATAACATATTGACAAATGTTTCCTGGGGGCCCAGATCTCCTCTGGTTAAGAAGCACCAATTTATAGTCATTTATACCCTCAGACTTGACCTCCCTCCACAATGAACTCTCAATGTCAGAATGCACACTGTTCTTTCTGCTCTGTACTTTTGGGCCTTCGATGCCCTTTATGAGTGTAACACTCTTTCTGCTCCTTTCTGCCTGGTGGACTCATCTCTAGGGCTTAACTTAGAAGTCTGAGTGAGGTAGGTGCAGCTTCCATCATTTTCACTTTCTCAGAATGATCTTACTGTATAGAAGAGTTGAATGTTCGGTTATCGTATCTCCCATTAAACCATAAGTTGCAAAAGGTCAAGGATCATTACTGACTTCTTCACCAATGTATTCTCATTGCCTGGCACATATCAGGTACACAATAAAAAGCTGTTCAATTAGAGACCAAGGAAACATTAATCAAAACTAATCTAGTGTTATATTTTTTTTTAAAAAAAATCATTTCCTAATACAGTTATGTAGCCTTAAAAAAAGATAACCTTGGAGAAAACCTAGTAGAACATGTGTCAAAACACAAATCACTGTTTCAACTTAATTCTTTCCATGCTTGTGACCTTTATAAATCTTCTTAGCTTAACTCATTTTATATTTAAAACCTATATTTTATCACAATTTGGCAGATTTTTTGTTTGCTGTCTATTAGCGTAGTAAAGGTCACATCATTAAACGAAGCCTCGTGGCAGAAAGCACAGTAATTTACCAATGGGAAACACTTGAAAAGTGACTTCATTTTTTACGTTGTCCTACAACTTTTACCTTGAGGTCGATTTGTATATGTTATTATTCAAAATTGAAAAATTATGTTTGAAATGAATTCTGGAAAGTACACAAAAGGGAAAAATTACTTAGAAGTTCAACTCTAAACCTACTGTCATTTTACACAATTAAATAGTAGAAAAGTGCTTAAAATATCTTGGCTGGCAAGGGATTTAAAACGCTGTTATGGAAAACTACTACTTAAGTAGGTACAGACATCCTGGGCTATGTGTTTCACTTTGTTTCTAATTACTAACATTTTTTTCCAGTAATAAAAGAAAATTATTTCTAAAAATATTTATATTTCAAACAGATAATTATTTGATGTGTAGCAAATTGGATACAAACTGTAGTCCATTCATGATAGTGTTCTATGGGACATAGGGCAAGGTTTACAGAAATTGGGCAGTTTCTCACTTCAAGGACTTCTCTATTGCAAAGCAAGGTAACCCATCAAAATGATTTACTGAGTGCCCATTTTATACAAGCGCTCAATGAGATAAGAGATAACTAAAACAAAGCTTGGAGGAACTACCAGTCTGGTAAAGGAAAAAAGACATGCACACAAAGGACTATACTTTAGGAACAACAACAAAAAACATGAATTAAAGATAAAATGCCACATGAGCTTAAAGGCAATAGAGACAGTATCATCACTCTATATGTGTGTGTTTAAGTCTGTGCCTCTGTAAGAGGGCTGTCTCAGGAGGCAGGTTATTCTAGTTTAAATAACATGTTCAAAGCACTATTTATATAAGACATATTTTGATAACAGTGAACAGAGGATATATTTGGATGTAAGGACTAGAATATTTGGTGCCTTACATGTCACAGCGAAGAATATGTCTCCACTTTGATTGTCAGGAGCTACATTTTAACAATTTTTGTCTCCATCACACTAGTACTGAGTCATTCAATAACTGGAGATGGTGGTGGAATGTGTGTTTGAGGGGGAGGGAGAGAAAGAAGGAGAGGGGAAAATGGGTATGATGTTCACTAATATGAAGCCAATGGACATGTATATACCCAAATACTATAACTCTAGCTGTATTGAGTAAATCATCTGACATAGGCATAGAATAGAGGAAAGAGTATATGACCAAATACCAGTTGAAACTACCTACATAAGAGAAGACAAGTTCTGACTCTGGACGGCCATGGTATAAAAAAGAAGACATTAATGAGAAAGATATTTATATGAAGACATCAGGGACATAAATTACTGAATTTGGTGTGAGCAAGAAAGACTTGATACCACTCTGACTTTCAAGGCTGGATAACTCAGCAATTAGAGAAGCTGTTAGAGCCTGACCAGGCAGTGGCACAGTGGACAGAGCATTAACTTGGGATGCTGAGGACCCAGGCTCAAAATCCCGAGGTCACTGGTTTGAGCGTAGGATCACAGACATGATCCCATGGTCGCTGGCTTGAGCCCAAAGGTCACTGGCTTGAGCAAGGGGACACTGGCTCGGCTGGAGCCCCCTGCCAAAGCACGTATGAGAAAGCAATCAATGAACAACTAAGGTGCCAGAACAAAGAATTGATGCTTCTCATCTCTCTCCCTTCTTATCTATCTGTCCCCCACCCACCTCCTCACATGTTCTAAAAATAAATAAATAAATAAAAATAGAGAAGCTGTTAGTGGAAATGAAGAAGGAGAGAAAATGAAGAGTTCAGTTTTTGAAAGGTTGAACTGTTCTGTGTCACAGTTTGCTATTATAGAGATATCCAGATTTGGAGCTCAGCAGAGGGGTCAGGGCTAAAGTTACACATCTGGAAGTCTCTTGCAGGAAGAAGCAGATAGAGAAGCCACTGAGGCAGATGGGTTGGACTGAGAGGAGAAGAGTTGACACTACTAACACAGGACCGTTGGGTAGGCATATGTTTAGAAAACCAAAGTGATAAAAAGAAAATGAGCGCTGGCCAGATGATTCAGTTTAGAGCTTCATCCTGAAGCACAGAGTTTGCTGGTTCAATCCCTGGTCAGGGCACATACAGAAACAGATCAATGTGCCTGTCTCATTCTCTCTCTCCCTTCCTCTCTCTCTAAAGTCAATAAAAATAAAAAGAAAAAAAGAAAAAAATCATTAAAAAGAGAGAGAGAGAAAATTACCCAAGGTCATGCTCTGTAAGAAAATTCAAGGCAGAAAATTTAAAAGAGAATGTAGGAAGCATAATTCCCTGCTCCTTAAAGATGGGCTGTGCAGAGTGACTCTTTGCTTCTGAAGAGTCGAGCATGGAACTGAGCGGAGAAACCTATGGAACTGAGCGGAGAAACCTGGCCAACACCGCCTGCCAGGTGAGGACGGGCAGCGTCAGCAGTCATGAATCATGTTGATACCGTCTCCCCTTGACAAAATGGGATAAAAATGGCTCTTTACTTCGACAGTCTTCTTCCCCAAGACTCATAATTCCTTTTTAGTTATGAGGAAAACTTTAGACAAACTCAAATTGAGGGACATTCTACAAAATACTTACCAGGACTCCTCAAAACTGTCAAGGTTATCAAACCAAGGTAAGTCTAAGAAACTGTTTTAGCCAAGAAGAACCTAAGGAGACATTACACTAAATGTATCCTGGATGGAGTCCTGGAACAACAACAACAACAACAACAAGATATTAGGCAAAAACTAAGGAAATCCACATAAAATTTAGAATTTAGTTAATAATACATCAATAATGATTTATAAATTCTAACAAACATACCATATAAATGTTAATAGTAAGGAAGATTGGGAACCCTCTGTGCTATATTCTCAATTTTCCTGTGAATCTAAGTGTTCTAAAAAAATAAAAGTAAATCTTTATTTATTTATTTACAGAGACAGAGAGAGAGTCAGAGAGAGGGATAGATAGAGACAGACAGACAGGAACAGAGAGAGATGAGAAGCATCAATCATCAGTTTTTCATTGAGACACCTTAGTTGTTCATTGATTGCTTTCTCATATGTGCCTTGACCGCGGACCTTCAGCAGACCAAGTAACCCCTTGCTCGAGCCAGTGACCTTGGGTCCAAGCTGGTGAGCTTTGTTCAAAGCAGATGAGCTGGCGCTCAAGCTGGTGACCTCGGGGTCTTGAACCTGGGTCGTCTGCATCCCAGTCCGATGCTCTATCCACTGCACCACCGCCTGTTCAGGCAAAAGTAAAAATTTTAAAACGGAGAAGGATTGTAGGTTGAGCAATCCATTTCATCAAATGCTGCCGAGACTCTGAGAAGGAAGTTAAAAGATGGGCCTGGGGGTTATAAGTTTATAAGTTAAATTCCAAAGAGAAATTTCAGTGAGTTTTGGGAAGGGAACTCAATTTACAAAGAATAAGGAGGTGAGTGGGAAACCGGAACACAGAAGCAGTGAGAGGGATGTTTGTGGGAAGGACTATCCTAAAAAATGTAGATGCTCAGACCCAAGGAAAGCTCAAGAGCATTTACAGGTGGAGGAAGTAACCAAGGAGAAGAGAGACTGAACAGACAAGTGAAAGAGATTATAATGGATATATATGTGTTTCCTATTGCCGCTGTGACACATTACCACAAACTTTGTGACTTAAAACAACTCGTGTTTATTGTTTTTCAGTTCTGGAGATCAGAAGTCTACAGTCTGCTTCAGTGGGTTAAAATCAAGATATAAACTGGCCTATATTCTTTCTGGAGGCTCAAGGGGAGAATCTGTCTCCTTGCCATTTCCAGCTTCCAGAGGCTGCCTACATTCCTTGACTCGTGGCCTTTCCTCCATCCTCAAAGCCAGCAGAGTAGTATCTTCTGCCCTCGCTGATGTCTGCTTTTATCTTCTCTCTCTCACTCTGAGTCTCTATATAAGCCCTCTGTAGTTACATTGGACCCACCTGGATCATCCAGGACAATCTCCCCATCTCATGATCATTAATTTAATCACATATGCAAAGCCCCTATACCATGTAAGGTAACATGTTCACAGGTTCTGGGAATTAGGACATAGATATCTGTGGGGGATCATTATTAAGTTTACTACAGGGTACGAGTTGGGCTTTGAAGGAAGTATGAGATCAAATTAGAATCAAAGATGGAAGGATCTATTTTAACTAACAGAAGCTAAGTAAGGTAGATCTGGAAGAATATAAAGAAATGAGAAACCAGAAGATTCTAAGAAATAACAATATACATGTTAAAGTCTCCAAATATGAGGACTTCAGAAGTATGCAGAAAAGTCCCCTCAAATCTTTGGCTGGATGCTAATTTATGTATATGAGTGAAACTTAAGAAGATGAATAGACAATTCCTGGGGCTCACACATAGCTGAGACTCTCGACTGCAACCATGTGGTCCTTCCATTGAGCTTTCAGATGAGACCACAGCCCTGGCTAACACCTTGATTGTAGCTCTGGAAGAGAGCTTGGAACAGAGGTACCCAGTTAGGTCACACCCAGACTTCTGACCTGTAGAAACTGTGAGATAATAACTATCTATTGTTTTAAACTGTGAAGGTTGGGGATAATTTGTTACAAGAGATAACTCCTATTGGCAAGATAAGCTCCTATTACTTCTATACTATCACACTGTATTTTAATTACTTAGACAATCTCCTCCCTTTCAAATTATTAATCCCGTCAGGCAGTAATCACTGTGTGCCTCAGTGCCTAGCACTTGACTGGCACATCACTCAAAAGATACTGATAATAGAACTAACCAGAATTGAATTAAACTATTTTTTTATCTGAATTGAACTATTTATCAAACAACCATCCTGACACAAGAGAGGCAGTATAGTATAAAGTGAGATAGTGTGTCTTGGTTAAAAATTTCCCACTTCACTCACCCACTGTGTGATCTTTAAAAAGAATCTGAATATTTTTATAAGTCTTTTCCTTATCTATAATTAGAAAGGTAATAGTACCTACCCCTTAGGGTTTTTGTAAAGCTTAAATGAATTAATGTTTTAAGGTCTTAGAACAGTATCTGACACGCAGATAGTGTTTAGTGAATCTTATATTTTTTCTTATATATTTCTAGTATCAGTTGAATACAGGACCTTAGGATGTGTTTTGTAAGAGACATCAAATTTATGTGGACTGCAGCCCTGGCTAGATAGCTCAGTTGGTTAGAGTGCCACCCTGATACGCCAGGTTGCAGGTTTGATTCTGGGTCAGGTCACATATAAGAATCAACTAATGAATGCATAAATAAGTGGAACAACAAATTGATGTTTCTCTCTCTCTCTCTTTCTCTCTCTCTCTCTTTCTCCTTTCTTCTTTTCCTCTTTCTCTAAAATCGATAAAAATGAAAATTTGTCAAAATGTGGATTGCAATGCTCTAAACAGCAGCAATACATTTTTAAATGCTAATTCCCTTTCACAAATATTTTTAAACACCCCTCTGTGTAACCAGGTACTGCACTAGAGATTGGGAGGAGCAATATGAGTAGGTCACAGTTACTGTCTCCTAAGGTACCTTCTCATTGTCTCATAATGAGGTCACAGAGATGAACACAGAAACTAACAAGTGATATGTTGGAGCATTCATAGGGAGTTCTGTGGGGGCACAAATGGGAACCAGTTAACTCAAACTGGGGAAGGTTCCTAAATACAGTGAAAATTGAGGTTTGCTTTAAATGACAAGCAAAAGCAACTCAGGTAGAGAAGAGGAAGGAGGGTGTGCCAATGCTCACATATTAAGGCATGAGAAAGTGTGGTGGGTGTGTAGAAGTGCAAGCCGTTTGGTCTGACTGGAGCGTGGAGCGCCTGTGTGGCACGGTGGCGGCACATTTCTCCCCTCCCAGCACCACATGCAGTTCATGCAGTGGGCAGGGGAGCCCAGCGTCCTTCCCACTACAGCCAGCTCCACAGTAGCCTTTCCTGTTGATTCTAATTTCCAAAATAAAGTTAAAATTCTATGTTTTAGAATAAAGCAAAAACTGGTTATTTACAAAAGAATAAGAATTAAACTGTCATCACGCTTCTTATCCATGACACGAAAGGCTAGAAGATAATGAAGAAATGCCTACAAAGTTATAAGAGTAAAGGATTATGAGTCTTCACTGTCAAGAGTAAAGATAAAACAAAAATATTTTCTAATACATGAGGATTCAGAAAGTATATTACCCATGAACCCTTTATGAACACCACTTGAGCATACACAGATATAAAAGAAAACTTTCTGATAAAAAAAATGGTATATAAACCATGTACACATTTCTCCTCATCATTGTCAGCCACCACTAAAATGATGGTTACAAAATATTTTATATATACAGACACATACTATATATACACACATGTACACACACATACACACACATGCCAAAATATACAAGAATAGAGAAAATGGAATAGAGAAAATGGGACATCTGACCTATGACTAACAATGATAGCACTGCATGCTAGAAATAGCAGAAGCTTCAATGCATATGTGTGAAGGAATTTATTTTCAACCTGGAATTTTGTACTCAGCGAAATTACCAATCAAATGTTAAAGTAAAATGAAGACATCTACAAGTAAACAGGGATTTAATAAAATTTGCCTCCAAGTGTTCTTTTGTAGAAAACTACTAGAGAATGTGCTCATGGAAAAGAAGGCAGAGGTCAAGAAAGAAGAAGTAGTGGGTTTGAAACAGGAGAGCAGAACACAGGGCTTTGGGGGCAGAGTGCTGAGGACCCTGGAAGGCTTGGCTGAGGTCTCTAGGACGGAAAAGCAGAAAAGGAAAAGAGACTGAGAGCTACGATGGGCATTTAGGACAATAACTTAAGTATGTATATTTAAATTGGGGTAATATATTTTTCTTTTCTCATTCAAGATTTTTTCCCCTGGCCCTTAGGATTTAACTCTCTCCTACAGACAGTTAAAACTTTCTAGAAAAAGAATTTAGGGAAAAAAGAATAGAGTTTATGGCATGCAAAATAGGATTATGCCACAAGAAAATCACCTTGTAAACCCAGTTTCTCCCTTGAGAGAAAGCCTTCCATTCTCGTACCATTCACACTCACCCTACTGGGTGCCAGGCTTACTGACCCAGAACTCAGAGGTTTCTGTAAGGCAGGAGAGAGATGGTGGTGAGAAGTAGACGGAAAGGAAAAGAGCTGAATGGTCAGAATGACTGTCATTATTCCCCTCTGGAAGAGAAGAGAGGCTGTGTTAGAGACGGAGCCACAGGAGCAGAGCTCACTACTTCATCCTTGGTAAGAACTCTGGGCTGCCTGCACCAACCAGGGAGCACGCAGACGTCGGTTTGATAGGACAGCTTGCTCTAGTAGAGAAAAACTGGGTGTGTTTATCCAAGAAATGAAAGACTCCTGAAAGGGAATTAAACTTATTAGATCAAACTTCAGCTCTAAATGAATGTGGACATTTAATTAATTTCTGCCCAGTCTCCAGTGAGTAGGGACAGGAAGTATGGCCTGATCAGATATACTCAGAATGAATATTCCTCACGTATCTATATCACAACACTAACGTTCTGTGACCTGCTTCGTACTGCAGGCAGATCCTTTAGCTTCTGAGATGGGCTTCCTCATGTGATGAAAATATATCAGTTTCCTTTCCCTTCTCCATTTCTGTTAGTTTTATTTTTTCCTTTACCCTCCCCCACCACTACCTGACAAAGCAGACAGAATTAGTGCAGCAGCACCATTGTTTGATGAAAACCTAACTTCGCCAAAGAGATTTGGTGTTTAGGAAAAGAGTATGAAAACTCAACCCCAATAAACCTGCCACCCCCATCCTCTTCTCCATCAGGAGGCACCATTTGTACCCCACGGCTTGTGCTCACGCTGCAGAACAAAAGCTACCCTCCACCTAAAGTCTGGTAAAGCAGGCTTCAAGTGCAGCACAATAAGCAATGATCTCATTATGTATATTGCACATGTGTAGAAAAGCACCAGATATTTCCATCTGTCCATCTTTATCTGCAGCAAATTGATTTCACAACTTGTACGGATGTTAAATGCCAAGACCCACATAAAAATGTTTGCCAATCCTGCTAAGCCTCAAAATATCTTTCCAAACAATGGGAAAATGCGGAGTCAGAGAGTCCCAGAGAGGAATAATAACCTGCTGGTAAGGAGGAGGGAGCATCCATGCCTTATTCACAAAGTAGTTGAGGGGCTTCCATGGGCCAGGCAATGGGCTCCATGCTCAGCATCCACTGGGGATTAAATGCATAATGGAGGCCCTGCACACGGAGCTTCCAGTCCAAGTGAGGGCAAAGGATGACCAGGTACACGCGAGGGTGCAGGGGTGTGAGCAGACAATCAGGCATAATTCATTAAAAAGCAGAGTTCCTCTGAGCCTCATTGGTTAGAGACTGAGAGGTTCTGATTCATTAAATCAACCAATTATTTTACATGAGTAAGTAATTATCAGAGTCAGAATTTAAAACTTGACAGTGAACTAATGAACAAAAGGTGTTGCTGAGTTCTCAAGAATCATTTCAGTCCATTGTCATTTGAACACCAGTTTCCCCTTGACAACGCGGCCTCTCCCTTCTCGGTACTGTGCCTGGTTCTCTGAGGACCTCTCTGTTCCTGGCTCCTTAGAAAGCCTCTCTTCCCTTTCCTGCGCCTCACGTGGGCCCTCCAAAGCTTGGCTTCTTTGCGCGCCCTGCTCTCCACACTCCCTCCGTGAGCTCTGATCAGAATTGGGAAGGTTGCCAAATCCACATCTTCGCCTGACCTATCACCTCCATCCAGTTTCCTGTCTCCACGCCCACCCTGGCTGTTCCTCTGCACAGCAATCTATACCTAGTTATCCCACTGTCACTTGAAACTCGGCTCTTCCAAAAGTGAGCTCACTCTCTTTCCATCCCACACTGGCTTTCTTTCCATCTGTCTGCAGTCCTAGCATCAACATGTTCTGATTTTGACTAAACCACCAGGCCAGCCTCCTGGGTCCTCACTCACCCAGGGAAGAATTTAATATGTCCTCTTTCATTTACAGCTACATTTGATCCCATAAATTTAACAATTCCCTTTCAGTTTCTTTGTTTCCTCAACATAACAATGGAGGCAGTGACAATTGGCTGCAGGACCAAGAGTAGGATCCAAAAACATAACATATACAAAATCATTTTGAAAAGTAGACCGTCATGCAAGAATAAGATGTTAGCCAGTAGCTCATAATGTGAAAACATATTTCTTGTGGGAGGTTATTGTCATATATGAACGAGTATGATAAATAGGATTTTGTCATGCTGAATGGCAAATCAAATTTGTACAGCTTAGTACCCAAGAAAGTGTGGCTAGTATTTCTCTTTAGAACAGTGAAATGTAGGCTGAAGAGAAGAGTTTAACCATCTCTCAGAAAGCTTCAAGAAAGACATACATATAAAGATGCACATATTTGCAATATATCTCATTTATGTATGACTATAAAAGTATATAACCACATTCTAGAATTACCTCCTTCTTTCTCTTACTGACCAGAGTTCTACCATGGTGTTATAAACTGTGGACTAAAATTGTCCCAGGACTAAATCCCCCAGGCACATACTGTACACCCTGGGTTGAAATCCAGAGACCACAGATGAAATCTGGGAATCCATGAATGATTGGGGGCTGGGTCTAGGGGACAGGTACCGTCTCCCTGGCTTCTGTAGCTACACGCAGACACTACGTGAACGAACCCGGGTCCTCTCCACCTTCATGCATGTATGCTCTGATTAGCTAGTCTGTTCTTCTGCCTATGACTCCTGCCACCACCACACCCACCATGTACTTTAGAAAACAGGATATTCCAGTCCTTATCACAAACCAGATGCTTTGGGTCAGGGGTGGGAACCAGACTTAGCTCTCAACTGAATTTCATAGTCTGTGGGGCAAAGTAGAAAGAAATTGCAAAAACTGTCAACATTTGCACTCTCTTGCAAAAATGTGAGAGGCCACTGAAAGTGTGTCTGTTTCCCTCTGGCTCACTACTTTCCTCTTTTTTCACTCTGCTCTTATTTCTAGGAGTTTGTTTTTCATCAGTCCAGACTCTCCCTGTTGGTTTGTGTGTCCATATCTTTGTGGTTTTCATTATTTTCGGGTGGGACAAGAATACAGCAAAATTCTCAACTGAGAATAGTCTAGAAATAGGATAGGTTATAACTTTTTGCATGGATATTTCTCATTTCCTACTTTTATTGAAAAGGTATTGAGTGCTTTCATTTTCTCCCCCCTAACTTCATGTCTTCAGACCCTTCGTGCCTTGGAATCTCTCTCCTCCAGGCTTCTGGACAAAACACCTGCACCCTCACTCACTCACACCCACTCTCACCTTCGACTTGCCCCTTAATTCAAAGCAATCTGCTTTCTGCGCCTAGCCCTCTGCTGAACTGCCCCAGCATGGCCTGTCCTTACGCTGTCTGATCCAGGAGCCTCTTCCGTCTGCATCTCACCTGTCCTCTCGGGACCTTTCTGAAACTCTCTCTGCAGTGCTGCTGTTGCGTGGCTCCCCTTCTTCCCTCAGAACTTCTCAGGTGCCTCTCTTCTTCCCTCCAACTGAATTTCTCATGTTTTGTTCTTAGCTGCTTTTTCTTCTCATTTACACTCTATGTTTGAGCTCTTGTAGCCATGAGAATTGGCCCTATAGATGCCAGGCTCCTACGTTCCAGGCCAATGTTGACTTCACTCTCACCTGAGAGCACCCATGGATTTCTCGCCATCTGACATGCTCACTGATACAAGGAAATGCTCCCATGTTGTGTATGCTCCTGCTGGCACATGATCTTTAAAACTTAACTGTGGCCGCCTGATTGAGGATAGGTCTCAGACATCCTAATCTAAGGTCGGCATGAGGTGTTTTGGTCTTATCTTTTTATCCTTAAAGGATCTTTGGAATCACATGTTTCAAGAACCAAACTGTGACCTCACCAGTGGTGGCATACTGGATAGAGAGTGGACCTGGAATGCTGAGGTCCCAAGTTCAAAACCCTGAGGTTGCCATCTTGAGCATTGAGTGCAAAGTCATGAGCTTGAGCATGGGATCATAGACATGACCCCATGGTCACTGGCTTGAAGCCCAAGGTCGCTGGCTTGAGCAAGGGGGTCATTGGCTCAGCTAGAGCTCCCCGGTCAAGCCAACCATGAGAAGCAATTAACGAACTAACTAAAGTGACACAGACATGAGTCAGCGCTTCTTATATCTCTCCCTCTCAAAAAACAAACAAACAAACAAACAAAAAACTGAACTGTGTAACCTAGACTCTATTAGATCTTTATCTCTAAAAGAGACCAGAGAACAAGTTAAACTGTTAAAACTCTAAGGACATAAGGGCAGACCCTTTTCAGTTCTTAAAAACAAGCAAATAAACCCCTGAAAATCCCTTATTTTTATTTTGTGGACAGAGGTTACAAGCTTATACAAATGGCTTTAAGTTTATTTGTTTAATTTCAATCCTCTAGAAATACACAATGCAGAAATAAAAATGAGAACTGTGTGACTGTAGAACTATGAAAATTGTTTCTATGCATGCATTATGAGCACAGTCTCATTAATAAGTCCAAATGGCTGCCTTCCTCTTTAGCATACAGCTTGTATTAGCTATTAAAGACATACTGTTCTACTAAGCCTATGTTTCCAGTATATCTAAGACAGCAGTATAGGTATTAATAATACTACCAATTATTGTTTATTATGTGCCAGACACTGTAATAAGAATTTTTCATGCTTATTTGATCTATAACAAAAACTCTATAAGGTAGATTACCCCTATTTTACATGAGAAAACTAAAACTGTGAGATTTTAAGCAATCTTCTCATAGTCAGCAAAAACACTATAATTCCTGTTTATAAGAGTAACATGAAATATTTAGTAAATATATTACACATTTTTATTTGTTAACATTTATGTTCTTTTTCACCAAATCATGCAGTTGTGCACATATTTGTAGAAGAGGAAAGGAAGTAAGGAAAGTATATTAAATCCCATTTGTTTCTAACATTCTGTATATATATAATAAGAATAAATGATTACATTATAATGTTCAATTTGGTTTCCATAGTAAGATAAAAATATATCTTAAAATGATGAATTTTAATTATACTATATCATATAATTTTAATTTGGTCTTGAATAGCTGGGTTACTATGTACTCAAGAGTCTATAATCACTAAACTATATGTTGAATAATTCCATACCATATAAAATTACAAATAAGACACCTAAATATGACTAAATTTGAATGTTTTACAAAGTGAGACTAACTGCTTAACTTATTTTTTATTGTGAAATATATCATACATATAAAAGACAACACAAAATATTTACTTATGAAGTAAAAAATAACTCATTCACTTAGTAAACAAACATGTATTAGAAGCTTATTCTAGGGACTTCCAGACTCAGCACTGAAACGTGAAGAGCTGGGGAAAATACTCGGACAGTGCTTGACAAATGAAAGAAGAGCTAGCCTTCCTGTCTCACCTAAGGGGAAGAAGAATAAACACAGGCCATAGGAGTCAAGCTCCAGGGAAATGATTTCAGAGTGCTGCTGCAGGCAAGGGAAGATGGAGTAAGGGAAAATATACCACTGGAGCTGTGTCTGTGACAGCCATGATCCCAACACAGGCCCACCCAAACACTGAGATTTAATCAGAAAGAGTCAGGACAGTGCTCTACCACACCCATGCCACACCACCACACCAACAGGGCTGACATAATAAGACTATCAGCACCGAAAAGGCTACAAGACACAGACTCTCTCTGAGAAGTACTTAGAGAAGCCCAAAGGAAAGAGGGGAGACAAAACAAGGGCACTAGAGGAATTCAATGCCTCTGGTACCAAGAAGTACAGCAATCATTAAACACAGCCCAAACTCCTAGCCATACTAACGTAAGTCCTCACATTAAAGATCTCCTTATCTCAGTTCTTAGATATATCATGTCTGGTTTCCAACAAAAGTTATTGATATTGGTGAAAATGGTGTTCTTTCATGGAGTTGTGAGGAAAGCATTCCAGGGAATTTACATAAGGAAGGATGAGGCTTGGTGGTAGAATGCTTTATTTAGTGATGACAGAAGGCTAACCTGGCTTCCCAATGTCTTATCTTCATCTGTCCCACCATGGACAAAGACCAGGGTAGTCTTCATCAGGCCCAATACAAAAACTAGGGTTAAGGTATTCTGTGCCATGGTTCAGCCCAGTTTGCCCCTGTCCTTATCCAATGAGCATACTCTGCACTCCCAGAGGCACTCCAGCTGTCACTGCATTGCTGTACCCAGGCTCTCACCATGAACCTGCATTCAGGAGTCCATGCAGCTGCCAGCTCCTAGGGCCACTTGGCTACGTGGAGAACATGTGAACAAATGGGGCAAACATTTCTGACCAAGGAGGAGAGAGAGAAGAGAGCACAAGCTCCTTTGGTTGACTGATTGTATTATCTAAGGCTTTGGAAAGGACTGGGCATCCTTCAGACTAACCAGTCAACTTCCCAATATTCCTTGGGCTGTGCTGGATCCTCCCCCTAACCAATCCGTTTCCCAGATATTTCAGGGTTCTATATCCCTGTCTAGTCTGATCCTTTTTCCAGGCTAGACTGACAGGTCTCTCTGGTCTCCATCTTGGCTCCTACTGAACATGCACGCAGCAGCAGCAGAATTTCTCCTGCTGTTTTTATTTCTCTCCCAGTGATGACAAGTAACATTCCTGTGCTTTGAGAGATTAGGTCCTGATGCAGCAGAGGATGCCCTAGGGAGTGTGTGAGGCTGTAACTTCTTAGTGAAACAGGTTTTTAATGTGTGATTCCCTTTGCTCCTTTTCTTTATTAATATCTAGATACCTACACTAACATTATGGCATTCTAAAAGACAAGAAGAACATTGTCTGAAGAAAAAAATCATGCATCAGAATAAGACACAGATATTTCAGAGATATTGGAACTGCAAGAGTGGAAATTTAAAATAATTCTGATTAACATGTAGGGGCTCTACTAGAAAGGGCAGGCAAATGCAAAAACTGATGGGTAATTAAGCAGAGAGATGTAAACTTGAAGAAGTAATCAAAAGGAAATACTAGAAGTAAAAAAACAATGTAAAGGAAAGGAAGACATGCCTGAGGAAAGAATTTGAATATATCTCAGTAGAAACTTTGCAAACTGAAATGAAAAGAGAAAAAAGAATGAAAACAATGCAACAAACTATCCAAGAACTTTGAACAATTACAAAAGGTTTAACATATGCAAGAGGAGAAAAAAAAGAGAAAGAAGCAGAAGAAATGTTTGAAGTAATAATGACTGAGGATTTTTCAAAATTAATAACAGACATCAAACTACAGAGCTAGGCAATTCAGAGAACACCAAGCAGTATAAATAACAAAAGTACTTTACATACACATATTATTGATATATTCAAACTGAGGAAAATCAAAGAGAAAGAGAAAACCTTGAAAGAAACTAAATGAAAAATACACTTTACTTAAAGAGGTGTAAGAATAAGAATTACATCATACTTCTCTTTGGAAGCTATGCAAACAAAAAGAGAGTGGAATAAAATGTTTAAAAGGTTGAAACAAAACCTCCACTAACCTAGAAATCCAGATATAGTAAAATTATCCTTAAAATGAAGGCAAAATAAAGACTTTCTCAAACAGACAAAATCTGAAGGAATTTATCACTGCAGACCCACCCTGTAAGCAATGTTAAGAGATGTTCTTCAGAAACTGGTAAAATTATATAGGTCAGAAATTTAGATCTACATAAAGAAATGAACAGCATCAGAGAAAGATTAAAATAAAGGTAAAATGAAATATTTTATTTTTATATTAATTGATTTAAAAGGATAATTGTTTAAAGTAAAAATATATTGAGTGGTTATAGCATAAAGATAAGTGAAATGAATAAGAATGTCACAAGTGATAAGAAGGAAGAACTGAGAACTCTGTTGTAAGATGCCTGAACTACACATGAAGCAGTACAATGTTATTTAAAAGTAAACTTAATTTTTTTTTCGTGTGTGTGTGTGTGTGTGTGTGTGTGTGTGTGTGTGTGTGTGTATTTTTCTTAAGTTGGAAACGGGGAGGCAGCCAGACAGACTCCTGCATGCACTCGACCCAGATTCACCGGCACGCCCACCAGGGGGTGATGCTCTGACCATCTGGGGCGTCACTCTGTTGTGACCAGAGCCATTCCAGCGCCTGAGGCAGAGGCCATAGAGCCATCCTCAGCGCCCGGGCAAACTTTGCTCCAATGGAGCCTCGGCTGCAGGAGGGGAAGAGAGAGACAGAGAGGAAGGAGAGGGGGAGGGGTGGAGAAACAGGTGGGCACTTCTCCTGTGTGCCCTGGCCAGGAATCGAACCCGGGACTCCTGCACGCCAGGCCGATGCTCTACCACTGAGCCAACCAGCCAGGGCCGTGAACTTAGTTTTTTAAAAAACGCCTATTTTAAATCTAGGGCAACAACTGAAAAAAATTTAAAGATGTATAATTAATGTGCTAACAAGAGTACATAAAATAGAATCATATAAAATGCTCAATTAAAACCAGAAAATACAATAATAGTAAAATAGAGGAATAAAAAGGAACAAAGAATACGGACAAGAAGAAAACAGTAACAAACATACTAGATATTAATCAAACTATGTCAATAATCACATTAAATGTGAATGGTCTAAATATACTGATTAAAAGATAGAGATTTTCAGAAGTCCAAAGTATAAATTGTCTATAAAAATTCCACTTTAAGTATATTCATTTAATTAAAAAAAGGGGGGATTGAGAAACATATATTAAGTTATCACTAATTAAAATAAAACTGGAGTAGCTATATTTCAAACATGAAGACTTCAGAATAAAGAACATTAGCAGGGATAACAAAGGACATGACATAATCATGAAAGTCAGTTCTCCATGAAGACATGATAAAAATATTTTAAAGTTAAAAAAATGAAAATACAGCATTCAAAAATTTGTGGAATACTATAAAAGCAGTGCTTAGAGGGAAATTTTAACATTAAATGCATACATATGTTAGAAAAAAAATAAAAATCTAAAATCAGTAATCTAGGCTTCCACCTTAAGTAATTAAAGAAGAGCATTGCCTGACCAGGCAGTGGCACAGTGGACAGAGCGTTGACTGGGATGCAGAGGACCCAGGTTTGAGACCCTGAGGTCGCCAGCTTGAGCATAGGCTCCTCTGGTTTGAGCAAAAAGCTCACCAGCTTGGACCCAAGGTCGCTGGCTCGAGCAAGAGGCTACTCGGTCTGCTGTAGCCCCATGGTCAAGGCACATATGAGAAATCAATCAATGAATAACTAAGGTGTCACAACGAAAAACTAATGATTGATGCTTCTCATCTCTCTCTCAGTTCCGGTCTGTCCCTATCTATCCCTCTCTCTGACTCTCTCTCTGTCTGTGAAAAAAAAGAAAAAGAAAAAAAAAGAGCATTTAAAGCTTAAAGCAAACAGAAAAAAAAAACTAATAAAAATTAAAGCAGAAATCAATAAAATTAAAAACACAAGAGAAAAAATCATTAAAATCAGAATCTGCTTCTTTAAAAAGACCAATAAAATGGATAAACTTCTGGCTGAGTTAAACAAAAAAACAAAAGAGAAGACACAAATTTCATTTCCATTATAAATGAAAGAGAAATAATAACTACTGAGTCTATGGATTATAGAAGAATTATAAAGGAATACTATGAACAACTGCATACCCACAGATTTGATAATGTATAGTAGTTGAAATGGACCAATGTCTTCAAAGACACAAACAAAATTTATTCATGAAGGAATATATAACCTGATTAACCCAATATACATATAAATAACCCAAAGTACAAAATGAGTCCACTTTGATATAAATACATAATTTGAATAAATTGGAGAAAAGACAAACCTTAGCAGTCAAATCCCCCAAAAATGTTCTTAACAAAGTATAAAATTTAGTTAATAATAATAAATCAATTGGCACATTAATATCCTAATAATAGGGGAAACTGGTGGGCATACAGGGAAACTATACTATTTTTGTAACTCTTCTGTTAATTGAAGTTATTTTGGAGTAAAAAATTAATTAAAAAATTATTACATGCTAGGTACTTTTCCAGGTACTGGGGACACACTGGATAGCAACTAGACCTGGGCCCCACCTGGATGGAGCTTACTGCTTAGTGAGGAAACAGCAGAAAAAGGTATGGGGTAAACAATTTCCAATGGTCAGATCCAGCATGACAGGAGCATGCACATTAGCTAGGATTATCAGGGAAGATCTCTTTGAAACCTGAAAGATGAGAATAAAATGGTCAAAGAACAGAGGTAAAGGGAAGAGGTTTCCAGGTACAGGAAACAACATGATCAAAGTTCATAATATAGGAGCTTTGAGGGTGGGTAGCCTACAGCATGGATTTGCTGGACAAAGGGATGATTTATTTCACAGGTGGGATGAAGCGGGATGGCCAGAGATTTCATCACATTACTCCAAATAGCACACAATTTAAAATTTATGAACTGTTTTTATTTCCGGAATTTTCCATTTAATATTTTTAGACCATGGTTGAGTGTGGTTAACTGAAGCCACAGAAAGCAGAACTGTGAGTAAGAGGGGACCACTATAGATAGAGGCAGTGGATATAGAGAGGAGTGAACACACAAGTTGTGTTTTGCAGGTAGAGCTTTCAGGGGATGATGGAAAAGGAGGATTTAAGAATGTTAAGTTTGAGATGCCTCCACTAACCAAACAAGAGTTGGATATGAGTTTGGAGTTGATAATAGAGGTATGGTTTTAAAATGTGAATTGGGAAGTCACAAGTATGCGGATGACATTTAATGCCATAGGAATCGATGAGGTCAGAGGAGGAAAGATACAGAGGAGCAGAGTAAAGAAAAGCAGACCTGCAGAGAGAAGGAGACAATGGGGAGAGGGGTAGCAGGCAGAAAATAGTACAAAGGCATTTTCGGAACATGGGGTTCCAGAAGCCCAGTAAGTAAAGGGCCTCAGAAAGGAGATAGTGGTCAACGTGCCAAACACTTTTGTGAAGCTAGTAAGCTGAGGACAGAAAAATGAAGAGCGAATTTACAGTATAAGACAAGTGTTGTTGGAGACCTTGATCAGAGCAGTGTTGCTTATGAGGAGTGCATGGACTCCAGTGGCTTGTGGAGTGGCTTCCCCAAGCCTTTGCGGGAGAGCCAGACTGCTTTCTTCCACAGTCTACACCTCCAACTCCACTTCTTGGACCCCATTGCCACCCACCAGCTCACTCTATTCAAGCCACACTCCTGTTCCTCAAACATGCCAAGACTTTCCAACATCAGGGCCTTTGCCCTTACAGTATCTTTTTCCAGGAAAGCCCTGACAATTCACTTACTTACTCAAGTGACGTACCTGTTATAGTATCACAGCACAACACATTACTCACATGTTTGTGGTGATGCTCATGTAAATCTACTGTGATGCCAAGAATATTAAAGTACAGCACACACAACAGTACACAATAGTTAATAATGATAAATGATTATGTTACTGGTTTTTGTGTTTGCTATACTATACTTTTGTGATTTTAAGAGTATACTCTTTCTACTTATAAAAACAAGTTTGCTATAAAACAGTGTACCATTACACCAGCAGCAGCCTCATTCACCTCGTGTTTACCTTATTTCTGGATGGCATCCTTTTCTCTTGTGCTCGATTTACCCTGGCATTGTTTTTACAGTAACATGCAGTACAGCCCAGGAGCAACAGGCTCTACCATACAGTCTACATGTATAGTAGGCTGTACCATCTAGGTTTGTGGAAGTACACTCTGATGTTCTCACAATGCATTTCTCACAACATATTACTGTTATTTAAGCAGCTCATGACTGCTGTTATTTTTATTTCATGAGGAAACTTAAAATGAATTGGCATTTTAAAATCTTGGTTGTATGCCTGTGTTTTTTATTGAAAAGTAATGTACAAATACCAAAATTAAAGTGATCTGAGATCTCTAACTCTTCAGAGAAATGCTGTAAATAATACCTACTAGTCTTTGGAAGTGAAATTTCTAATCTTATTTAATAGATTTGGGTGGGGAAAAACATTATTTTCCCTTCATTTTATGCTTACTGGATGCACTAAATGTTCTTGACTTAGAACTTTGGTGGACTGAAGTTAAATGGTTTTCAGTAGTAAACGTGAAGAGGTAGCATTATCTACAAATAGCTCTATTAAATATCAACTTGATGTGTCCTTAATTCTCATTCTCCATAATTTATTTTGACTACATATTATCTTTCTGGTAGAAGATCCCAGAATCTAGAAAATTGGCCTTCTGGGTCATGGGCCTGTTGATTGTCCCCTTTGGGTAGCCTCCAGTTCCCTTGTATTTATACATAAGGAAGCTACACATTTGGACAGGTGAATCAATACAGCTGCCATCTCAAAGAAAAAAGTGAAGACGTTCCAGTTACCAAGTAAACATTTGGAGATTTACATTCCTATGCCATAAGACAAAATATTTATCTATGAAAGTATAAAGTATATTATGACCACTGAAGGGGCACAGTCCAGTATGATGTAGGTTTTCAGACTCAATATTTACTTCTCCTTTTCAATAGTGTATTTTAAAACATTAAAATGATACCAAATATGCACTAAACCTCCAAGTAGTCATCACTCTATAATAGAAACTCACTTGCTCAAAAACCCTATTACATTTTTTTGGATTTCATTGATCCCCACTACCTTCCCCACTATCCATTAGTTCCTAATGGGAAACTTTTTTGAACATATCCAACTGAAATTCCATGATCAATTTAAAATGATGTAATTTTACATTTCTTCATTCCCTCTGCCTCTTTCCTATTGCCATACTTACCTGATTAATCCCAACCCTGAATGATGGCAACTCTGAGCCTTCTCTGTGCCTGCCCCTGAGTAGTAGAATATCACTGGAGAAATCCCACGATCAAAATGATTCCAAGTAGTGTACCTTCCATAGGTTCTCAACATGGTATAGCAATTTATACCTTTTCTTAAACTGCCATGTCTTTCATCCCTTTTGGTTCTTAGTTCTCTACCTTTTTCATGATTTATTGAGAAGACAGAAGCCATTATAGAGGCTTCCCTCATCTCCACACCATCTACCCAAATTTCTGCTCCTCATCTGCAATGGAAGAAGTGTGCTTTTTCTACCAAAGGTTTCTTTGTGCATTGGTTCCTTTATCATTCCCTCTGCTGAATCTTCCAACAGTCCTCTTGCTCAGATCATCCTATCAACACAAAAAAATGCACTTTCTCCCACTTAGCAAAACAGTAACAAAAGTTTTTTGGTCCAGCCCCTCCCTCCAGTTAGTGCCCCCTTTCTTCCAGGAAAACCAGACTTTTCTAATGGGTTGTTTCTATAAGCAGATTTTATTTCTTGGCTGTCATTGGAGAACAGACTAGATTATTAGGGGTGAAAGGCAATAAAAGGGAGGCCAGCAATGTCTTCAGGCAGAGAAGGTAGGCTAGTTTAGTCTATGGGAATAGTGAGGCAAGTGGTTAAGAGTCTGGGTATATTCTGAAGGAAGAGGCACGGGGTTTTCTGATGGACTGGATGTACAGTGTAGAGAGGAGTGGCATAGTAAGAGTTTAGGCCAGACCAAACAGAACAAAGCTGCTACTGACTTAAGTGAGCTTGCTTGAAAATTTAAAGAGTATTATATAAGGTGATATTAACTAGTTCATTTTGTATCAGAGGCCAAATATTTGATAGAAGATAATGTCATTATAGTCCACCATTACATATTTTGTGATTTTTACCAAATATGCATTCTGCAAATTAACTAGTCAGAAGTCAGTTTACAACAATGGAAATTTTCAATCAGCAAAAGGTTTTATTATAAGAAACAATGCCATCAGGTCAAAATACAAAAAAACAACAACAGAAAACTGTGCAATTATGGCAAAATGTTTAAAAATATCTACACATTTGCCCCCAAAGGACTACAGTACTTACTACATACCTGAGCACAGAACATTGAATGACATTTAAACTGTTTCACACAGGGAATCTGATTCCCCGAGAATTACTTCCCCTTTTTCTCATGCACCAATGAGATGAACTTGATGCTTCAGCATCAACTTTGTAGAATAACAAAAAACAAAGATGGAAACTAAAGAATACAATTAAAACATTCCTATAATACAGTTATACTAAGTCCAGTCTTCAATGTCCAAAAAATATATAGGAAAGTGCTACATACATTCTTCAAATGCAAAAACAAAGTTAGCGCGGGACTTGTATATCTTAGACCCTTTATTTTAATTCTGTAGTAACCACTGTGCCTTTTACTTATACTCCCAATATACTATGCAAATATACCTTAACTAAACATATTAAAAATCATCTTAGTTTCCTAGAGCTTCTTCTCAAATCATTTTAAAAGTGGCAAAGTATCCCAGCTACATAATTTAAACAAATAGTACTTCATACAAAATTCAATATATATTCTACTCCCATAGTAAATTCTAAACCTTGGCTCTGACACACTATACTTAGATCACACCCACAATATAAATTGTTATAGCAAAGGATCAATTGTTGTGCAGATCAACAGAAATAACATCTACTGTGCCATTGACCACAGCACATTGTACTCCCCTATGTCATCCAGCACATGTAAATTACTAACTCAGCATTCTATGTCATGTTTTCAAGTAATACATTTTTCCTAAATAAACACAGAAGATTGTCAAAAAGCATCAGGAAATCTTAAGATATTCAACAAAGCTTTCAAAATTAAATTACATGAGTAACATCACTCTCAAAGGTTAATTATACTTGTTTTTTCCTCCCTTCTGCAATACAACACTGTAAAGATGCTTCAAAAAAACTCACAGAAATAGCCTCCAAACAGCATGAAGATGAAGAAAAGGAAAAACTGAGGAGGAACAAAAGGTCATTGGTTGACAAACTTCATAAAGAGATTATAGACACCCTATCAAGGCCAGTAAGAATAAACAACATATCTAGCTTCACAATACTAGATTTTAAAATGTTAATTCTATAAATCCTGTCAACTTTGAATTCTTCAGAAAACATTTCCTACTATAGAGGTCTAAGACAAGCAGTTTGGAAAGTTTCTGAAAAACGAGGTATGTGATGCAGAGGCAATGTTTTAAATTTGTTTCACAGTATCACACCACAAATTTGTACAAGAGTTTCTAATACAAACCATGCCAATCTGTTTTAAGAAAATCAAAATGCTCTAGTTGAGGAGACTCTGGGCTACACTTGTATCCTTTACTGATTATTCCAGGCACGGTAAAAAATAAGTTACTGATCCAACTATCTACCTAAGGTATTACAAGTGAGTTGACTTGTCCTTTATGTGACTATTCCCAGCTGACTTTTAGAAATTCATCAGTTAAACATGAAACACGATTTAGTACCTATAATGCAACAGTTCTATTCACTCACTCTTTTCCTTCTCAATCACCTTCTGCTAGAACAAGGTTTTCAATGTAAAAATATTTATTAATGTTAAGTGCAAAAATAAAAAAAAAGAGGTTTTAATCGTCATATGTAACTTAAAAGACATTAAATTCAACTACTGCAAGGAGTTTTATGTTTCTGTACAACAGAATTTTAAAAGTAGGTGTAAAACTTCACATTATGCTCTGTACAGAACAGAAATAAGTTATCTATCATTGTACCAATAAAGACTAGACAAGCAGATGGAAAAGGAGGTCAGGCAAAAAAATGGCCCATATTAGTGCAAACTATGTTCACTATTCTCACTACTCAGATTGAGTCCAGTTAGACCAATAACTGGCTATATCTTGACATCACATAAGTACAGAATCCTGTGAGATCACAAAAATCCAACAGGTAAAGCACGATGGCCACCATATAACATACCACTTGGTAGGTGGGCATAGGCTAAGACAGTTTAAATCTATCTAGCTATCCACACAAATTAACTTAATACTAGCACCAGCCACCTGTGTATTTGAGCCCTTTTCGGGATTTTTTAAATGAGACAGTGTTAGCACTTGAAAAAGTTATCAACGGAAAACAGCTACTTTAAAATTTCAGCTTAATTTAAAGATATATGAGAAATATGAAACAATCAGACTGAAAGTTCTATCTGAGATGATTTGTTTTTCCTTTTATCTACTCTAATAACAAAACACTTAAATCCCAGTACACTTGAAAACAGTATTTTATATATATATAAAATGAGAATCTAAGTTAGTGCTTCTCTGTGTTGGAGAGGTCACAGCTAAAGTCCTAGTGATATGGCCTCAGATTTTTACCCGTATTTAAAATAAAGTCACATCAAGCTAGTTTGGATGTCTCTAACCAATAATACCCTAACTGCTCTTATAAGACTGCATAGTTATTAATTCATTCGGTATTTCAGACGCTATTTATCACCAAATTCTAGAATGAAAATGACTGTTCTAACTTCCAGAAAAAAAGCAATGCTGATAATTGCACTTTGTAACCTTTTGCTTACTGAAATAAAAAGACCACAAAGATAGCCTGACCAGGCGGTGGCGCAGTGGATAGAGCGTTGGACTGGGATGCAGAGGACCCAGGTTCGAGACTCCGAGGTCGCCAGTTTGAGCGTGGGCTCATCTGGTTTGAGCAAAGCTCACCAGCTTGGACCCAAGGACACTGGCACGAGCAAAGGGGTTACTCAGAGTGCTGAAGGCCCACGGTCAAGGCACATATGAGAAAGCAATCAATGAACAACTAAGGTGTCACAACGAAAAACCAATGATTGATGCTTCTCATCTCTCTCAGTTCCTGTCTGTCCCTATCTATCCCTCTCTCTGTCTGTTTAAAAAAAAAAAGACCACAAGGATGAAGACAGCATTCCTTACACTGTAATCTTTAAGAGCACCCACTTCTGTGTACAACACTTTCAGCTTTCTTAAATACTAACAGCACATCTTGTACCACTGAGAGTCAAAGTTCCCTCAAGCACTAGATGTCAGTGAGCTCGCTAAGGTCTGCTACTCAAAGCACTTTCTGAAGACACTGAGGGTAGAGCTTAGCAACAGCACATTCAAAATGCCTGCCAAGGTCCCAGAGCCGATCTGGGGTCTCATATACTTTCATCCATTGGTCAGCGATGTCATCATATTGGTAAAGGGAATTTTTTCTGCTGGTTCTGAAGACATGTTCTTCAACTGTCACCTGAGTAGCTCGAACAAATAAATGAAGTTTATTTTGGAAAAGTACCAGTTTAAGGTATGGATTTATGGACTCATCACATGGAAAGTCCTTCTTTCGAGTCCATTGATTTAGCTCAATGTCATAGGCTTCCACAGTGAACACGCGCTGATGATTTCCACAGGTTCCAGCTATGTAGTAGATAGAGTCTTTGTATACAGCTGCTAAGCCCTGGATTCTAGGCACAGTCATAGGGGTTAAAAAACCCCAGTAGTCTTTTTGAGGCTCATAGAAGAGGAAAAATTCTCCTAAAAAAAAGCAAAACAAGAATATGTACATTTACATGTCTCTTTTTGGTTGTATGTTGAAGACTAAAAGAACATAATTTTCCAAATATTCCACTCTAAAAGTACTGTTTTTATAATCTTCAGAGACATAGTAATTATTAAATAGCTTAAAATGTCTTTGCTCCATGGCATAACAAATAATATTACAGTCTACCTGAATTGGGGGCGTTCATATTGGGGAGAGGTGAGGAGTTTCTTTGGCTTGATAGCAGAATAATAGTCAAGACCTTGGTTCCATTTATTCTATCCAATTATGTATTTCAGAAAACTTATTGTATGCCAGCAATAGAAATGCATTATTAATCATGGTTACCTAGTAAAGTCAAATTATATATATAGCTTCATCACAAACTGTATATGTATAAGCTACTACAAATTGATGTGCTAATTATTTAATTAGAAGATAGTAGTACATGGAATGGTTCAGATTGTGTCTATGCACCACTTATGTGTTTATTTTTTAGTGTTGCTATTATGCAAAGACAAATATTCAAGAGGTGAAAACATGGCTTTACTTATGATAGAAAACACATACATAATTTAGGAAGTTGACTTTGAGTCAGTTTCAATTCTCTTTTAACAATAAAAAGGTGTGCTGAGTCACATTGCCAATATAAAAATGTCTTTAAGAATTAAACTACATGAGTTACACGAATTTGGCTAATTACAGCACTTCTGTAAAAATCCCTTATATAATAATCTGAACCTTTTATGAACATATTAAATGGTACTACAATAGCCATAGATAGTCCAAAATACACTGCTGACTATTCATTTATTTATATAAAAAGGTTTTTGTTTAGATTAGAAATACCTACTTCTAAATTGAGCTTCTCTCTCTCTCTCTCTCTTTTTTTTCCTTCTTCTTTTCCAAGTGAGAGGAGGGAAGATAGAGAGACAGACTCCCACATGCACCCTGACTGGGATCCACCTGGCAACCCCATCTGGGGCCGATGCTCTGCCCATCTGGGGCTATGCTTACAACCAAGCTATTTTTAGCATCTGAGGCAGAGGCTCCACAGAGCCATCCTTAGTGCCCAGGGCTGATGTGTTCAAACCAATCGAGCCATGTGGGAGCGGAAGAGCAGAAGAGGAAGAGAGAGAGAGAGAGAGAGAGAGAAAGAGAGAGAATAGGAGCAGGAAGGGTGGAGAAGCAGCTGGTCGCTTCTCCTGTGTGCCCTGACCCGGAATCAAACCTGGGACATCCACATGCTGGGCCGACGCCCTACCACTAAGCCAACCAGCCAGGGCCTGAGCTTCTCTTGACAACCATTTTGAATTAGGTCTATGCCTATCTACAAACTTAACTATCTACTTAATAGTGATAATAGAACTTCAATTTTTCTTACAATAGCTTGTTAAACTCCCTGCATCTGCTTGCACATCAACTGCTCTAAAATGATGAGCTTGTAACAGGATCCTCAGTAAAGAATATAGGAATTAAAACTTTCTAACATATACTACTTCTCTATAAATTTCTTATGGAAAGATGATACATAAAAATGATTGATTTTGAAAACAAATGATGGGTAATTAAGAAAACCCTCAGAGCCTCAGGTTCCTTTCATATAAAAAATAGCCTTGGATTAAACAATGTTCATCCCAGCCTATTAATTCAATGCTATTTTGCTTCACTATTTATATCAATATACAACCTTTACCTTCCAATTTAGTGTCTTACAATTAATTCTATGTCTATCAAATAACTGGTTAGCCAGTAAAACCAAAATATATGTAAAGAGAGCTTCATCATACTGGATGATACTCAATCATACGCAACAGATTATATATCAATTCTCATATTCCATTTTTCAGCAAGATCAACAAGCCTAAATCATACCCATGTTTCTATTCAAATAAAATAAGGCACTAGAGAATATTATTCCTTCTGGAAAATTAAATTTTACTGATCTTTAAACATACGGCCTCAGGGTTTTTTTTCCTAGGAAATTTTAAGTCAAATAAAGGATTAGAGCAAAGAACAATTTAAAGGAAACATAAAATAAAACTAAAAACTCATATATCTACACAGAAGTTGCCCATTTTTTCTTGTTTTATTAAAGTAAAAGGTGAGGAAAACATTTATATGTAAGCACTTAAGAAACACAGAAGAGAAATAAAGATCAACACTGCATTCAACATTCAAACAACTAAAACGTTCAAAACCAAACAAGAAAAACATTAGTTATCTCAAATCAGAACCTCAGAACAAATATAATTTATTCTTACCAACTCACTTTTTCTATTTCTATTGTATCATTTAAAATCTTTAAAAAAGCTAAGTATATTAGGCCTGGCCGGTGGCTCAGTGAATAGAGTGTTGGCCCGGCATATGGACATCCCAGGTTTGATTCCCGGTCAGGGCACACAGGAGAAGCGACCATCTGCTTTTTTTCCTCTACCTCTCCCCTGTCCCCTCCTGAAGCCAGTGGCCTGATTAGTTTGAGTGTGGCCCCAGGCACTGATGATAGCTCAGTTGGTCTGAGTGCATCAGCCTCAGGCACTAAAAATAGCTTGGTATGAGAGCATCAGCCCAAAATAGGGGTTACTAGGTGGATCTTGGTCAGGGTTCATGCAGGAGTCTGTCTCTCTATCACCTCTCCACTCACATTAAAAAAACAAAAACATGTAAGTATATTAAATATCCCCTCTTATTTCCACTGGTAAAAGTACAAAAAAAGGGTCATCTCAAAGTTCTCTGGGAAAAAAAATTAAAAACATGAAAAACAACATAAACTGCAGTAAAATTAAAATCTGAAGGCTGTAATTTCACTCTTTGTAGTTAAATTTTGTAAGCTGTGAAATTATAAAGCGTATACAAAACTCTCAAGTAATTATTATACCTTCAGTTAATGCTTTGTTCCTTTTTGTCTTTTATACTAACCCTTAAGTTCCATAAGAAAAGTAGCTGCTACAACATCTCTTGATTATATATTATGAAGAACAGAAAAAGTCATGCACTTGCTCTCTTGTTTCAAGTCTTAAAAAGAGTTCTGAAATAGTTTTCAAAAATACTAAACAAGCCCTGGCCAGTTGGCTCAGTGGTAGAGCATCAGCCTAGCATGTAGAATCCCGGGTTTGATTCCCAGCCAGGGCACACAGGAGAAGCGCCCATCTGCTTCTCCACCCTTCCCCTTCTCCTTTCTCTCTATCTCTCTCTTCCCCTCCCACAGTCAAAGCTCCATTGGAGCAAAGTTGACCAAGGCACTTAGGATGGCGCCATGGCCTCCGCTAAAATGGCTCCCGTTGCTATGGAGCAACGGTCCCAAATGGGCAGAGCATCGCCCCATGGTGGGCATGCCAGGTGGATCTGTCTCTCTGGCTCCCCACTTCTCATTTCAGAAAAAACAAAAAACAATTACTCATTAAAGAATGCTTTTTTCCCCCCTTAAGTAAGAAGCAGGGAAGCAGAGAGGCAGACCAACCACCTATACCCCAACCAGGCAAGCCCCCTACCCAGCGATGCTCTGCCCATCTGGGGCTGTTGCTTTGTTGCTCAGCAACTGAGCTATTTTAGTGCCTGAGGCAAGGCCATGGAGCCATCCTCAGCACCCAGGGCCAACTTGCTCCAACTGAGTCATGGCTGCAGGAGGGGAAGAGAAAGAGAAGGGGAAGGGGAGGGGTGGAGAAGCAGATGGGTGCTTTTTCTGTGTGCTCTGACTGGAATCAAACCCAGGACATCCAACCGCCAGGCCAACACTGTACTGCTGAACTGGCCAGGGCCAAAAATGCTTTAAAAATACTTATTCCACATGATGTCAAAATACAGTAATATAATCCTACAGGATTATTTTAGTAACTTAAAAATATCTACCTTTATTGATTTAAAAGTTTATTTTCATTATAGGTCCTTTAAAGGAGAGACTGGTCCACCAAAGTTTATGATAAGAAAGCCAGTTATTCCTCAATTAACAGGAACAAACTCCTATTTTAGTATAAGTAAAACACAGTTTGACCTGTTATTTTCATGAAGACTAAATCTCTTCAGCACCTACCCTGTAAAACATAGATCTTCTCTTTGTACTCCACAGCATTATGAAACTCCATTGCAACAGGCATTGCACAAACAGTCGTCCAACAATTTTCTCTGCTGTCATAGCACTCCACAGACTTTAGTGAGTTTCTCCCATCACCTTCATAAACACGCCCTCCAATTGCATACATCTTACCACAGCAATACACCAGTTTGCAGCCTATTCTGGCTCGAAGCAAGGATGGTTTGGATAGCCACCGATTGGTGGAATGGTCATACATCCAGAAATCATTTTCTGCCTTGTGGTCGATGGATACCTCACTGCTGCTTGGCCTGTATCCTCCTGCAATGTAAATGTCATTATCTGGTGATATAAGAATCCCAACTTCTCTGAGATCATTTGGTGGTTTGCACAATTTAAACACTCTTCCTGTAACTATATCTAGACAAGGCACTGTTTGCTTCTTTCCTGAGTGTTTGTGGGCAGCATCAAAACATATGATCATTTCAGATGCAGTCATTCCAAGTCTCTGTGTACAGCCATTAGTACTGGACGGTCCCTTCTCTACACAGCTTTTGGCTATAGCATGTGCAAACTGAGGTGGAATGTTCTCTATAAAGGTATCTTCCATCAGAGGAAAACGTATGCATTTGGCAAAAATTTCAGGAAGGTGCACTTCTCGTTCATTCTGTTCATGTTCAAACCACCTTACAATGCTTTCATAAACATGCTCTTCTCGGTCTACATTTAAATCATCACTGTCTAGTATACTTATCAGTTGGTCTTTCGTCAACTGGAGAAACTCTTGTTCTTTGGTGACACACAGAAACTTTTTACGAATGTATTCTTTTGATCGATCTCTGAGTTCCTGGTGACCATAATGATCAGCAAAGATGAAAACCCCAATAGAATTTTGTGGGTCCAAATGGCTGATCATATACTTAGCACATTGGTCTTGGATGGAAGGAATCTGAAAGATGCTAGCTGCAGTAAACAGAGCTTGGACATTGGCCTCTGTTAGAACAACTCTGGAGGTGTAGGCATATTTCAACACTAAATCCATTGATTCAGCTTCAACACCGACTATTCGAACTTCTTTTTGAGAACACTCTGTAAGGCCACTAGTGAACATGGATCTACAAAGGAAAGAGTACTTAATATTATATGTGTGCCATAAATAAAAATTATGGTGGCAAACACTTAAAAGTGTAAATGTACCACAAAGATAACCCTTGAAACTAAAAAAAGTATTTCCTAATGTGTTTTCTGACATTCTGAATGGGAATAAGAGATGCTCATTTAGCAGAAGGATTTAGTCAGACTAATCTAAAAAACTCTACTCTCGGGACCAGTCCACTTTGTGCCAATTCTGAGAAGAGGGGACTATACCTAATTAAAGCACACCTTATTTTCCTTGGAGGCCCTATCCAGGCTTCTGGTCAACTTGCCTTAGAAACCTGAGATCTTAAATCACCAGGCCAGTCAAAAAGTTTAAGAATACCTATATGGTGTTTACGTGATATATTGGTATATAGATATTAATAAAATTCTTCATATCTCAGTGGCAATTTACAATGCAACTTGTGCCCAAAATATATCTTTAAATTTTTCATCTTAGAAAAACAAAACATTCATCCTAAATACTTACTTTCTACCTACTCCTATGTAAAACTATCTCTTACTATCTCTTGAATACTTCCTTAATCATTATAAGGAAGAAAATCATGTCACTTATCCTTGGACATTCTGAAAACCTTTGCTTAAAGAAATATACTTAATATTCTCCAAGTTACCATATTTTTACCTCTGATATCTGTGTACAAATAAAAATTATAGTAGGTTGATTTATAATGACTACTTCTAAAGGGAATTTAGGAATTACCTGATTCTTTGGAGATAATGGTTTTTAAATCCCAAACTTTTGCCTTTGAGCCCAAGCTTTATATATATATATATTAAAATATCTGTGCATTTATGGGCCTTTCTTGGCCAAAATATTAAGTAAACAAAAGAAAAACCTAGCTCTTTACTTAAGTATTAGTTATTTTCAAACATTATTTGCATTTCTTTTCCTCCTTTCAGTTTCTTTCAAGGCTACTCTTAAAATTAATATAAAAATCAAATCAAAAGTTCTTTTAAAAGCCTTTTTAGAAAAAGGCTCGGTGCCCTAGAACGCTTACTAAATGTCTGCTGAAGACACTGACCTAGTGTTGGTAATAGTTAATTTAAGTGTACAGATCCAGACCCCTCATATTTTATTTTTAAGTGTTATGCTATGGAAAATATCCTTAAAGAGGAAGATTCCATCAAATGAAAAATGCAATTTAAGAAATACTGGAGGTATACAAGGTATCACAAGGACCCAGCTTGCTGCCTGGGTTAACCAGCTTTGACTCTTATTTTTACTTCTATAATGTAAATTTTAAGTTTAATATCACACAGGCTTTTTTTTTATGACTGAAAACTAGATGTTCCAATGTATAGCTGGTTTTCAATTCAGATACTGAAAACCTCAGTGATACAGTTACCAATTAAAAAGAAAAATAAAGCTCTTCATTAGGCATAGATTAATTCCCAAAGGAGAACATTGCCACATATCCCTTTATCATGGGAACTCCTACTGACCTAAATAGGCTGGTCTCACATACAGGAGCAGTATGAGATCTGATGATTTTTCTTCTGTTTTAATAGGTTCTTTATGTAAACTCTACATAAAGTGGGAACACTTCCTCACACAAAACCTTGAGCAGCAAATGCTTGTAACAATGCAAATTTTAATTCTGACAAGTCACTGGAGTCTTGGTACAGCCATGCCGGATTCCAAGCTATTCTAATTCTTCCACTAGTGATTCAAGACTTAGAAACTATTAAGTATGACTTTCTAGATATCACAGAAGCACCGGCATTGTGCCAAGAAACTTCCCTTACAGAAACCATGAACCAGAGATAAAAATCTAATATTTTGTTTTTAGCCAAATATCTTCATTTGATTCAAATCTTATTTCTTGGAAATTAAGATCTATTAAAGTTATTTCTCTATGTCTTCAAAACTAATTTTAATTAAGTATGATATTTAATGATATAAGATAGAGTATATCATTTCAGTAAGATACAGCCATTTTCACTTTGAAGCTTCAATGCTTTTTTTAAATTTTTTTACCATTCAAACCTTATATAACAATTTCTGTAAGGCTACTTTAAAGAGGACACACATTCTTGTTCCTTAAAATACATATAATGACTAACATGCCTGACTCGAGAATCCAATTCTACCTCTGCCACTTAACTACTTAGATTATTTAGACAGGCCGTTTAATCTCAGCTTCAGTTTATTTCACATGTAGCATGGGAATAATAACTGTGCAGAGACAGAACTGTAAAGCAATGTATGCAAAGTAAGCTTAACCCAAAGCTCAATAGTAGTTAATTATGACATATATTTAAATGCATAAATGACCTAAGCAGATCTAGTGGATAGTCCAGATAAGCGCATCTCACCAGCAGTTTCCATTACCAGGCCAAACTAATTATCTTTTGTGTACTACTTGAGCTTCTTCTTTTTCCTTTCTAGCTCACTGCCTCATGACAGTTAATACTTAATAGTCCAATGACCTACGCTAGCAAATCAGACAGAAGTGACTATATTTAACTCAGTATTCTGGGAAATAGGAACCAGAAACTACTGTCTGAAATACTGCACCTTTATATGCCCTATAAAGGTAAGCACCTCCAAAACAAAAAAATACACTGAGAGTGTGGTTGAGAAAATTATTTCCTGTCATTCATGCACCATTATTGGACATTGAAAGCCTTAAAAAAATGAGCACTTGAAACAAAAAGAGAACTTAAACTCGAGTAGGAGGCTGCCTTTATCACTGGTCGTTTTCAGAGTATAAAATTTTTTACACTCAAGTTTTAAAACTTCAATTTTCAGTTTTATGATATACAAAGATGAACCTAAATGAAAATAAAAAGTTAGCCTAAAAATGTTTCTGGAAATCTTGGAAATAATCACCAGTCTGGGACATAAGGTACATAGGAAACTATATTTTATTTATTTTTATTTCACCACTTCTATCCTCATACGATTAAAACAATCTATTAATAGTAATTTGTTTTCAAAGAAGAGGCTCTAAAGTTTTAAACTCTAAAAGAGTTACATGCAATAAAGGAATGTGCATTATGGATGAATTTTGGGAACAAATTTTAGACCAGCACTGTCCAATACAATTGTCAGTGATGGAAACGCTCCCTGCCTGGGCTGTGCGATGTGGCAGCCACTCCCTACATGTGGCTGCTGAGCACTTCAAATGTGGTTAGTGTGCTTGAGGAACTGAATGTCTAACTTTGTTTAATTTAAATAAAGTTTCATGTGCCACATGTGGCTAGTGACTGCCATATCTGGCAGGAAAATTCTAGATTTTCTAAGATTTTCTAGCCTTTACTTGAAACAGAAGCATTAACTTAAAAAAAAACACACACAAAAAAAAACACCCGAATTCTAGAAGAATCCGACAGATCAAAAACAAGAAGAAAAAATAAATATAGGGCCTGTTATCTATTTTCAGGAAACAACCTCATTGGTTTCACTTCATCGTAGCACGTCAGCATAGTAATGGAATGGCCATGCTGGGGGAGAAGGGGAGGTCTCCACCATCATCATACCTGAAGTAAGGGCTGATTGCAGCAAGAACGTTTCTATGACAGGAAAATGTTTTCCCGTGATCCACTTCCACTACAATGTCTGTCAACTGTCCTTCCTCGTACATTGTTTTGAGTTGCGTAAGAATACTGCAAGCATGGAAGGGGTCCATGGCATCGCTGGCTGTGTCTGAAGATGCAATCCCATTCGGTGTTGGGGAAGACTTATTTAAATCTAGGAGGAGAAAAATCGTACAACCACAAGAAGTTCGGAGCCATTGACGGCATCACGGGTTCGGTTTGTTGGTTTACTTTATTTAGTTTTTGTTTGCTTGCTTGTTTTTCCCGTACAATATACATGTACGATGTGTGCACCACCACACGGGGCCAAGGGAGGACCTGGGAGCCAGCGAGCCCCGCTGCGAGTCCCGGCAGCAGCCCGCTCCGTCGGGAGCCCGGCGAGCCCGGGGCCGCGCGCGCTCGCGGAGGTCCGTGCGGCAGCGCCCGCGAGGTGTCTGCGGCGACTCCGCCGACGGCCGGGCGGTCCAGCCGAGAGCCGCGGGCAGCAGCCTCACGAGGGACGCTCACGGGAGACGGCGGCCGCAGGTACCACTCCAACCGCCTCCCGAGAGGTCGGCACGGCGGCGGGTACCCGGCCTCCCCATCCCGGTGGAGCCGGTCCGCCCACCGCCCTCCACGCCATCCAGCCTCCCTCCCCTCAGCCCTCTTCACCTCTCCATTTTTCTCTCCGGCTCTGCATCGCCACCTCCACAGCTCGCAGCCTGAGCTTGGCCCCTGGCCCGCCTCCCCCGCAACACACCTTCCTAGGCACGATACGACCCACCTGCCGAAGCAGCCATTTCTCCACGGGGCCCCGGCTCCAGCTATTTAAAGAGGAAATGTCATTTCGTTTCTCTCTCTCCCGGGTTCCGGCTCTTCTAAGCTTCCCCTAGCCAATGGGGTAGCCTATGCATCCGGCTCCGCCCCTAGCCTCAGAATTGTGGGGGTTGATTGGTCAGAATGTACGCAGGGTACCTCGGGAAATGTAGTTTTATTGCCTCCCCTCCCGCGTGGTCTGGGTCGGGTGGAGGCCAAAATTGGGGGTTTCTATTGGCTGGTTCTGGCGGAGGTGGAGAGCAGAGGCCGCCAGCTTGTGCCAGTGGGACGCGCGGTGCCCGCCCGGAGAGGTAGTCTTCTGATGAGGGGAGCTGTCATTCTGAGAGGCTGAGCTAAGGAAAGCCCTTGAAGGACAAATTTCCCTATTTTAGGCCTCTTTCAGCCCCCTAACTCATAAAAAAAAAGTCTTGTTCTTCATTCCCTAAAGCTTCTGCCAATTACTAGCTTCCGGAATGAAAGCAGGCGGCGAAACCAAAAAAAATTTGGAAATGGACAAGAGGGCTGTTGTCCAAAAATGCGAATGAAATATGACATCCCACCCTGAAAAAAAATATTAGGAGGTCCCTAAGCAGCCCATCGCTGATGAGTCACCTGTGACACCCAATTGAAATAGCATCGCCTTGGCCAAGTGCTCCGGTTTCCCGAGATTAACTTGGTCTTGTTTCAAAGGCCGCTGGGGACTCTAACTCCCACTCAGCCTTGCGCACTGAGACGCTCAGGGAGCACCTGTTCCACTTCTGAAAGCACGTGGACGGCACAGAGGAAAATGGAGGAGTTAAGACACTAAACAGTCTGGAATTTCCTGTGAAAAAATATTGGAGAGTGCCTTGAGCCTGGAGCCGGAGACATCACTAAGTAGGGGGTCGTTGATAGGACCCTTTAAGTCTTGAGTACTTAGTTTTGTCACCTGTTACGTGAATAATTCCTGTTGTTTCTGCCTCATAGGCTGCGAGGCCTTTGAAAGAAAGTAGAAATTTACTGTTAACATGTTTTCATTTACTCATTTCTAGTGTATACCAGGGTGCCTGGCACATTATAGATACTTAACATTTTAAAAATAAATGTCAGGCATAAATGAGCTAATATTGGAAAGGCTATTTCTAGACCTATGGAAAGTAAGAAAGTGAACTGGGAAGAAAATTCTAATACAGATATGGTTAGTCCATGCTCATAGTTTTTCTAACAGAGAAAACATTAAGCAGTTGAACTTCTTAATGAAGCATCTTGGAATTTAGGTTGTTATGAAGAACGAGAGAAAATGATGGAAAACAATCCATTTCTGACCCTTAGGTCTACAGACAAATTTAGAGCTCAAAGTACTATAATTCCATGTGAATTAACAAGAGTTGGTATTTCCTAGGGCTGGAATAGATGGATGTTGATAAGCACTTATAACTCCTCTTAATGAATACCCTATCTGCACGGTTTTGCATGGATGAAATTGATTTAACTTTTGTTACTCATAACTTTAAATTCCTTTTTTTATGAGTTCTTTTCTAATTTAAGGAACTCAGTGTGGCAGTTTCAATCACAATATTGATAGTATTAAGAAAAAAAGTGTCATCAGTCAATGCCAGATTTAGCTAAAATACAGGACATACATTATTTGGGACATACTTAAAGTAAAGTATCATATGTTATCTGAAATTAAAATTTAATTGGGTGTTCTGTATTTTACCTAGCAATCTTTTGAAAACCTTTTAAAATAGAAGTTTTCTTATATTTTGTTTTTGTTGTAGCCTATCTCAGCCTAAGAAACTTGGCCAATTTTCTTTTTCATTATTCTCCCCTAATTAATAAAGAGACATGGTAATATTGTATAATGAACTAAAAAAAATTCTCAGTCTTTGACCAACAAAAATTTCTTAAGTGGGGGGTGGACAGAATACAAAGAACAAAAAACAATATAAATATAAATAGAAAAAAAAGTGAAGATTTGTAATTACAATGTTGCCATTTACATGACACAGTAAAGATTTCTTTATTAATAGAAGAGCATTAAAATAATAAGTAAAAAAAACCTAGAAAAGTAAGAGGATGTAAAAATTGAGCCAATAGTTTCACATTATTCATTCTCAATGATCTTTAAGAATACAGAGAAGAGTTTGTCTCAGGATTAATACAAAATAGCCAAAGCCTACAGCTCTGTTTTCAAATAGTTCTAATTTAAAATTTAATAAAAATCTACTGTCAATCAAGGAAGGCAGCAGCAACAGTAAACCAGTATTAGCATTACAGTATTAAGTACTATAGTACCCTTTCAGGTAGTTTTCTCATATATTTACAGCTTAAAGTAAAATGTAGTGAGGATGAAAATGGAAAAAGCAAACCAGAACATTTGAAGAATTGTATTTAGTTCGAATTAGACATTTAGAGCCTTATTATTTTAACATTTAGCATCTGGGAGCTGGGAGCAAAGTAGCCCCCTGTAGGGGGCTTTCCGGGTGGATCCTGGTTGGGACACATGCAGTCTGTCTCTGTCTTCCTGCCTCCTTGCCTCTCAATATATATTTTAAAACAAGAATATAAATTTAATATAACATCACAATGTGTGTGTGTGTGTGTGTGTGTGACAGAGACAGAGAGAGGAACAGATAAGGACAGACAGACAGGAAGAGAGAGAGATGAGAAGCATCAATTCTTCATTGGAGCACCCTAGTTGTTCATTGATTGCTTTCTCATATGTACCTTGACTCGGGGGCTACAGCATACTTAGTGACCCCTTGCTCAAGCCAGAGACCTTGGGGTCAAGCTGGTGAGCTTTGCTCAAACCAGATGAGCCCACGCTCAAGCCAGCGACCTAGGCATTTCGAACCTGGGTCCTCTGCGTCCCAGTCTGATGCTCTATCCACTGTGCCACTACCTGGTCAGTCAACACCACGTATTTAAGAAGGTTTTCGTTTTATTATAATTTCTAGACCTTGTATATTGCATAAGATTTAGTTTCTTTTAAATACAAAACTAAATAGATTATGACCATCAACCTTACTGATTGGATATTACTGACCTTTGTTGTATTTTAATTTTTATTTTATTTGGGGTGTTGTGAGGATAAAATGACTAGAAGATTGCGTTTTGTGAATAACTGAATTTGATGATACTGGGGACATAAAACACATTAATTTGATTTTTAAGTATTTGAAATTCAGCATATGTGTGAAAAAAGAGAATGGAAAACTAAGAGCAGGGATATTCGATTCCTCAAAAATATGTACTACCCACTCCTAACCTGTATTCTAAGCAGGTACTTTATAAAGCCATATTTCTGATACCAAAAACAGTGGAATAGAGGATAGATACAAATAGAAAATAAATGTTTGTGTCCCTTCAAAATTCACGTTGAAACCTTATCTCCATTGGTATTAGGAGGTAGAGCCTTTAGGAAGTGATTATGTTTAAGAATGAAACCCTCATAAATGGAACTAGTGCCCTTATAAAAGAGGCTCCAGGACCTTCCAGTATGTGAGGACACAGTGAGAAGACAGCTCCTGAATCAAGAAGTGAGCCTCACTAGAAATGAAATATGCCAATGCCTTGAAATTGGGCTTCCCGGTCTCCAGGACTGTAAGAAATAAATCTCTGTTGTTTATAAGCTACCCAGTCTGTGGTAATCTGTTATGACAGCCTGAGTAAACTAAGGTGTGTATAGTACAGTTGACCCTAGGACCAATCAGGGGTTAGGGACACCAGCTCACATAATCAGAAATTCACACATAACTTTTTGGTCCTGAGAAACTTATTTACAGTTGGTCCTTAGTATCCACAAGTTTTGAATCTGAAGATTTAAACAACTGAGTATCTAAAAATGTATTTTCAATCCACGATTGGGAAACCACAGATACGGAAGGCCAAGGGTACTAATAGCCTTCCATTAACTAGAGTCTTACAGATAATATAAACAGTTGGTTACCAACACACAGCATTCTTACAGTAACCTAAGCTAGACAAAAGAAAATGTTACTGAGAAAATCATAAGGAAGAGGGTATACATGTACTGTATTTATTGAAAAAAATCCATGTAGAAGTGGACCTGTTCAGTTCAAACCTGTATTGTTGAAGGCTCAATTGTGTATGATATAAGATTTGTATATAATTTCTAACCTCAAAGGCTTTAAGGACCTTATGATTTATCCATGGAAATAAAAAAAAAATATCCATATGAAAATAAACTAAAAACTAAGGGCTGAGGGTAGCCCAAGTTAGCATAAAATAAGTATTTCTGAAAATTAATGTTAAGTATTTTAGAAGAGATAAAAGATTTTCTTGAACTGGTGTGGGATTTAAGCTGGGCATCAAAGAAGGACACACAGTAGAAGTATTCACAAAAGCAATAGAGTATGTTTTTATCTAGATGCTTTATCTTGGCTTGATCTGGGTTGTAAAACATTAACTCATCCATACTTTAATATTGATGGGGCTTAATTCAGGAACTGAACAAGAAAAAGGGGTTAGTAGCTACATGTCACCTATGTCAGTGTGTCACCATAAAACATCAAGGTGGTTAACTCTTCCACAGATTGGTATGAAATTTCTGGCACACCACTGGCAGTGGTCCACGGAGGGGCAGTTAAAAACACTGGCCTATGTTTTTTCACTTAATTTCATGTTTTAATTAAAAATTTTTAAGAATAGTGTTATCAATAAAGACACTAAATTTAAATAACTTGCTCATAGTTGTATAGGGATTTTTGTCTCTGAAGTCAACTCTTTTTTTATTTCATTATATAAAGGTCCCTGAAAATAAGACAGAGTATTGAAAATAAGATGTAGGACTTCTTTTTCTCCATTAAACTTATCTGATTCTGTGTCAAAGACATGGTTAATTAGTATCTGTCATTGATAGTATTATTGGTATAGGTTTGAGATACTTTTATGCTCCAAGAAACAGAAAAAAAGAAAAGCTAGAGAAGTAATAGTTACACTTTTAAAGTAATTTGTCTTTGTCAGACTAAATTGATAGTTTAGAGATATCATAATTTAATATTTTTTTCTTTCCATTAAATAAATGAAATGGTTAATATATTGGATATTATTATATATTACATACATATATTATTAATATTCATGTGGTTGACTATACTTCACACTTCTACTGCAAGATTGAAGTATTGTACAGGACTGGAGACCCTGAATAGAATTACTGGGTTCTCAAGTTACCCCATTATATTCAAATATAGAGTGGTTGGGAGAGCCAAAGCCACCCTCAAAGTGTGAGACATCAACACCCTTTTCTATTTGAAGATAACTTTATAATACAAATAGAACTAATGGAATTAAACAATGATTGTTGATTTTTTTCTAATCTCTATCATGATCTGAATTTTTTAAAACTCAGAGTGGTCACTGGCTCCATGGTAGTATTCTAGGGCCCTTGGTTCTTGTCTTCTCGAAAGGGTTTCAGATGAGAGATGCAGATAGCAAGGCAGGTAGTTTATTGGCAAAGGGAAAGTATACTTGGAAGATTTTCAAGTAAGTGACTCAGACCCAACTGAATGCCCTGTTGCATAGTCAGGCTTTTATGCTTGCTTGTGCTCCTCCTCCCAGCTGGTTCACTTCTACCCATTACATCATGTGCACATCTCTGCCAGTAGTGGATGGTCATACGCCTGCACTGCTCATGTTTTGAGGACACACACATGTTATATATATCAGTCCCTTTGTGCATGCTCCTCACAGGTGTGTAACTGCCCTAGGGATATCAGGAACTTGAAAAATGTGATCAGCTATTTGGTTATCAGCTGATTGCTATGTTTAAGGATGAGATTTCCTTTCTCTCTGTGTCCCCTCACCTGGCTCATATCTGAATAGCTACCTACTCTAACAGAATCATTACAAAGGCTAAGAGGAAACAATATTAGTAGGCAGTAATCTTCAGCATGAGACAGAGAAACTGAAATTCATTGAGAACAGGCATTGGGTATTAGGAAAGGAGTACATTAACCACAACAGAGAATATACAAAAGATCAGAAGTTGAATGTAAGCTTATTCTGCAAATAATCTAATATTTGTAAAGCAAATCTATTGACCTACCACAATAATTTCAGGGATATTTAATCTTATTTTTGGTTGTTTGCCCACATAGTTTCTTAATCTCAGTACTATTCACATTTGCAGCCAGATAACTCTTTGTCATGAGGCTGCCTGTGCATGATTAGATACTGAGTAGCATACCTGTTCTCACCCCCTAGATGCCAGCAGCACCTCCCCCTGAGAGGTGATAAGCAAAAATGTCCCCAGAGATTGTCAAATGTTCCAAATCAAGAACTGCTGCAATACAATGTGTTCTTGTCTGTTCTGTGCTCCCCTGAGTTGTGGGTTCCCCACTTTATTAACTTCTCTAGAAGAGCTTACATCTGAATATAGTAGGGGTCCTTGGGTTATGACACGGTTATGTTTCTACAACAGTGATATAACCCAAATTTTGGTGTAAGTCGAAACACACCCTAGCCAAAGTCACTTACCTATCCTAACACAGTTGTAAAATCGTAACCTAGAACATAAAAAGACAAGCCATAGAAAAAATAAAAGGACATAAATATACTGTACTGTATACTGTACTGTAGTAACAAAAAGAATGACAAAAATGAGTATAAAAATATTCCTTACCTTTATTCTGTGGTTGGCTTGCACACAGGAAGGGGCATTGCAAGGTGATAGAGAGTGACCTATTGGGAGGGGGAAGCTGGGAGGCAGGAGAACCTGCAGCAGGTGCTGGAGATAGTGGGTCAGGTGACTCAGGATTGCCTAAGGAACATGCAGGAGACGCTGGGGGTGATTCTACCTGTACTACAGGTATTTCATCTCGGGAAGCAGCTGATGTAGAGGGGACAGGATCTGTTGCAGACCTCTTCTTAAAGAATTGTTATATCCTAGTCATGGGGACATCAACTCCCTCACTCATATACCTCCTTACTGCATATTCTTCTGCCACATGCAACCAAACTAGTTCGCCCACATAGTCTGTAAGTACAACACGAATGGCATAAGCTGAAACACTCACATCTCAATTTTTTAAAGTTTTTATGGGAGTGAGCATCGTAAACTCGAAACATCGTATGCCGAGACTGTCATAACCCGAGGACCCTTGTACTATGTTTATTATTTTAAACTGTTGTGTTTATCTTCCTTTTGCACAGAGTTGGGTTAATCTTTCATTTTACTCATAATAGAGTATTATCTTCAGTTCATAAGTCCCATCTCTTGTGTTATATGTGTACTACCCCTTTCACTCCATTCTCTACTTGCATCCTCTTCCATTTCATACATAGCCATTCAAATGGGTTTAATGTGGATTCAAATAAAATAGATTTTTAAATTTTTTATTTTAATTTTTCAGTTACAGTAGACATCAAAAATAGAATTTGTATTATGTGTACTATGTGCCCTTGTGATTTATATAATGGTATTGTGCTCTGGATCTCATTCTGTTTCTTTTTTCACTCTACTATTTTTTTAAATTTATTTATTCATTTTTTAGAGATGAGAGAGAAAGAGAGAGAGAGAAGAGGGGGAGGAGCAGGAAGCATCAACTCCCATATGTGCCTTGACCAGGCAAGCCCAGGCTTTTGAACCAGCGACCTCAGCATTCCAGGTCGATGCTTGATTCACTGCACTACCACCAGTCAGGCCTACAATTTTTAAGGTTTTTCTCTGCATGTTGCTTTGTGTACATTTGGTCAGTTTTTCTTCCTCTTTATATTCCCATCACCAAGTTCACTGTCTGATATATATTAGGTACTGAAGAAATGTTCACATATTAATTGTATAAATAAATATATCAAATGGTGATTGGATGTAGTAGACAGAATACTATCTACCCAAAGATGTCCATGTCCTAATTTCTAGAACCTGTGAATGTGTTACCTTCTATAGCAAGAGAGACTTTGCAGATTGATTAAATTTAGGACTTTGAAATGGGGAGATTATCCTGGATTATTTAGGTTGACTGAATGCAATCACAAGAGTCCTTATAAGAGAAGAAATGAAAGTCAAAGTCAGAAAAAGGAGATATAATGATGGAAGGGAAGGTGATGACAGGTTTTGAGGGTGGAGTGAGGGAGAGGGCGTGAGTTCAGGGATGCAGAAGTTAGAAAAGGCAAGGTCATAGATTCTTCCCCAGAGCCTGCTAAGGCAGGCAGTTCTGTCAACACTTTTGGTTTTAGAATTTCTGACATGCAGTATTGTAAGGTAATTTGTGTTGTTTAAAACCACTAAGCTTGTGGTAATTTGTGAATTAATACATGAACGAGTTTGCAAAGTTTTCTAACAGTTGAACTTTTTCTTTTTTCCTCCTTGTCTCTACATCAAGTGTTTAATATTAATAATAACTGAGAGAATCTCAAAATATGAAAGAACTCAAGTGAATACTACTTTAAAGGAAATAATAGTAAACAAAAAATTGTGAGGTAAATAATTACCCCAAATCTATCTGTTAACTGTATAGTTAACTTGACCCCAATGGGAGCTCTCTGGGTCATTTTGTGAGGAGAATGAGAGCATGAATACCCAGGATGTATGTGTGAGTCTTTGGGGAGCATCTCTGGAGATTAGCTAGTTTACTGGGTTTAAGCTTTAAAGATTGTACATTAATATAATAGAGATGTTGATGCTTTCTGTGGGTCTGTAACCAAAATTATAACAACACATTAGATATATGACGCAACTGTCTTATATGGGGCTCCCTTACATGCCTAGTTGAACCCCTAAGAAAGAAATGTATTCACTTAAATAGAGTAGATTCAATCAACTCACTTTATTATAACCCATGAAGAAGTACCATGTTTTCACTGATTAGGTATCATTTAAAATACACAACTATCTTTCTAACCACTTCCCTGGGCAACTTTGTTAGAGAACACATAACTCTAACTGTGTGCATGTCTGCATGTGCTCTAGGACCTGGTTTTCTGGGGAAACCAGGCTCTGAAATCAGAATACCCCAATTCAATTTATTGTTGAATCTCTTGCTAGCTATGCCCTAGAACTTCTTCATGCTTTTGTTTTGTGGGGGCTAAAAAATATTATTACTTTTCTCCAACCTTCTAAGTCCTCTGAGGCTGGGAAAATAGTCATTAACAGAGACTGATTTAAGGAGAAAATCAAGTTTAATACATGCACATGGGGAATTAACATAGGCATAAAAATTTCAAAGACAGCAAAGCAACATTGGGTATACTGTATTTCTCCATGTATAAGACACACCTTAATTTTGGGGCCTGAATTTTGGAAAAAAAATGTATTACATAAAGTTATTGAACTCAAGTTTTATTCATCATAAAATTCATACAACTCCTCATCATTGTCAAAACTCCCATCCATTAGCTTGTCCTCATCTGTGTCCGATGATGAATCACTGTCTTTAACAATGAGCACAAAAAGAAGTGAGAAAAAGCAGGAAATGCAAGTGAAAAAATCTATAACCACTGTATAAGATACATCCAGTTTTTAGACCCCCAAATTTTTGAAAATAGGTGCATCTTATACACGAGGAAACACGGTACAAGACATTTTTAAATAAAAGAGAAAGTGAGGGGGTATTCGATTTCAGAAGTGAGAATGGGTGATTTACAGGTAATTGAGGAAGAGCAAACACACTTGGCAGGAAATTCCTTGCTGGACAACTCAGAGACAGTGGAACACAGGGATATCTAGCTAACAGGCGCCTCTCTGAAGCCCTCTTATTAACTATACTTAGTTCAAGTTACGCTAAGTTGAACAACCTAAAATCTCCTTCCTGAAGCAGGTGTCTCTGTCTGAATCTGTTGGGCAGGAAAGGGGAAGAGTCAAAGGCTTCCTCTAAGTCTTGTTTCTTAGCATACAGCTTAAAAGGTAATATCCCAAAAAGTCAGCTTTAGGGTGGCAAACTTTTTTCCCTTTAGTTTCCTCAGTTCTGAAATTAGGTGAATAACAGCATTTACCTCAGAGAATTTTTATAAGGAATGAAAGAGAGAATTTATGTAGATTTATACAAAGTACTTAGTTCAGTGATTGGCACAGAGAAATCACTCAGTAAGTATTAGTTATTAATAGTACTTTTTGGGCAAATGAGTTTGTAAAATCTGTATTTTCTGGTTTTGCTCACTTTTATTGTTAAAAATGGCTGCTGCTCACATGATAATGCTGCCATGTGATACAGTTAATTACCTTCACTCTTGGAAAGGGGCTTGGTTATGCTAATGTTTGCTCGAGGAAGGGTTGTTGCACGAGAAAGTTTGTGAAGAAGGAGGAGCTAGGAAGCCATTTTGACATAGACCACGTTGTTGCAGAGGAGGCAGACAGTCAAGATGGCGGGTACTGAAGGAGAAGCCAGTTTGTGCAGAGAGAGGGAGCTGGGGAACAGAGGTCTCTGAGCTAGTGGGGCCTTTGATTTTAGGAAAACCTGGAGAAAGTCAGTGGCTTTGGGAGCCCTGAATGGAAAGGGAAGTGTTTTCCTGCTGTGTGTATTTACTTGCCTGCCAGTTGCGAACAGAATTAAAGGATAGCTCACCATTTCTTGGCTCCACAGTTTCATTACTGTCTATCCGAATTTAATGGGAACCTGCACAAGTCAGGTGGTTGTGACAGCCATGGCAACTGGTCATACAGTACTATACTCTGATATTGAAGTGAACCTCAGTTCAACTTTTCAGATAGTTTCTATAATTAATGTTTTCTCCTTCATGGCATAGAAACCAGTTTGCCTTAAGCAGAGGTAAGTGGGCAGGAGCCTGAGCTGTCACTGCCTTCCAGCCCCATTTCATGGCACAGGCCTCCCATCAGAGATGTCTAGCTCTGCCAAGGTTAAGGGGAACCCAACCCCCTTCACAGATTCCTAATCCAAACATCTGTGATGCTAAAACCAGCATGTTTGTCTTAGAACAGACTGAAATATGCTGTGAAAACAAAGAATTTTGCAATTTCTGTAGCTTGAATCACCAAAATTGTATTTTAATTCATATTTATGTCTAAGTCAGGCCAGCAGGGTGCTCTCCACATTCAATCGCTCAGAAACCTAGCGTGATAGAATGATCACCATCTCCAATGTGCTTGGTTACCACTCTGGGAGAGCAAGTGTGTGATAAATTGTATACTGGCTGCTCTTGAAGTTTCCACCTGGAGAGACAGGAATGACTTCTATTTGAATTTTATTGGCCAAAAAAAGTCCTGTAGCCATTCCTAACTGCAAACACCATGGGGAATTCAATTCTACTGTTCTCAGGAGGAAAGCCGGAAATATTTGGGAATCAGCATTAATGGTGCTATACAAGGACAGTGATAGACAGTCTTAGTGATTCAGGGGTTACTTAGTGATGCTGCCCTAAGGCAGCAGCTAGAAAACTGTCCACAGGCCAAATATAGCCTATGACCTGTTTTGTACAGTCTACAAACAAGGAACAGTTTCTACATTTTCAAAGAATTATTAAAAAACAATCTACAAAGCTGAAAATGTTTACTATCTGGTGCTTTATAGAAAAAGTTTGCCAGTCTTTGCCTTAAGCCATCAGAGACTCCTTCTGTAATCTTTGCAGGTACAGCGAGAGAGAGCCAGGGGAGTTTTAAGTGCCAGAAATGGCATTCACCTTTTTTGCCCACATTTTATTGGTCAAAATTTAAATCATATAGATTCCCTCTAACTGCAGGGTAATGGAAATGATTGTTTAGTTATATCCCCTGAAACAGAGATGGTGGAGAAATATCACCAGTCTCTGCCACATGGAGTCTTTCGTACTAATTCAACTTAAAATAAAAATGTCCCCACTCCCACAAGTAACAATTTTGCATTTCAGGGGACATGGCATATCTGGCAATACGTTTGGTTATCACAATTTGGGGAGTGCTACTTGCACCATGCTCAGGACAGTCTCTCAACAAAGAGTCATCTGGCACCAGATATCACTAGTGCTGAGATTGGGAAACCCTGGGCTAGACAGCATTAGTTGATCTGGCAAGTTGCTAAGAGAAGGTATCTAATTAGTTGAGGGCAAATTTAAAAGAAGTTATGGCTTGGAAATAGTTGAGATCCTTAAGGAAGCCAGTTACATCATACCTTGACCTGCTCTGCATTCTAAAACAACTGAGAATTTGGCAGAGAAAGTAGCCAGGGATAAGTATTTCAGCTATATACTGTAGTTGGCCAAGTCTGATTAAAGAACATATTGTGGACAAATGGCCAAAGGGGAATTCTGAGTGCCACCCCTCAAATCTGGGGGAAGAGAGAATTGTATCTGCCCAGAGCAGGGAAAGTCCAGGGAGCCAAAGAGAGTGAAGCCACAGGGACAGAGCAATGCTTAGCTTATCAATGTCTCTTAGGAGACAAATATAGACCATGGATGTCAGAGTTCTGTCATCTCATCAGTCAGATAATGTTTTCCTATGAGAAATGTTAAAAATATGATAGTTTCCATTTTTCTAACAAAGTGAAATTTCTAATTTTATTTTATTTTATTTTTTTTTGCTGGAAAGACTATGGAAAGAGAAAAAGGTTTTTTGTACTCATCATGATGGAAAAATCAGCTCACCTTGTAGGTGGACCACCCCTTTCCCATTCCCTTCTACCTTTCCTGAGCATAGACCTTGGTTCCCTCATGTGGATAGTAATCCAGAGCTGCCAGGGTGCTGAGGCTGGCTCAGATAATCTGGAGAGATCTTGAAATTTTATCAGGCATCCCCAAACTACGGCCTGCGGGCCGCATGAGGCCCCCTGAGGCCATTTATCCGGCCCCCCGCCGCACTTCCGGAAGGGGCGCCTCTTTCATTGGTGGTCAGTGAGAGGAGCACTGTATGTGGCGGCCCTCCAACCATCTGAGGGACAGTGAACTGGCCCTCTGTGTAAAAAGTTTGGGGACCCAAAATGATACGCTGATTATGGAAGACTGCAAGCTGCAAGGCCCTTGTAGTTTAAGACTTAAGCTAAAGGCTAAGCTCTTCCCCATAGCTCCATATTGCCTATGAAGCTGAGTATTTGTACTGGTCCTATCCCCCCCACCTCACTTGTTTGATTAAGTTGCTAAAGGCAATTTATATGCCCTTCCTCTCACCCTTTGTTTGTTCTGATGTTGGTTGATTTCAGTTATGCATGGTGAGGCGGATTCCTGTTTAAGCCTTAAATGAATTCCTGGCCTTAAGAGAATTCCTGTTTATGCCTCAGATGTGTTACTTTGTATCAGAGACATTCTTATTTGCATATGGCTCTGCACTGTATAATAAAGCAGATGGGGAGAGGGGAGGTTGCTTTGCTTTGCTCTTGCAAGCCATTGGCTGTGCAAAGAGACCTCACGATTTTACCCTTTTCTCTCTGAGTTCATTTCTTCATTCCGTACCATTTTCACTCAAGACCTGCACAATTACTAGCCATGCTGGTCCGTGGCAGCTGATGATTTAAAGACAGCACAAAATGTACACACTTAAGAAATCTTGATTGGAGGTTGAGTATATAATCTGTCTTCTAAATGATTGGAAACCAGGCATGGGGAAAGGCTGACTGACAGGAACAGATGTGGTACTCTTGGGCATGAGCCCCAGCCCCTCTGGACACAATGTATTTCCTGGCATCAGTGGTAGCTGCACCTGAGACCTGGACCTTGGCTATTCTATTTCCTGCATTATCTCTGTTGCCTTGGGCTCTGTGAGAGTTCTGACCAAGTTTTGATTATTCTTTTCAACTGCCATCAACTTTAATTTTCATAGTCAGGGGTTTTCTTTGAAATGACTCTGTGTTTTTATTTTTTTAACAAGATTGGAATCAGAGACCAGGATTTTAGTCATGATTCAGCTTCTTGTGTTGTAAGGTACCAAAAAGCTGCAAAATTAATATTGATATTCTAGAAGGAAAGGTCAGGATTTCCTGTCCCATCCCTCCTTTGGGGAGGGGAAGGAGAAGAATGTAGAAGTTTCTGGCTTGCAAAAATAATGCGTCATTTAGTTTTAAATCTAAAATAAAGGTTAACCGAGAAACTTCTTCTCTTTCAATGGGAGACAGAATTTACATACCACCTTGCATTGATTGTAGTTCCTCCCCCTTCCTGGAATCTTGAGAGTAAAATACCCCTAGGCTAGTGAGGAAAGAAGAACCCTAAAAGATTTGTAAACATCTTTGATTGTGTTACCTTGAAAGTCTTAATGTTTCTATGTATCCCCTAAACAAATGTTGTCAGCTTGTGCTATGATGTCATGCTCTCCCTTGCCCATGTGCGATCAGGGGTTTATAAACCAGCCCCTGAGATATATTTGGGTTTGCGTAATTTGGATCTGCTGCCCCGTGTCAGCCATATGCGGCTGGCATATTTAATAAATCTCCTCCTTTAATAAAACTCTTCAAAATTCATCTGGACTGGGTGTCTCTACATAAACCTGATGAATTGAGGTACGGTGCCTTTCAGAATCTGGAGTATGGTACTTTATAACATTTACTGGCCTTATGATTGATGAAAAATCAGTTGATTTTTCTTAGTCTTCACTGTTTTATCTATAAAATGGTTATAAAAATAGTACTTAACTCTCAATGCTCTTGGGAGGATAATGTGTGTGGAAACACTTGTAAAACTGTGAAGCACGTGCAAATGCTAGAAGATTATTATTAATTCTTCATCCACATGCAGCCACTCTTTTGGGACATCTGAAAGTATTCTTTGCTTTGAGAAATAAACATGCAGGAGAGAAAGGACCTATTTACCCAATAATCAGGTATATGCTAAAGAACAGATGGGGTTCCTTTCTAGTGACTGCATCATCCAAATGTTTGTCTGACTTGCTTATGAATGTTCATGAGGGTCCCATCTCAGCAGGACAATTGAGTGCAGAGAGAAACAATCAACCTCTATGTGCACTAAGTGGTAAACTCAGGCCCCCACAGACCTCTTTCTCAGCTATGGTGGCTTCTGACAGTATGATTTAATCTTATAGAAATGTTCAGTCTCAACTTCAGAACTGTTTGATCTCATTAGAATGAATGACCGACACAAAAATGTGTTCATCCATTTGTCCTGCTTGCTTGCTAGATAACTGTGACAGATCAAAAATGGGACAAAGAAAAATCAACACTGCAGTTAAGAGTTTCCAATGCAGAGTTCTAAGAAATGACTTCTGATACCATAAAATTCTAATGAGTTTGAACAGGCTGGCCAAAAGGTAGATAACCTTTGCTGGGAACAACTCTCTTTCTCTATGCTTTTGGGTGCAATTACTTGTTTATGGAAGCTAAAAAATATTAATGCTTTTCTCATCACCTTCTAAAATCTTCAGGCTGGGTTAATAACCAAATTAATGGAGACAGATTAATAGGAGAAAATAAAAATTTAATACATGTGCATGGGAAATTTACATAGACATGATAAATCCATGAAAATTCTAAAAAAAAAGTGAGGCAACATTGTGTATATAAGACATTTTGAATAAAGGAGAAAGGGAGAATGATGAATATTAGATTTTGGAAGTGAGAGTGGCCAATTTCCAAGTATATGAGAAAGAGCAAAACATACAGGACAAGAATATCATCCTGCGTGACTTAGAAACCATGGGACACAGTTGATATCCAGCTAACAGGTGTATCATCCTTAATTCAAATTAAGCTAAGGCAGCATCCTAAGGTCTCTCTGTCTGAAGCTCTTTGGCAGGAGAGGGAAGAGGGTAAAAGTTTCTGTGTCCTTTGTTTTTAATAAACAGCTTAAAGTCAGTATCCCAAAAAGTAGCTCTAAGGCGGCAGGATTTTAGTACCTTCATCTGGCAATACCAATTATAGAAATTCTCCTTTGCTGCCCTCACTTAACTCAGAATTTTATCTCACTCAGAAATTTGACACTATGTGCTTGAAAAGTCATAAAAATGCTTATTTGGGGTGGGGGTGGACTCAGTAATTCTACTGTGGGAATTTATCCTAAGGATACAAGCCAAAATACGGAAATAGTTATGTGACCCAAAATATTCATTCCTATTGGACTTTTGTCAAATGATTTGAGAAAGCATTTGGGTCCACCTTCAGAGAAACACTTATGTCAGTTGTGATGTATACATTCAGTAGAACATTGTACAACCAATGAACATTATAATCATGAAGTAAGTCTATGTTGAAACATGGAAATGCTTATTATATAATGTTGAGTGAAAAAGCAAATTTTGTAGATATTAGTGCACTCTGATTATAAATAACTATGGGAAAATATGTCTAAGAAAAAAGACTATTAAAAAATTTACCAGAATGTTATTATCATTGCCATGTTAGGGCAGTGGGATCGTAGATGATTTTCAAAAAACATTTTCTCTTTTGTTGGTGAGTATATAGTTTTTGGTGTTTGTTTTTTGTTTGTTTTTAGCAAGAGGGAGAGCGAGAGAGAGAGAGAGAGACAGGGACAGGCAGACAGGAAGGGAGAGGGATGAGAAGCATCAATCCTTTGTTGTGTCACCTCAGTTGTTCATTGATTGCTTCTCATATGTACCTTGAAGGGGAGGGCTCCAGCAGAGCGAGTGACCCCTTATTCAAGCCAGTGACCTTGGGCTATAAGCCAGAGACCTTTGGGCTCAAGCCAGCAATGCCAATGGGGTCGTATCTATGATCCCACACTCAAGCCAGCGACGTCAGGGTTTCAAACCTGGGTCCTCAGCATCCCAGGCCAATGCCCTATCTACTGCACCACCATCTGTCTGGTCAGGAAGTATATAGTATTTTATAATAAAATTTTAAAAATATTTCTGTCTTTCTAACTTGTCCTTGTTCTCATTTATCTGTATAATGTATGATCTAGACCTATTCCAAGTTTGTGAAATTAATTAGATAATTAAGAGTAATGTAAAGGCCTGGCCCAATAGCTCAGTTGGTTGGATCATCATTCCAATATGCTAAAGTTATAGATTTGATCCCCACTCAGGATACATACAGGAACAGAAAAATGGTTCTCTCTCTCTCTTTCTCCTTCTTTCTTCCTCCCTCCCTACCTCTTCCTCTTCCTCTATCTCTCTAAAATAAACAAACCAAAAACCAAACAAAGTAATTTTAGATTTATAAGGAATGATTAAAGAGCGCTTGTGTCACACCATGTAAATAAAAGAAAGTTTCACAAAGATATAGAAGAAAAGAGTAGGAAGGGAATATATGTATTAATATTATTTTATGGGTTCTAAATGGGGGCAAAATGGATTGTTTTACTTCAACTTTTCTGGACAAAAAAATGGACCACATACTAAACATGACAAACTCAAGTCAGGCCTGCATGGCAGCCTTAGAAACTCGAAGACTGTAAGTAACCACATAGGATGGTCTGAAATTAAAACTTTCTAACTAAACGCAGTTCATGGCAGGTAGTCATGTCCCAGGCCAGTATCTTCCCTGACCAAGGTCAGCCTTTATTAACTGAACCTGTCTATTGTCTTTTGCATCTAAAATAACTTTGGAATGTCAAGAAAAATATTTTTTTCCAAACCTCTCAGGGCACAACCACTACAAAAGAACAGAGACCACAGGCCCTAACCTGTGGCTCAGCAGTAGAGCATCAGCCCAATGTGTGGAAGTCCCGGGTTCGATTCCCAGTCAGGGCACACAGGAGAAACGCCCATCTGCTTCTCCACCCTTCCCCCTCTCCTTCCTCTCTATCTCTCTCTTCTCCGCCCACAGCCAAGGCTTCATTGGAGCAAAGTTGGCCCTGGCACTGAAGATGGCCCCATGGCCTCCACCTAAGGTGCTAGAATGGCTCTGGGTGCAATGGAGCAACGCATCAGATGGGCAGAGCATCGCCCCCTGGTGGGCACGCCAGATGGATCCTGGTCGGGCGCATGTGGGAGTCTGTCTCTCTGCCTCCCCACTTCTAACTTTGGAAAAACACAAACAAACAAAAAACAGAGACCAAAAATCACCTTATTGTTACTGTGTTAATAATTTACTGTTGAGGAAAACAAGATGGCGATGGAGTAGGTGGATGTACCAACTTCTACCTCCCAGAACCAAAGTGGATTACAAAATACTATTAAGAACCATCATCTGGAAAAACCAACTTTGGACTAAACTAAGAGGACTCATCAACCAAGGAACACTGAAGAAGCCACACTGAGACTGGTAGGAAAAGCGGAAATGCGGAGAGGGCTGCCCAGCTCCCCAGAGCAAAGGGCAGCCAGGAAAGACTCGCATGGTGGGAAGTGAGTTTAACCAATAAGGGAGGATCCTGAGTCCCAGGAACAAAGCCCCAGCCTGCGGCCCCAGAGCCTAGAAGAGTAATGTGGACAGTATTTAGCTGGAAACAAGATAGGATACTGTTTGTGAGAAAGAGACTGATTTATCAGACCCAGGATTCTTCTTAAAGGGACCACACAGAAAACCTCTCTCACAACCATTCACCCAGGGCTCTGGGGGACGGTGAGACAGGAGAGGACCAAATAGCAGGAAGAGAGTGTAATCTAGGAGGCACAGGGAGAAACACTTTGAGGGACAGCCACCCTAACCCCTGGGATAAGTCACTCTCCAAATCAGAAGTGAATATTTCCCCTGGAAACAGCAATACCAGCAAAGGGAAGCAGGACACCAGCCAAGCAAGCTCTTGCACAGCAATCAGAGCAGAGTCGCTTAGAAGGAGGGAGCTTTCAGGACTAGAGTAGTGAGTCTTAGAGTCTGAGCTGCAGCGCCCCCACCCACATGGCTGAGGGCTCGCCCGAGGGAGGATGGCAGCAGGACGTGGAAACATGGTTCTGTCAGCAAGGGTGGAAGCCAGCTGGCCACCACTGAGGCCCAGGTGTGAGCTCAGTCTTGCCCAGCTGGGGAGGAGGAGACTCGCGAAAGTGGTCAAGCACAGCTGTGAGCTGCCTGCAATCCAGCCTGCAGGGGAAGGGCAGGAACCCCAGAAGGGGTGGAGACCCACTCTTGAGCAAGGGCGCAGGAGCACAGCCTTGCCTCGCCCACGAAACCAAGACTTGTGGCCTGAATTGGGAGCCGGCTCCTCCTGTGGGAGTGGAACCAAAAGCCCAGAACAGACGAAGTCCTGCTTCTGAGCATGGGCATGCAGTCCTGCCTGGCTTGTGGAGCCAAGGCTTGCAGCCGTACCATGAGTGGGCTCCTCCTGAAGAGGCAGGGATAAAGCCTGGAATCATGTGGAGACCCGCAGCTGATCAAAAGTGCTCACCCCTCCCCTCAGGGTCGAGCATAATGCCACCCACGGTAGTGGGGAAAAGACCAAGACCACTAAGGCTTGTATACCGAGCACGTGATCACAGCTACTTCTGTGAAGGAGAGGCGAAAACCATAGCAACAGCCCCAGTGGGCAGGCACCGGCAACACCCATACCTGAACGCCCTAGGCAGCAACAGCAGAGAGGGTGGCGGGCCTGCAGACAGACCACACTTAGGGAATACAGAGGCCACACCCAGTGGACTCAAGTGGTCAAAACCTTTTTTTACACAGACAAAATGAGAAGGCAGAGAAATACAACACAAATGAATCAAGAGTAATCTCCAGAAAAAGACCTGAATGAGTCAGATATAACCAAATTACCAGATGCAGAGTTTAAAATAACAATTATTAGGATGCTCAAAGATATTAGAATAACAATAGATGGTCATTACAAACACCTAAATAGATAGTGTATATAAAAAAGGACATCAAAATAATAAAAAAGAATCAGTCAGAAATGACAAATACAATATCAGAAATGAAGAACAAAATGGAAGGAATTAAAAGCAGGATGGATGAAGCTGAGAATTGAATCAGGGAGTTAGAGGACAAGATAGATTAAGGCATGGAAGCAGAGGAGAAAAAAGAAAAGAGACTCAAAAAGTCTGAGGAAATTCTAAGAGAGCTCTGTGACAACATGAAGAGAAATAACATCCACATCATAGGGATTCCTGAAGAAGAAGAGAAAGAACAAGGGATAGAGACTTTGTTCAAACATATCATAGCTAAAGACTTCCCTCAATTAAGGCAGGAAAACATCTCATATGTTCAAGAAGCACAGAGAATTCCATTGAAGAGGGACCCAAAGAAATTTACACCAAGATACATCATAATTAAAATACCAAAGCTAAGTGATAAAGAAAAAATATTAAAAGCTGCTAGAGAAAAAAAGACTATCACCTACAAAGGAACCCCAATAAGAATGACTTCTGACTTCTCAACAGAAACACTTGAGGCCAGAAGAGAATGGCAAGAAATATTCAAAGTAAGGCAGACAAGAGCCTACAACCAAGACTACTTTATCCACCAAGGCTATCATTTAAATTTGAAGGAGACATAAAAACCTTTCCAGACAAAAAAAAATTCAAGAAATTCACTACAACCAAACCAATGCTGCAAGAAATGCTAAGGGGCCTGTTGTAAACAGATCAAAGAAGAAAAAGAATATAGCAAAAGAACAATACAGTTAAAAGAATAAAATGGCAATAAACAACTAAATATCAATAATAACCTTAGGCCCTGGCCAGTTTAATCAGTGGTAGAGCGTTGGCCTGGCGTGCAGGAGTCCCAGGTTCGATTCCCGGCCAGGGCACACAGGAGAAGCACCCATCTGCTTCTCCACCCCTCCTCCTCTCCTTCCTCTCTGTCTCTCTCTTCCCCTCCTGAAGCCAAGGCTCCTTTGGAGCAAAGTTGGCTGGGAACTGAGGATGGCTCCATGGCCTCTGCCTCAGGTGCTAGAATGGCTCTGGTTGCAAAAGAGTGACACCCCACCTGGGCAGATCATCACCCCCTGGTGGGCATGCCAGGTAAATCCCAGTCAGGCGCATGCGGGAGTCTGTCTGACTGCCTCCACGTTTCCAACTTCAGAAAAATACAAAAAAAAGATAATAACCTTAAATGTAAATGGATTAAATGATTCAATCAAAAGACATAGGGTAGCTGCGTGGATAAGAAAACAGGACCCATACATATGCTGTCTGCAAGAGCCACACCTTAAAACAAAAGATGCACATAGACTGAAGATAAAAGTATAGAAAAAAATATTTCATGCAAATGGAAATGAAAAAATGCTGGGGTAGTAATACTTGTATCAGACAAAGTGGACTTTAAAACAAAGGCTATAGTAAGAGATAAAGAAGGTCACTACATAATGATAAAGGGAGCAATCCAACAGGAAGATATAACTGTTATAAATATCTACGCACCTAATATAGGAGCACCTAAATATATAAAGAAGACTTTGATGAATATAAAGGGCGAGATCAACAGCAATATTATAATAATAGGGGATTTCAATACCCACTAACATCACTAGATAGATCCTCAAGAATGAAAATTAACAAAGAAACAGCAGACTTAAGAACATACTAGATCAACTTGATTTAATAGATATCTTCAGAACCTTTCACCCTAAAGCAGCAGAATATACATTCTTCTCAAGTGCTCATGGTACATTCTCTAGGATAGACCACATGTTAGGGCACAAAAGCGGTCTCAACAAATTTAAAAATATTGAAATTATATCGAGCACTTTTTTTGATCACAATGGCATGAAACAAGAAATCAACCACAACAGAAAAACTGAAAAGTACTTAAACACTTGGAAACTAAATAGCATGTTATTAAATAACGAATGGGTTAACAATGAGATCAAAGAAAAAATTTAAAAATTTCTAGAAACAAATTATAATGAGCATACATCAGCTCAAAATTTATGGGACACAGCAAAAGCAGTCCTGAGAGGGAAGTTCATACCATTACAGGCCTACCTTAAGAAGCTAGAAAAAGCTCAAATAAACAACTTGACCCTGCATCTAAAAGAACCAGAAAAAGAACAGCAAGTAAAGCCCAGAGGTAGTAGAAGGAAGGAAATAATAAATATCAGAGCAGAAATAAATGACATAGAGGCTAAAGAAACAATACAAAAAATTAATGAAACCAGGAGCTGGTTCTTTGAAATGGTAAACAAGATCGATGAACCTTTAACCAGACTCACCAAGAAAAAAAGAGAGAGGACTCAAATAAATAAAATTAGAAATGAGAGTGGATAAATAATAACTGACACAACAGAAATACAAAATATTGTAAGAAAATACTATGAAGAACTGTTCGCCAAAAAAAAAATAGACAACCTAGATGAAATGGACAAATTCTTTGAAACATATAATCTTCCAAAAATTAATCTGGAAGAATCAGAAAACCTAAACAGACCAATTACAACAAATGAGATTGAAACAGTTATCAAAAAACTCCCAAAAAAGAAAAGTCCTGGGCCTGATGGCTTCACAAGTGAATTCTACCAAATATTCAAAGAAGAACTAACTCCTATCCTCTCAAGCTATTTCAAAAAAATCAAGAGGAAGGAAGACTTCCAAACTCCTTTTATGAGGCAATGTTAATTCTGATTCCAAAACTAGGCAAAAACAACACAAAGAAATAAAATTATAGGCCAATATCGCTGATGAATTTAGATGCTAAAATCCTCAACAAAATATTAGCAAACCGGATCCAGCAATATATGAAAAAAATCATACACCATGATCAAGTGGGATTTATTCTTGGGAGGCAAGGCTGGTACAATATTCGCAAATCAATCAATGTGATTCATCACATAAACAAAAGGAAGGAGAAAAACCACATGATAATTTCAATAGATGCAGAAAAAGCATTTGATAAAATCCAGCACCCATTCATGATCAAAACTCTCAGCAAAGTGGGAATACAGGGAACATACCTCAACATGATAAAGGCCATCTATGACAAACCCACAGCCAACATCATTCTCAATGGGCAAAAATTAAAAGCAATCCCCTTAAAATCAGGAACTAGGCAGGGGTGCCCCCTTTCACCACTCTAATTCAACATAGTTTTGGAAGTCCTAGCCACAACAATTGGACAAGAAAAAGAAATAAAAGCATCCAAATTGGAAAAGAAGAAGTAAAACTATCACTATTTGCTTATGATATGATATTGTATATAGAAAACCCTAAAGTCTCAGTCAAAAAACTACTGGACCTGATAAATGAATTCAGCAAGGTGGCAGGATATAAAATTAATACTCGGAAATCAGAGGCATTTTTATACAGTAACAATGAACTGTCAGAAAGAGAAATTAAGGAAGCAATCCCTTTCACCATTGCAACCAAAAAAATAAAGTACCTGGGAATAAATTTAATCCCAGAGATTAAAGACTTGTACTCAGAAAATTATAAAACATTGATAAAAGAAATCATGGAAGATACAAAGAAGTAGAAGCATATACCATGCTCATGGTTAGGAAGAATAAACATCATTAAAATGTATATATTACCCAAAGCAATTTATAAATTCAAACAATCCAATCAAAAAATGGGTGAAAGAAATGAATAGACACTTCTCCAAAGAGGACATTCAGATGGCCAATAGGCATATGAAATGCTCAACATCACTAATCATTGGAGAAATGCAAATTAAAACCACAATTAATTCAATGCAATACCAATTAAAATACCAATGACATAATTCAAAGATATAGAACACATATTCCAAAAATTTATATGGAACCAAAAGAGAACACGAATAGCCTCAGCAATCTTGAAAAGGAAGAATAAAGTGGGAAGTATCACACTTCCGGATATCAAGTTATACCACAAGGCCATTGTACTCAAAATAGCCTAGTACTGGCATAAGAACAGGCATATAGATCAATGGAACTGAACTGAGAACCCAGAAATAAACCCACACTTTTATGAACAACTAATATTTGACAAACAAGGTAAGAGCATACATTGGAGTAATGACAGCCTCTTCAACAAATGGTGTTGAGAAAATGGGACAGCTACCTGCAAAAAAAATGAAACTAGACCACCAATGGACACCATTCACAAAAATAAACTCAAAATGAATAAAAGACTTAAATGTAAGCCGTGAAACCATAATCATCTTAGAAGAAAACATAGGCAGTAAGCTCTCTGACATCTCTCGCAGCAATATATTTGCCGATTTGTCTCCACAGGCAAGTGAAATAAAAAACAGGATAAACAAATGGGACTATATCTAACTAAAAAGCTTTTGCACAGCTAAAGACAATAAGAACAGAATAAAAAGACAAACTACACAATGGGAGAATATATTTGACAGTGAGTCTGATAAGGGGTTAATAACCAAAATTTATAAAGAACTTGTAAAACTCAATACCATGAAGACAAACAATCCAATCAAAAAATGGGTGAAAGAAATGAATAGACACTTCTCCAAAGAGGACATTCAGATGGCCAATAGGCATATGAAATGCTCAACATCACTAATCATTGGAGAAATGCAAATTAAAACCACAATGAGATATCATCTCACACCTGTCAGAATGGCGCTCATCAACAAAACAACACAGAATAAGTGTTGGTGAGGTTGTGGAGAAAAGGGAACCCTCCTGCACTGCTGGTGGGAATGCAGACTGGTGCAGCCACTGTGGAAAACAGTATGGAAATTCCTCAAGAAATTAAAAATCAAACTGCCTTTTGACCCAGCTCTACCACTTTTAGGAATATACCCCAAGAACACCATAGCACTTTTTGAAAAGAAGAAATGCACCCCAGGTTTATGGCAGCATTGTTCACAATAGTGAAGATCTGGAAACAGCCCAAGTGTCCGTCAGTGGACGAGTGGATTAAAAAGCTTTGGTACATATATACTATGGAATACTACTCAGCCATAAGAAATGACATTGGATCATTTACAACAACATGGATGGACCTTGATAACATTATACTAAGCGAAATAAGTAAATTAGAAAAAAACTAAGAAGTATATGATTTCATACATAGACATAAAAATGAGACTCAGAGACATGAACAAGAGTGTGGGGGTTACAGGGTGGGAGGGAGGAAGGGGAGGGGGTTGGGGGAGGGGAGGGGCACAAAAAAAACCAGTTAGAGGGTGACAGAAAACAATTGGACTTTGGGTGATGGGAATGCAGCATAATCAAATGTCAAAATATCCTAGAGATGTTTTCTCTGAACATATGTACCCTGATTTATCAATGTCACCCCATTAAAATTAATTAAAAAATAATAATAATTTACTGTTAACTATCCTTTTAAATATTAAAGAAGTATATATCTATTTATTTTACTTTGTATCCAAACCCAGAGATTTCCCCTTTGTTTTTCCCTGATACATTACCAATGAATTTCATGTAACCCTCTTATGTCTTGACCTTTAATTCTAATGTATAAAATAAATGGCAAAACTGCCATTTCCAAAGCATTTTCTCAATTCATTGAGATTTTGTTTCTTGGCAGTTGTCATCAGTTGGTCTCAAATAAACTCATAAAAAAAATCTTGCAGGTTTGGAAATTTCTCAAGTTGACATCTACTTGCCATAGTTTGGCAGGATTTCAGGAAGCCCACCCAGGACCCCCTTGCAGACCTGGACTGGTACTTGGTATCAGGAGGGGCCCGTGGTGCTCACTGGTCTTTGTTTTGCATTGGGCGAACTTAGGTGAGTTTCCCTTGGAATTCTGGACTTCTGTGTTTTAAAGTAAGAGGTCCTGATTTTTATTTTAGCTGTTATTTAAAATCCTTGAGGTGGAGCAAAATGTTAATGGTAGAGAGAACCAGACTAAGGCAGGACAGGAGAGAAAAACGAGGTTGGTCGTTTTTAACTTTGGCTTCACAATGACATTGTTTTCTGAGAGGCTGAACCAAAAATGTTTACTGCATAATTGGGAGCCTGAACTTGTTTGCTTTAAAGACAAGGGGCACTTTCTTCCTCCAGCTCACATCTTGGGTATTCTTAGGAATCTCTGTGGAGGTGTTAGAGGGCATCCCTCATGATATGCAGGCACCCCATAGGGAATTCCAATTCAACTGTAATTAAATAATTGAGTCATCCTGGGATGTGCACATAAAGCTTGATTACCCAGTGCTCCAAGTCTTCTTGGCTGTATTAGTCAGGGGAAGAAACCAAGATATCTAAGAGGGTTGAATGTGACTCATGTAGTGACAGCCCTATGGAATTAACTTATAAGCAGCACACTTCAACCCACTACACAATACACCTAGAAATTTTTTCAGGCTCTTCAAATATCCAAAGAAAACTAAATTTAACCTGATAAAACATGCCTCCAAGGCCCAAAACTCCCAGCCCCAGCCCTCGTTAATACTCCAGCAGACATACAATAAATATTGATAGAAAGCTTTTGCAAATACTTACAATAATTTTTAACCTCCAACTACATTAAAAAATTAAATTGTTTCATAAAATCATTTGCATTAAACACCAAAAATATGATTTCTTTAGGATTTTTTTCTTATTTTTCACAGAATGTGTTCATCTGTTGGCTATATGGGATTCTAGTGTAGTGACTTAGTTCAGTATAGCTTTAAGAAAACAGTCCCAAAATAAATGATGATGATACTAAGAGAGTTTTACTAGACACATGCCACTCTGCCATGTTGTCTGTGTATATTATCTCATTTAATGTGCATGCAATCCCCTGAGCTGGTACTGTTGTTATCTACCTGACAGTTGCAGATTGAGTCTTCTTTGATTGATGCACTTGCAGGTGGTCAGGGAACTCCTACCTGATGGAGGTGTATTCAGACTCCGGACTTTCTGGATCCTAATGTGCTAGTCTTCCTTTTGCACCTTATGCTTAGTAGAGCACGTGATAATGAAGCCAGCCACTGGTTGGATCCTTAACCATTTTCCCCCCTGTTTTAATAATTTCACAAAGATATGGAGTTCTGTTCTTTGCCTGAAAGAATTAGGATGCAGCAACATTGGCTCTGTTTCCTTCAGGCAACAGTCAGCTGGCCGGATTAGACGGGGCTGTGAACTCCAGTTCACTGAGATCCTATTGCCCTCAGTCCCTGACATTAGCTCCTTGGTCACTAATGTCATTTACTTAGTGGCCCCTGCTTTATTCTAAGCCCTGCAGAGAATCCAGTTAACTGAGCAGCCAATATTTATGTATTGCTGGTGTAATGGTGGTGGCTGAGGTGGTGCTTGTGGAGTGCCAGAAGCATGTGTGTGAACCCCAAAACTTGGATTTAAAATGACTTTGAAGTAAATAGTAAAATTCTCCCTCCCACTTTTCATTAAAGCAGATATTTTTAAGTGTTTAGTTTGTACTCAACACACAGAAGGAATAAACACAAGATTGCACACACATGTGTGGCCCCTCCCATGCATGCACGTGCACACACACACTTTATACCCTCAGGGTTACCCACATATCTGGACCACAGACTGGGCGCCCATCCTGACTCTGACACTAACTTAAAATATGACCTGAATCTTCCTGAGTTTTCTCATCAGTGTAATAAGGGAATTTGTCTAAGTTGTCTCTTTAAAGTTCTTTTTCTGTAACAAGGTGCTATTATTCTGAAGTTATGACATCTGTTTTCTTTTTTTTATATCTCAAGAAGAAAAGTCAGCAGGATTCTTTTCTTTGCTGGAACTTCAGATTATGAGAAAAATTATAAATCTTCTTCCAAGGAAGGTCATATTCAAATGCAATGTAACAAAGTCAAACACTCAGAGTTAAGTCTGCAGGGTTTAGAGAAGCACCACCCAGAACCTGAAGAGCTGTAAGAGTCAGTGCAGCTGTCACTCTTCATCATGTGACCTGCAAGATTAAGTCTGCTGCACAGTGTCTCAAAAATTCAGCTAGAAGAAAACCTTGGAGAATATTTAATATGTACAAACACTTCTAATAAATATTAATATTTTATTTTACCCAACAACCCTGTAAACAAAAAAATTGTTATTGTTATATACTACTGATTATTGCCTTTGAGGAATTGTCTTTGTTCAAATTTATATTGATTGCATAGATCTAAATAATCTTAATTCCATAAACTTGCTTTCCTTATACCTATGAGGAAATAATGCAGCATGTACGTACTTTATTCTTTGATTGCTGTGAGCTTTGTTCTGTTGAATATAAAATCTTGTTTTCCCTAAGGCAACAAAAATGTAATTCGTTTTTTAATAAGTGTTTTCAATTGTAAGGAATTGGATGAGCACTGAGAATAAACCAGGCACTTGCTAAAGTTCAATATGCACTTATTCTCGATACATACAACTTCTTCATTAAATAAGAAAATTATTTTAACTTTCTTTTTTTTTTTGAGAGAGAAAGGAAGAAAGAGAGGAAGGAAAGGAGGGACAGAGAGAGAGAGAAGTATCAACTTGTTGTTCCACTTAGTTGTGCCACTGATTGCTTTTCATATATGTATTCTTATGGGGCCTCAAGCTGGTAACCTCGGGGGTTGGGCCAGTGCCCTCAGGATCCAGCTGGGGACCCCCAGATTGAACCAGAAACAGCCCTTGGGGATGACGCTCTATTCACTGCACCATCAGCCAGTTAACTTTTGTTCTGAAATGTATTTTTTAAATTTTTAAAATTTATTTATTTATTTATTTTGCAAAAGAGAGAGAGAGAGAGAGAGAGAGAAACAGACAGGAAGGGAGAGAGATAAGAAGCATCAACTCATAGTTGTGGCACCTTGGTTATTTATTGAATGTTTCTCATATGTGCCTTGACCCAGGGGTGGGAATCCCTCCAGCCAAGCCAGTGGCCTGTAGCTCAAACCAGCAACCTTGGGCTCAAGCCAGTGACCATATGGTCATGTTTATGATCCCATGCTCAAGCCAGATGAGCTGGCGCTCATTCTGGTGAGCCCGTGCTCAAGCTGGTGACCTCACGGTTTTGAACCTGGGTCCTCAGAGTCCCAGGTCAATGCTCTATCTACTGTGCCTCTGCCTGGTCAGGCCAAAGTGATTTTTTGTTTTCTTTTTTAAATTAAATAACTTATTAACTTTTTTTTAAAAAAAGATTGTATTTATTTACTTTAGAGAGGAGAGAGAGAGAGAGAGAAGGTGAGGAGGAGCAGGAAGCAGGTGCCGTGACCAGACAAGTGCATGGTTTCAAACTGTCGACCTCAGCGTTCCAGGTGGATGCTTTATCTGCTGTGCCACCACAGGCCAGGCACTTTTAAACTTTAAAGAGAAAAATTGTTTTTCATTGTCAAATTTCTGTTACTATTATGTGAATGAAAAATTAGGGAGAGGGAATGCAAATAAGGGAGGGAAATGGCATGACGTGAATACCTGTTAATTGTCAGTCCTGTCCCAGACATGAACCTGTCAGTCTTTGGAAGAATTCTCTGTAGTGGGTGTCTCAATCCATATTTTGCTAAAACAAGGAGGCAAATGTGGTCTGAAGCTCACTGTTAGGGCAGGATCTTATGTTAAGTTTGCCTGGTTCCAAAGCTTGAGAGCTTTCTATTTCACCATCCTTTATGGGAGAAAGAAATTTTTGAGCAAATACCGCCCGGACCTGTCTTCCCCGCTAGCCAGTAAGCTCGCGGTGAGCAGAGGCAGCTAGTGCTCACTGCTCTGCCTCTGGCCAGCACACTTCCTGCGTGCTCAGCGAGCACTCAAGAAATATAAATTGAATGAAAAACCAGTGAGATGACAAGAAACAAATAATCAAACCTATTTCACTTTTATTTCATAACACATTTTTAGGCAACTAATCTTTCTTTACTAAGAGGGTGGCTGCAGAATTTTGATGTTAAACCTAAGACTGATTTAAGGGAATATATTGAAAGGAATGTGTGACTAGCATTTGAAATAATGATCTTCGTTTTAGATCCTAGATTTTAAAGCAGAAGTAGGAAAGTGTGTTAGAATATCTCTTATTAAAAAGTTTTACAAATAAGACCTGTTGAACCACAGTCTGCTCTGACTAGGTCTCATCAAGTAATTTGCAGCAGAATGTTTTCTGAAAATGGAGCATTAATTATGTTGTAATAGTTTTGTTGGTGTTGCACCTAAAACCAGTTGTCTCGTGTTGTCTTAGTGAACAAAATCAGTAGCTCTAGGTCACCCTCCATCCTGAATGTACTTGTTTTATAATCACTGCACATGCACCTGTGCCTCAGAGTCAGAAGCTGTGTTCCTGAGACAAAGGATCTTGAACTCTCCTTGGATAAAACTCTCTCACATAGAGTACATTTACTTTATGGTAATTAGCTCAGGGACTCAGTTTCTCCATAAAAATATGCTTGCATTCTACTTGGTCAGTTTTAAGAAGATTCTTGATATCAGCTGATTAAATGTGCAAGATTGATATAATCCTCCTGGATTCTCTTACTCTTTAATTAAATGTAAAATAATTTTACAAATTATCACCTTAAGTTCTTTCATAAATAGATCTTATTTTGTGGTCAACAGCATTCAGTTTTCTAACTGCTGGACTACTGTTCATAAACTTCTGAAATTGACAGTTCTGCTTTTTCTGAGAATTGTTGGTTTTGATTTCATGCTCAGTGCAAACAGTGGAAACACCATGTATTGAATTTTGAATAGTATGTCTTTATTATAATTACTACTTTAGTGTTACAATTTGGCATTAGCTTCTGTAGGTTTTCATACAATGCACACAGAGAAAACTGAAGGAATATTCTTTAAGAAGTTTTTTTATTTCTTCTTAGAGAGCGAGGAAGGGACAGAGACACAGAGAGACAGACAGACATCAACTTGTTATTCCACTTATTCGGCCATCATTGGTTGATTCTTGTCATGGGTTCAACTCATAACCTCAGCATGTTAGGTTGACACTTTAACCAGCTGAGCTACTTGGCTAGAGCCTATTTGTTTTTAATTTTATTTATTTATTTTGCAATTTTTTAAATTAATTTTACTAGGGTGACATCAATAAAACAGGGTACATATGTTCAAAGAAAACATGTCCAGGTTATCTTGTCAATCATTTATGTTGCATACCCATCACCCAAAGTCAGATTGTCCTCCGTCACCTTCTATCTAGTTTTCTTTGTGCCCCTCCCCCTCCCCCTTTTCCTCTCCCTCCCCCTGCCCCCGTAACCACCACACTCTTATCAATGTCTCTTAGTCTCATTTTTATGTTCCACCTATGTATGGAATAGTGCAGTTCTTGTTTTTTTCTGATTTACTTATTTCACTTCGTATAATGTTATCAAGATCCCACCATTTTGTTGTAAATAATCAGATGTCATCATTTCTTATGGCTAAGTAGTATTCCATAGTGTATATGTGCCACATCTTCTTTATCCAGTCTTTTATTGAAGGTGTTTGGGTTGTTTCCATGTCCTGGCCACTGTGAACAATGCTGCAATGAACATGGGGCTGCATGTGTCTTTGTTTCTGAATTTTTGGGGTATATACCCAGTAGAGGGATTGCTGGGTCAGAAGGTACCTGTTAGATTAGCTATTATTAACAAGACAGGTAATAACAAATGTTGGAGAGGCTGTGGAGAAAAAGGAACCCTCATTCACTGTTGGTGGGAATGTAAAGTAGTACAATCATTATGGAAGAAAGTATGGTGGATCCTCAAAACACTGAAAATAATTTTAATTTTTAAGAGAAAGAGGAAGGGAGAAAGAGAGGAACATCAATTTGTTGTCCACTTATTTATTCTTTCATTGATTGATTCTTGTATGTGCCCTGATCGGGGATTGAACCTGCAACCTTGGCATATCGGGACGATAACCAATGGAGTTACTTGGTCAGGGCTACAGGAATTTTCTTTATACTATAGCTCATATTGGGTAGAGGAGTAAATAGATTTTTCTCCACCCTCAGGAAGAAATCATTTTATTCCACATTTCTCAAGTGAGATTTAACTAATACTGTATACTTTGTGTTTCCAATATACAGCTGTTAATATATTTTATTTCAATTTTTCTTTTAATTTTAGATTAGGACACTAAAACAACAATTTTAGACACTAATAGTGTTATTTTTTTTTTTACTTTTATTCATCTAAATCACCATAAAAATAATATATAACCACTATAGTCTACTTTGAAAAATTCTTTTTTATGCTCTAGAGCAGTGTTCCCCAACCCCCAGGCTGCGGACTGGTACTGGTCCACAGAGAAAGAATAAATAACTTACATTATTTTTGTTTTATTTATATTTAAGTCTGAATGATATTTTATTTTTAAAAAATGACCAGATTCCCTCTGTTACATCCGTCTAAGACTCACTCTTGATGCTTGTCTTGGTCACGTGATACACTTATCCGTCCCACCCTAAAGGCCGGTCAATGAAAATATTTCTGACATTAAACCATTCCGTGGCCCAAAAAAGGTGGGGGACCACTGCTAGAGCAGTGGTTCTCAAACTTTTTGAAGTCATTGCACATTTAAAATCCTACAGATAATTGTAGGCACACTATATACAAATTTCTGAGAAATATGTTATAATTATTTATTAAGTCAAATATTAAAGAAAAAATATAAAGTCCAAGCGTGCTTTTATGGTAATTAAATGAAATAAATACGGCAAAATTAAATTTATTCTGACACTAAAAAACATTTTTATGTTACATTTTTTGATTAATGCTTTTTAGAATTTGTAATAAAGAGGGGTTAAAAATAAAAAAACAACAAAAAAGTTATCTTTTTATATATATAGATACATTCTTAGTAAGATTTAGTAAATTTGGCAGGTTCCAGCATGCATGTGTTAAGTTTTTTCATTCTTGTGTTTATGAGAAACATGAGCCTGATGTGTCCTAGCAATTTCTTCAGTGTTTGGGCATATATTTGAAAGGTAAACTCTCATTTTCTTGTCAATACATTGATGAATTCCTCTCTTTTTACTCTTAATTGTATTGAGGGTAGAAAATCCTAATTCACACAAATAGGATGTTGAAAATTGTAGTAAAATGTTCAAAGCATTTTTAGATATTGCCACATATTCTTCTTTTCTAGAAATACGAAAGGCTTCAAGAGACAATTCTTTATGTTTAATCATCAATCCACGATCAGTGGATATAGCTGCCAGTTCTTTTTCTTCTGTTAATGTTAAATCAAAATCACTTGAAGCTTCCATGAATGGGTTTCTAATCCAATTGTTTTGCTCAGTGTTAAGTGATGGAAAATGCTGTAAGTTAAATTCCGCCTGTCAGCCTTCAAGTCCTGTTTTATTTACACTTAACTTTTGTTCACCTCCAGAATCAGATTCTTCAATATCACACCTTTTTTTGAAAAATCTATCCATTCTATTTGGGTATATTTATCAAAAAATAATTAAATGATGTATTAATAATAAATATAATAATGATGTGTTAACAAAAAGATTGGTATTTCCATAATGAAATGGTATAATAAAGTAACTATATTTATTTTTATATCTGGGCACATGCCGCAAACCAGCGCAGCTAGTAATTCCAGGTCCCAAGTGGGAATGGTGCAGAATTAAGAAAATACATGGAATTAAGAAAATACGGGGTCGGGAGGGCCCTGTAATTGCTGCTGGCAAGAACAAAGCATGCCCAAAACCCGCATCTTGCTTTATTTATAGGGCAAAGTGAAGCCATTAGCAAATCAATGGTCTCTGATCACGTTTCCAAGGCAACACAAGAATTTTACCAAGTGCAGAAAACCCCCACCATACATATCATCTTAACTTTACACCAAACAAAGGATAGAAAAAACTTGCCTCCAGTCTTTCTGGGGAACATGGGGGGTAGTGTAAACAATCCAGCACCACAGCTTAACAGCCTTTTGCAACCTAATCAGGCAAGTGAGATGGAGGGTTGGGCAGACTGTCAGCTAACAGCCAATTCCCCACACCTCTGTCCCCCAAAAATCCAAACTCCAAAAATCTTGTTGGTCTTTTGGTCCCCAACAGGCACATATTTCTCTGGAATACCATAGGGCGTACCTGGAAATCTTCTAGGGTGCACCAGTGCACCTGGTGCACACTTTGAGAACCACTGCTCTAGAGTCTTAGAAAAGTCCGTCACCTTTGATCTTAAGTAGTTAATCCTTCTTTTAGTCTTTTGTTTTCACAAGTCTTCTCTCTTTGTTTTATCTTTGTTCTTATGTGAAAATAATTCATCTGTTTTGCTAAGCTTTCTTACCTTAATTCAGGAATTCTATATTCTGAGTCAATTTTGGGAAATGGAGTTTATATTTCAGAACCATATGGCAGGATGTACTTTTTTTCACTATTCTTAATACTATTTTCATTAAATGTTATTTTCACTGATATTTCAATAAATCTTTTATTCCCAGTATCATGTACATATGGAACACCCCATTATTTGACACAATTATAGAGTATGTGGTTAGAAGCTCTTCTACCAGGCAAAGCATATGTTTTCTCCATTCCTTTTTTCCTCCCTTATCAATTATTGACAGAGCATCTTATACATCTCTGGCCCTGTGCAAGAGTTGCTGACCAAAGATGATAATATGGTTTCAGTCCTGATTTCCCAAAACATTCTGCAATTAGAAATTACAGACCAATACAAGAGCAGGTTACGAGGATGCCATTCAAGAACTGTGATAGGAAGGTGTTAAACATGCTCTGGGGTCTAAGAGAAAGATGGATCGAACCCTGTTTAGTGCAACAACAGCAGAGTTCAGGGGAGATAAAAATCCTGCTTGGCTCTGAAGAAACAGAGGGTTCTACCAGGTGGACAAGGTGAGAAAGAACACTGTGATCCAAAGAGCATTACCAGTGGCAGCTCTTAACCTTGGTGACTGCACCATGTCAGAAACACTGGGCCCCATTCAGCAACTTCTCCGCCACTTATTGGCTCTCAAACTGAGACAGTATAGGAATAACAAATGAATTCCATCGGGACTGAAAGAACTCCACCTGAGAGGACTGACTCCTTGCTTTCAATAAATTTCCAGAGTTAAAATTAACTAAGCACATCCTTAAAGGAAAGAATGTATGATGATAACAACTTTCTTACATTATGTTCTGCAAAATAGTAGTTTTCTTAATTAAATGATAATTGAAATATTTGCACAAGCCTTATTTTACATGCTCATGGAAGATATCCTGTGACTACCCTGGTGTAAGGAATCACCCATTTAACCTTGAACCCTCTATGACTTGTATTGGAGAACTTGAGTTAAAAGCCCTGAGTGAATGTCTCTTGGACGCAAACTGTCTGAGTGAGTGACCTTTGTGCAGACACAAAGGATTTCATGTAAACGAGCTTTAGAAAATTAGTCTAGAGGTTCTAGATTGCCCCTTCCTTTGTGCTTGTTAAGTAGCAAAAGAAAAAGAATGTACTGACCCAAATTAGCCCCTTCTCCATGTCAGCAAAATGTCCATTAATTATTCTTTCCCCTTGTCACCTAATCTCCCTTCCTTGTAATCCTGTTACCTCTGTTGTGCTTCTGATCAATAAAAGCTAAGGGAGAAGGAGATTCAGCAGGTCTCCTTTGCCACTTTTGGCAGGCCTCCCCCTCTTTCTCTTGACATAAGTTTGTGTCTTGAGTAAGTTTTTTCCACGTGACACTGGTAGTTCCCAGCAGGCTAGAGTACTACACCCCAGGATCAACTGCCACCAGGTGACAATGATAGAACAACTTGACTTCTTCCTCCCTCCCAAGACCACACCCACCTCAAAGCCCCTATGTAAACCACCCATAAGAACCCTCAGGGAACTCTACTTCCCTTCTCTGGTCAACTCCCTGTGTACAAGCTCTTCTCAATAAACTCAATCTGCTTGATCTTGTACTGAGTTCATTGCTCATTTCTATGACATTGAGACTCAAGAACCTGGCATTCAAGGTCCATTATCAAAACCTTGGATAAGCCACTTAATGAGTTATAACCACCATCTTCTTGCCAGTTATGTGGATTAAATGGGATATATACCAAACTCAGAGCACTGTGAGTAACTCATAGATGTTCATTAATTTTAGTTTCTTCTGTTACTGGGGCATTTGGGATGACTGACAGCTCTATGAAGTTGGATTATAGACAGTCATTGGTGAAGGAGGACCAAAGGTAAGACAAGAAGGAGAGGCTAGAGACAGGATGTGAAGAGTCTTTTATTTCTTACTCCTGTGTTAAAGTCAATGTAAATTAATGAAGTAGCAGAAGAGTGATGTGATCAGATCCATTGCCAGAATTAGATCATGAGACCCTCTGGAAGATGGTCTGAAAGGAAACACTGTGTGTTTTTCCCATCCATCTGGAATTCATTGAGAATTCATCTCACTTGACTAGGTCATAGACGGTGAGAGAGGGATTTCAGCTACTGGAAAGAGAAGGAAGGCTGCTGTGTCTGCAGGTGGTGGTCACCTGAGGGGTGGTTCATCCCCAGTGATTCAGGATGTGGGTGGCGTAGCTGTGGGGCAGTCTGAGACCTCGGGAGCCTTGCCAAAGGCTTCATTGGCTGAGTTAAGATGTAAGGATGCCTTCCTCCAAAAAAACCATATGCCCTGGGGAAGGAACAACTAACATAGTAATGCCCAGGGACAGAAATTCAAGGTGTGCCCCTTTTTCCTGGAACTCGCAAACCCAGAGTAGCTCTAGAGAGCTAACCTCAGCAAGTAAAGCTAAGAGCCAGATGTCATTGTAAGAATTTTTAAGAATAAGACTATGGTTTTTCACTCCAAATAACATGGTATGATTCACATATGTTCTAACAGATTGAAAGAAAAAAGAGATAACTTGACCTGGTTACTTCCTCTTACCTACCACTGCCTGTGCCTTTACAGCCAAGTTCCTTGAAAGGATATCCCCCCACCCCCGCCCTGTATCACAGGGGTCCCAGAAAGCAGTAGGTGGCACACTGGAATTGGGGTAATTCAAGGAAGTTTAATAAAGGAACTACTTATGAACGAACATGTGGGCAGGGTAGATGGAAACCACAAGTGACAGAGCAGTCCCTAAGGCTGTTACCACCTTAAGAAACATCAGACACTTGAGTTGGCATATTTCAGCATTGTATAAAAATGTACTTAAAAATTTCTGCAGGTTATTTCTCTGTGAGACGTAAGTAATGATTAACTTCAAATGTGTATTAAAAATGTCTTAAAAATAGCTATCTCCTTTTTCATAACTAAAGTTGAGGAACATGGTCACTTGATTGTTTGTTAAGTAGTAGTTTTACTGTGATGAGTTTTCCCTTTTGAGGATATGCCTTCTGGTTTATCCCTACATTAATTTTTTCCTCTGTATTTACTGGAAAGGAACATATGATGAATAACAATTTAAGATAAAGGATAATTAATCCAATCTAAATATAGCTGCTCAGTTTGAGATTTAAAAAGATTTAGTGGGAAATAACTTGACACATTGATGAAATATTTAAGGGAGAGGAGGAGGAGCAGACAATGTGCATACTTTTTTTTTCTTTCTTAATAGTTCCAAGTTTTTCTTATTCCAAATCCTATCTAATAAATGTATGCATCTCTTAACCCTTCAATTTATCTTTCGTATCTCCTGGACCTCAGTGGATTTTCCTCTCAATTCTTAGGAGGTAATTTGCCCTTTTGAACCTCTTTTACCTCATTTTGTTTTGTTTTTATCCTCTTCCCTGGATGGCTTCATCTGTCAGGTCCTGTTTCCAGTTTTATCTTTATTGATCAACCTCTATGTTATTGATCTGGTCCTTCATTACATGTGATGTATTTGGGGATGATAATGATAATTAAGTGCTGAAAACAAAGTCATTGGCTTAGCCCTGGCAGGAATAGAGAACAGGAGCAAAAAGTTAAACTGACTTCAACGCCAGGGTCCCACTTGTTGATGAGGAAAGGGTAGGCCTGAAGCCGAAAGGGCTCTGTGAGTGTGAGGACAGCAGGACCGGTCGTGAGTGCAGGACAGAGAGGGCGGGAGCCCGTGCCCACCAGACTGCGCATTCTACTCCGTGGTAGTCACTCCTGTGTGCAGCTGCCTGGACTCATGGGTGCTGGTACTGACTTTGTCAATAAATTGCTTTGACCTTTCCCCTCGAACTTCCTACATGTGTTATTAAGAGAGATGTATGCAGAATCTGGTGTTTGGACAAAATGATCTTTTATGCCCTTTAACCTTACATTCGACGGCACAAAATGAATTCACAGTTAAGAGAGAATACAATTTCTTTTAAGTAGCCTCCAGTTCACCTTCTTGTTTATTTAAGGTACTTGATTTTAAGATTAACTGGGCTTTTAAAAATAGAAATTGTGAGTAGACACATACCCAAAGATATTCCCATACAGATGTGCAGTGCAACAGTGTTTCTAGAAAGAAAGGATGGGCCAACAGCTGAGATGGGCATCAGTAGAAGACTGATCTTCATTCATAATTCAAACAGAAAAATGTTGTGCAAGTATTAAAAGAAGTGTGTTGTGCTGCCATATAAGTATCTCAAAGATGTATTTAATGAAAAAAGAAAAATGTGGTATACCAGTTAATGCAATAACCCCCTTTTGTGTAAAAAAGGAAGACAGCCTGCGCTTATGTTTCTTTATATACGCGCACCAGCGCAGCTGGGGCTGGGAGGGGACGCTCAGCTCCTTGAAACTGCCTGAATTTTCACTAGATGCATGTATTACTTTGTTGTTTACAAGTGTGTAACAAAGGCTTCTTTGCTAGTTTCTTGAAATTTTTAATTTTATAAAAATTTGAAAGAAACTATTGGCTCTTCTTTTCCCCTTTCATTCCATTTTCTTTATTCCTTAAGAACACAGCTGCAGACAAGTAGGTAGGGTACAGCAGGGCAGCCTTCCATGGACGAATGGCCTGGGCGGCAGTGCTGGAGACCAGCAGGGGAAGAGGCCACCAGGTTGGTGTGGGCAGGCTTGGATTTGGAGCATGGACAGTGTGAAGATGGCATTCATAGATTTGGAAGGCCTGGCACAGGGTGTGAAGCTCAAGTGGGGCAAGGTCAGATCCTTGCCAAGAGTCAGCCTGCTATCAGAGCCCATGCAGAAGAAGATGTGGGTCCCATGGGAATCAGGATGGCTTCTTAGCATGGGTGAGGAAGGCATCCATGTATGTGGTGATTGGGCAAGGGGTGTCAAAGCCCAAGCTGGGTGCAATGGGCTGCCATGCAAGTGTGTAGCCCAACAAGAAAAGTCCGAGCCCAAGTGGGCTGAGAAAGGCCTTGGCATGGGGGGCAGGGGTGGCGATGGGAACTTAGTTATGCAGAAGGGGACTGACCAAATGAGTATTATGAAAAAATTGCCGAAGGGTGTTATTTGGTATTAAAACAAGACTGTAATATACTTAACTCATTTGAGAAAAATACTCTTGATAAGTAATTTACCTTTATGCACAGTACTGCATCCTTTTATAGAGCAACTTCCTATATAACTAAGTATTTTAGGGTCAAATACATCTACAGATATGAGTTTATAAAATTTCGAGCTAGCTTCTTTCCTGATTGCACCTGTCAAGGCTCCTGCTGAGTCTTTTCCATCTCTATCTAACACTCTGTCTTGTGCTCTAATCCCTACTTGGATGGAATTTACATACATTGAGATGAATGATGACAGAGTTGTTTCTGCTACACGTGAGAACAGGCAGAGGATTCTCCTTGTGTTCAATTTAACTCCATTATTGAGTAACTTGAGAATAAGAATGAACAGGGCACAATTTCATCCTAAATCTGTACTTCCCAGACTTTGCCGACAACGTTAGCCAGTGGTTTGCCTTGATTAGAGAGAAAAATAAACATAAATCTCTTCCGTGATCCATAGTTAAACATAGGTCACCCCCAGTCTGCAGGTGTTGTACTCTGTGTTCAGTCTAGGGATGTTTCTAAATGAACAACTAATCTTCCCAAGAGTGTTAATTAAAATAGAACAGCAACACATTAATTTGCAGAATGTTTCCGGCTTGCCTCCAAACTGCTTTCAATTCATCTTCAGCACATTTTGTGAGACCTTTTATCATGGCAGTTTTTGATGTAACTGGAGGCAGAGTTTGTAGAAACTCTCTGTACAGAATAATGAGCTAATTACATGTCATTAGCAAAATTACTTGCTATAACTATCATTTAGTAACTTCACACATATCTGAGTGAAACTGAGAAGGTAGAAGAAATAAAAATCACTATATTGATCTTACTGAAGTCCTAAAATCTTATCAGATAATACTAAAATTTTTGCATTAGAAATCAGTTTAGGTCCTTAACACACAATGTTCTTGAGCGAGTGCTGTAAATTAGCTCCATCGCACGTCAGTGTAGAGCTGACCTTACCTGATGCCTCGCATTATAGCTCTTGAGCCGAAGGGCTTGGGCCCTGAATGTCAACAGGGCAGGGAAGCCACTTGCAAGGCACGTTCTGGGTGCCAGCTGCAGGTCAGTGCAGATTTACATAGGACAGTTTGTGCTCATTAAAACTATCTTCAGCATCGATAAGGAGGAGGCTGACCTTAAAATAAAATACACAGAAGAATGCAAATCAGGCAAGAATATGATGCTTGAAGTTTTCAATATACATTTCAATACTTTTGTTTAAGTGGAAAGCAGAATCTTACTTACATCGAGTGTCTGTGTCTGTGTGTGTCCATTTATACATAGAATCAGAGAATTGTTTAATACATACATATCCATCTAAAGGATGCATGGAATCATTTCACTACTCCTCATCTTTTCAAATGCTTTCTCAATATCTTAACACCCAAAGTAGATTTTTAGAACGTTACATAGTGACTTGAGGTCCTTATTTTAAACATTATCACACAGCTATCACCATATATTTCCATACCCTTAACATTTTATTTTTTAAATATGGTAGCCTTATTTTTTAATTAACCTTATTAGTCTTTGATTCTGCTAGAGGGAAAGAAAATATGATGACACAGAAATGTCTTTTTTTTGTGGCAGTCTTTAAAATTATTATTTCCTGTCAGCAATTAAAATGGGAGATTCTGGCAAATACACTTGTGCAAAGCTCTCCCTTAGAAATGTTTATCAGCTGTGTATAATGAGTCAATTTCTATGTAAATATAATCAGTATTTGATGGTGGTGAGGAAACTCCCAGATTAAATGGTTTTTGTGGTTCCTTGATTAACATACATTATGAAATCATTACCATATGCACTAACATTGCACATTTGGAAATATCTAGCTCAGATTCAAGTTTTAGGCCTTTCTAAAGAAATGTGATACTTTTCTAGGTAAAAAGAATGTGTGCCCTATGTGCCAAGACACTCCAAACATTGCATTTTGATACACGTGTATGTGTCCATTTAACATTCCACAATTAGATGTTGAGTTTTTCCTGTGCTGCCAGCACTGCTCTGTGCATGTGTATGCCCCGCCCCCACCCGCCGCGGCGATCTAGGAAGACAAGGTCCACTGAGCTCACAGAGTATCTATCCGGATGGGAAAAGAAAGACAACCATGAAAACAAATGCTGTTATTTTCTATAGTGACAGAAGAAGGGAAGGAGTAGCAGCTTCTTTTGCTAGGTAATTGGAGGTCTTTCTGAACTAACATTTGCTGAAACCTAGTTGATCTGAAGGAGTCAGCTGAGTGAAAATAAGAACGTGAGCATTAAGGGATGTTCAAAGAGCAGGTACAGGGTCTAGAGGGGGGAATGGGCCTGGATGTACCAGGTATGCGAGGGCCAGTGGGACTGGGGCAGAGGGGCTAGGAGCAGTGACAACAGAGTGGTGGGAAATCATCTTCAGCATTATTGCATAGGGTTGATAGGATTGCCAGATTTAGAAAATAAAAATATAGAGAACTAGGTTAAAGTTGAATTTCAAATAGATAATAAAAAACTTTTAATATAGGTGTGTCCCATGCAATATTTGGTATTTAATATTGTATCTGGAAATTCTATCCTTAACCTTATCATCCAAAGTAGAATACTTTTTGAGTGAAGGTGTTTTTGGCAATAGCTAATTCAAGACAACAGCTAAAACCGGGTGACTCAGGCAAACCAAGGTGTGGGGTCATTATACTTAGTCTGGGCTCCACCAACACTGAAATGATTGCTTAGAACCCTCTATGTTGTTAGATTATTTTAGTGTGGTATTTAAGAGCAGATATCTCTAAGGCAGGGGTCGGGAACCTTTTTGGCAGAGAGAGCCATGAACGCCACATATTTTAAAATGTAATTCCATGAGAGCCATACAATGACCCATGTACCTTAAGCATTAGCCAATAAAAATTTGGTGTTGTCCCAGAGGATAGCTGTGATTGGCTCCAGCCACCCGCAACCATGAACATGAGCGGTAGGAAATGAATGGATTGTAATACATGAGAATGTTTTACATTTTTAACGTTATTATATTTTTTTATTAAATATTTGTCTGCAAGCCAGATGCAACTATCAAAAGAGCCACATCTGGCTTGCAAGCCATAGGGTCCTGACCCCTGCTCTAAGGGATAACTTAACTAAGAGACCAGTAATGGGCACACTTTTCTTGGGCATGACAGCTCAGATTGGCAGTGGCTTCCTGGTGGATTGTGTTGAGCTGAGCAAGAAAGAGTGCTTGATGATCCTGGCTGGTTGGCTCAGTGGTAGAATATTCACCTGTGGGTGGAAGTCCTGGGTTCAATTCCTGGTCAGGGCATACAGGAGAAGTGCTAATCTGCTTTTCCACCCCTCCCCCTCTCATTTCTCTCTTCCCCTCCTGCAGCCATGGCTTCATTGGAGCAAGTTAGCCCTGGGCACTGAGGATGGCTCCATGGCCTTTACCTCAGTCACTAAAAAGGGCTGGTTTGCTGAGCAACAGAACAATGGCCCAGATGGGCAGAGCATTGCCCCCTAGTTGGCTTGCTAGGTGGATCCGAGTAGGGATGCATGCTGGAGTCTGTCTCTGCCTCCCCTCCTCTCACTGAATATATATGAAAAAGAAAGAGAGAGAGAGAGAGAGAGAGAGAAAGAAAAAAAGAAAGAGCGCTGGATTTGCTGCATAACAGTTACTATAGTGTGGCAGGGCTACTGTTGTAGCTTCCACTTTGATATTCCTGCCTTCCAAGTGGAAATGATTCTTTCTTGCTGGGCTTGATGTGACATACTAATTTAACATCTTTGTTCTTATATCTTTGATAGACTGCACATTAATTTGCCTACTGTGCCTGTAAAACACAGACCATAATTTGATTTTCAGGACAAATAAAGGATTGCTTTCTGTCTTAGATCTTTGAAATCTTTTCTTCTCTTGCAACTTAGCAAATTCTAGAAATACCAGCCAGGACCCCAAGGATCTTATCACGATGGCTGACTAAAGGTCTTGCCCCATGTGAGTCCCAGTATGATGAAAGTAAAGCCAATTTCAAACAAAAAAAAAAATTATTAAATTTGCGGTCTGGATCTCTTAACTTCTCCATGCTGGCATTTATTATCTGTAGAATCACAGTAAGCTATAACACCAAAGCAGTTGATTGGAATTACTCAGTAAATAACATTTGATGAAGAGAAAATTAGGTGGTAAAGAGACCCTTGAGAAATTAGAAATAGGCTTTTAGGCTTTCAACCTATTCATCATGTTGGAAGGCACTGAATAATATAGTAGCATATGAACCAGCAGCAACCAGCTTCCAAAGCCCCACAATGCTGAATCAGATGGTGGAACAGTCCAGCATGAGGAACTATTCAAAGCTGAGTCATAATAAGTATTGATTAAGGAAGAAAATAAAGAAAAAGCTTATGTCAAGTTTAAGAGAAAGGTTTAAAAGAGCCATTACAAAGAATATTCAGGCTAGGGATATTGTAACTTACCTTTTCTACTCACGTGCTCAAGTGACTGATCTCAAACCCAATACAAATAAATTGATTTATATCAGTTAAGTAAAGTTTGGAGAGGAAAAAAGGTGAGTCTATCTTCCTTAGTGTCCTGGCTTTGTTTTCTGTAACAATAGGTAATAAACTTTGAACCACAGCATTTTTCTTACTGTGTTAGGAGAGGAGCCTCGGGTTCCCAAATGGAACAAAACAGTGTAAATTGCACCTTTGTGCTCCTTCGAATACATAACAAGATGGTGAAAATATTCTGTCAGTAGATTGTAATATTAAAAGTTCTTCATTAGAGCAAACAACAGCCATCCTGTTGCTATTCAACTATAAAGCCCATCTCTTCCAGGAAGGCTTCCTTTTTGTGTGTGACAGAGACAGAGAGAAACAGAGAGAGGGACAGATAGGGACAGGCAGACAGGAAGGGAGAGAGATGAGAAGCATCAATTCTTTGTTGCAGCACCTTAGTATTTCATTGATTACTTTCTCATATGTGCCTTGACGGGGGGGGGGGGGGGGCGACAGCAGACCGCGTGACCCCTTGCTCAAGCCAGTGACCTTGGGCTCAAGCTGGTGAGCCTTGCTCAAACCAGATGAGCCCAAGCTTAAGCTGGCAACCTCAGGGTCTCGAACCTGGGTCCTCCGCATCCCAGTCCGACGCTCTATCCACTGTGCCACTGCCTGGTCAAGCCAGGAAGGCTTCCTTAATTACCCTCTAATTATCTCTCCTTTCAGTTCTCAAAACACTTTGTACCAGCTTCTATTTCTTGTTTTTAAGAAGCATTGTGTAGTAAACAAAACATGAGCTTTGAAACCAACCCCACCACCAACTGGGCAGGTACCTATCCTCTCTGAATCTTTGTTTCTTTCTCTATTTACAGGCTCTATGTGAGAGTCCACGGTTTAATGGCAATTGCTCAATAAACAAGAGTATTTTACTATTAATTAGACCAAGAGGTCTTAGGAACAGGGGTACTGATAGTGTACATCCCACATAGAATGATGCTAGCTATATCACAGGCACCTAGAAGATTAGATTTCTGAACAAAATGCTTTGTGTGGCTCAGATGTCATTCTAAGTAGCTAGTTGTTCTCAGTGTGTTTTCATATAACTTGAGGGTTTTTTTCTCTTAAAGTTCTTTTTGCAACATATTTTAGAGTTTCTTTACATGCCATTCTGACTTTCCCAAGCAGCTTCTTGAGTTATTACTTTTATTTCCATTGTATCTGACACACTACAAGTAAACAAGACTGGCTAGTCAAGTGAGAGGAGGATAGGTGAATGAAGAGCTGGGTGGTTAGAGAAACCTAAATGCTTAAAATGGTCAAGCACTAAATGGAACATTTTTTGTGTGTGTAGTCAATTTTCTGTGTTCATGGTATCTTTATACTGGCACTACTCATTTATGCATTTATCAAATATTTACTGAATTTCAGTGTATGGGGTACTATGCCTGGGGATACAGAAAAGAACCAGAGAGGGATAAACAGGTAGATTACCCAAGGACTCAAAGTTTCCCAGGGATGATAAAACAGGGGATATGAGGGAATAGATTAGAAATTTAAATGATGTTATTTCTACTAGGAAACCTTTACTGGGCTCTTGTAGCTTCTCACTTCAAGTCAAACTCCTTCCTCTAAACTCCTGGTTCTTTATGCGTTCTACCTTTAACTCCTCTTCCTCTCTGTAGTCTGTCCTAGCCAGTCCAGCTGCCTCCCCTCTTCCCAAAACACGGCCTCTTTGCCTCATCCATCTTGTCTGAAAACCCTCTTCCACCCGTCCTCTCTACCAACATAATCCTCTCCACACCCATTATGAGCCAGCCAAACCCACTCCTTTCTTGGAGCCTTCCCTGAGTTCCCCAACCTCAGACAATCTTTCTCTCCTTTGAATGCTTTAAGCACTATCTACGCTTTGAAGTGGAAACAAAAGTGGAAAAGCCATTAAATTGTATAAACTGAGGTTCACAGGAAACTTGAGGAGGTATTGGGGTAGGTCTGGGGTTAGGGTGCTGCTGCGGCTTTGACAAGATGCCTGGCTAGCACTCAGGATTCCTGTCTGGAGCTCAAGAAATGCAGTACCAGTGGCATGAATTTGGGTCTCAGACAGAGAGGTGGAAAGGGAAATTTGAAATGAATGGGGCTGAGTAAACAGGAGACTGCGTAAAGAGACTTGAGGAGCTCCTATGTGTAGTACTCCAGCCCACTGGGAAAAACGAGTGTGTCCCGGAAAACACCTACTCAAGACATAAATATGTCAAGAGAAAGAGGAGGAGACTTGCCAAGGGAGGCAACAAAGACCTTCTGAATTTTCTTCTCCCTTAGCTTTATAGACCAGAAGCAGAACAGAGGTAACAGGATTATAAGGGAGGGAGGCCAGGTGACAAGGGGGAAAAATCACTAATGGCCATTTTGCTGACATGGAGAAAGGGCTAATTAGTGTCAGTACATTTTTTTATTTTGCTAATTAACAAGCACAAAGGAAGGGGCAATCCAGAACCTCTAAGCCAATTTTCTAAAGCCTATTCACATGCATTCCTTTGTGTCTGCACAGAGATCACCCACTCACACAGCTTCTTGGTGTTTGCATGCAAGAGACATTTACTCAGGGCTTTTAACTAAAGTTATTCAATCCAAGTCAAAGAGGGTTCAAGGTTAGATGGGTAATTCCCTACACCTATCTTTAAGGCTAAAGAAAGTAGAGGAATCATGAAAGAGACAGAAGGATCTCTCTGAGAGGCAAAATAGAAAACAGCAGCCATGCCCTGGTCCATTGGCTCTGTGGTAGAGTGTCAACCCCACGTGTGGATGTCCAGTTTAATTCCTGGTCAAGCACATAGGAAAAGTGACCACCTGCTTCTCCCCCTTCCCCTTCCTCCTATCTCTCCCCTCTCACAGCCATGGCATGGCTCCAGTGAGTTGGCCAGAGCAGGGGTGGGGTGGGGGATTCCCAATGGCTCCTGGCCTCAGGCACTAAAAATAGCTCAATTGCAGAGCAAACAATGCCCCAGATGGGCAGAGCATCACCCCATAAGGGGCTATCCTGGTCAGAGCGCATGCAGGAATCTGTCTCTGCCTCCCTTTCTCTCACTTAATTAAAAAATAAATAAAAAAGGAAAAGAAAATGGCAGCCTATGGAGAAGCCAAAGGAGGACTTCAAGAGAAGTTAGGAAAAAAGGAAGATAATGAACAAAGGAAAGATGACTATGCCATTTATTTTCTGAACAGTCAATCATTCCGTGTCCTTGAGGCTGAGCATATATGCAAATTTATATTGTCATCTGACAGTATGCTCACCCTTGGGACAACAGACATTTCAGGCCATAGAAGAACAGGTGCTGACTGGAATGAGCTCATAAAGGTAGATCAGTCAAGAATGATTGTTTATAATTATTTTTTAGCCTAGAATTTTAGAGGCACAAATTAATATTTCTTGGAGGAAACATTTTGGAGTTCCTTAAAGGAAGTCATCAATGCCAAATGGAAAGAAAAATCAGCCTGAGGATATGAGATTCATTTATTAATGTATTATCTGTGCTATGTGCATAGTGTGCACACATGAACATGCTCCAGACTATAATGATGAGAACTTTACTAATTAACATGGATAGTATGTATAAGATATAGTTAAAGTAAGTCAGTGACTGCAAATCATGGTTCAAAGTCAAGACATCTCAAAATAAAAAAGAGTAAAATGGAAATAGAGGGCAAAGAAACCCTGTTCTCAGATTAAACATCTGATTGACAAGTGTTACATTGGAATTATATAAATGAGTCAGCTGAATGAGTCATCCACTTAGGGACCTTCTGAAAGTATTGCCAATAACCATCTCGATTTGAACATGTAATTCTTTGCTCTTGTAACTTTGCTGTGAGATAATTGTCTGTAAAGCATTAAGATTGATGTCAGTGAAAGACAAAAATAGACTTCATCCAGAGGTTTCTAGCATCTCAAATAGAAAGGGCAGACTCCTTTCTGACCAGCCAGCGAAGCCTGCTGAGTGGAGACAAGGTCCTGCGGCACATGCAGTAGAAGAGGCTGGGGGATGAGATGGGAATGTTATACAGCATTGCCTGGAGAAGTCATAAGCCCTTACACAGGAAAGGGACCCAGGTGTTAAAAACAGTAGTGACACACATGAAAAGATGTTCAATATCCCTAATTGTTAAGAAAATGCAAATCAAACCCACAATGACATACCAGCTCACATTTAATAAGATGGCTACTTAAAAAAATTAGTTAAAAAGACAGAAAATGACAAATGTTGATCAGGATGTGAAGAAATTTGAACACTTGTGCACTGTTAGTGAGGATGTAAAACAGTGCAGCCACCATGGAAAACAATGTGGTGGTTCCTTTTCAAAAGATTAAAAAGTACAATGACCAGAGGATTCAAGAATTCCACTTCTGTCCTTCGACAAATGAGTGGATAAAAAGTGTGGTCCGTCCATTTAAAGGAATATAATCATCCTTGAAAATGAAGGAAATTTTGACACATGGATGAACCTTGACGACAGTGTTAAGTGAAATAAGCCAGTTCCGAAAAGACAAATACTATTCTGATTCCACTTATATGAGGTCTCTAGTGCAGTCAAATGCCTAACAACAGAAGTAGAATGGTGGTTTCTAGGGCTGGGCAGGGGAGAAATGAGGAGTTAGTGTTTAATGGATATAGAGTTTCAGGTTTTCAAGATCAAAGAGTTCGTGAGATCACTTGCACAGCAATATGAATGCACTTAATACCACTGACCTGTACAGCTAAAAACAGTTAAGGTGATAGATTTTATATTGTGTCTATATTACCACAATTTAAAAAATTAAATGCTGATAATACATGTATTTATTCACAGACAAATATTTGAGTGTCCACTGAAGGCCAAGAATGATTCTAATGTCAGGGAAGACAGGAACTCAGCACACAGAGTCTTACCCTCATGGAGTTGCCCATCTAGTGGGGAAGACAGACCAAGTAAAAACTATATACTGTGTTAGACAGAAAAATTGCTCTGGGGGGAAAAAAGTGGAAAGTAGGGAGATAGAAAGTGTCAAACTGACAGAATTTGGGATAAATTGGAAAGACCTCACCTCAATGTGTTACTTGAAAGGGGTCCTGGCCCAGAGCAGGTATGCCTAAGGCTGACTGGAAGTGTGTGGATTCTTAACTTCATGCAGGAAAGATTTCACAACAGGAGTCCAGGTGATTTTGAGAGTTTTTTAAAGCTGGATACAGTGAAACAAGAAAGAGCTTAAGATAGAAGAAGAAACAGGAGAGAGCCTAGGTGGAGCGCTGGCTCACTGAGAAATAAAAGTCACAGTGAAAGAAGTGAGCCCAGGTGAGACTGCTTTGCTCTCAGAAAGTCAAAGGAAAGGGGGCCTTGGAGACAGGTTCTGGGGTGAGCCCGGGATGAGCTGCCACTGCTCCCCTGGTTGCAAGTCTCATGGGGACCCTTAGAGCTTAGGAGAAAGAGAGGCAAGGAAAATGCACCTGGGAAAAATGAAGAGGAAGAGGAGGAGAAAGTGCCAGTGTACTTCAGGGAGGGAGAAGGCCTGGGTCTCCTATCCTTTTTTTTTTTTTTTTTTTTTTTTTTTGGGGGGCTGGGCTGCTCTGATGGTGGCCCTGGCCGTGGATACTGGCTTTATTTTTTTTTTAATTTAATGTTATTTTATTTTATTTATTCATTTTTAGAAAGGAGAGAGAGAGATAGTGAGAAGAGAGACAGAGACAGAGAGAGAGAAGGGGGAGGAGCAGGAAGCATCAACTCCTTATGTGCCTTGACCAGGCAAGCCCAGGGTTGGGTCTCCTATCCTAAGGGCTTTAAAGCATAGAGATTTTAAGGGCAGTCTCAGGGGAGGATCTCAATAGAATATTCATTAGCTTTCTGGGCGTGTTCTTTTAGGGTCATGGTCTCCACTGATTGGTCAGTGCCAGGGCAGGGGTTGGTGCCAGGCAGGGAGTCATCAGCCAGTGCAGCTGGTCCTGAGCTCAGCCATCACATCAGTTATCTGGTTTGACTGCTTTTCTGGGCCTGGAGCTGAAACACAACTGAGGCCTAGGGTTTAATGCTTAACGGCATTTCTCCAGCCCCCTTGTTTGTTTTCCCCTCTGAAGGGGTCTGACTGGCACGGCTAGCAACATGCCAAGGGCGGAAAGGTCAGGGCAGGTGAAGAACCACATGACTAGGTTACCCTGAGGACAACGTCCTTATTTTCCTAGTTTTGCCTATTGCTGGCACCTGGGGCTTTCTACCTTGGTGCCTTCCTGCCTGGCTTGTGGTCCTTGCTCTGCTCATACCGTCTACCTGCCTTCCACAAAAGGTAGCATTTGAGCAGCGATCTGACAGTGAAGGAGTGAGGGTGGAGATGGGGGAAAGACAGCTAGCACAGAAGGAACCGCACGGAACAGCGAAGTGGGAGACTGAGGCTGTGTTTAAGGAGAAGCCAGTGTGGCTGGAACTGGGTGAGTGAGGGTGGAGGCCAGGGCTGGTGGTGAGGAGACTGTGGAAGACTAAGGCAGTACTGCAGAGGAGGATGTCAGGGGCTTGGGTTAAGATGTTGAGAACAGGAAAAGTGTTATTTTTGAAGAAGAGCTAACAGGGTTTGTTGTTGGAGCAAGTAAAAGAGTGTGCAGGAGATGACGTCAGAGTAATGGTGGGGTAGGAAGTGATACCGATAAATCTCCCCCAAAACTCAACAAGATCTTCAACCAGAAACAGAAAAACCTATCCTTGGAGCCTCCAGATGTTTCGCAATACACCCGAAGGTATGGTCGACTGAAAAATTGGCTAAATATATAACCAAACCCCGAAGGAAATAGGGAGTAAGAAATGCTCCGCCTTCCTCATTAACCTAAACAGGGCGGCTTTCACTGGGAACTGTGAATATAGAAACTGAGGCGGGCAAAGGGGGTGAATAGATCCAGGCCGCAGCAAAAATGGCTGAACCAGGCTGTGGCACGGAGATCCAAGCCGAGTAAAAACTGTTCCTGTGGCAACCCGGGCAATACAAGCTAACACTCGCGCCAAACCCAGACAAAGAAAGACAAGTGGGGCAGCCATTTTCCCCGATCTCCGGGTCGGTGCGTGCAGATAGTGGGCGAGAGATTCCTTCCAAAGCCCCGGGAGTGGGTGCCCGTGTTATCCCACAGAGAGGCAGATTCAGAGGCCTTTGTATGGGGTGAAAGCGGAATCTCCGGGCAGCCCCAGGCCCTGGGAAAGCCGCGCATGGGAGGGAGCGAGAACTAATTCCAATGGTGGAACTTTTCCATGCTGGGGGGTTTTCACTCAGAGGGAGATGCGGCCGGCCTGATATCCTGGTCTGCGTGCACGGAGAGTGAGCAAGAGATTCCTCTGAGTGCCTCGGCAGTACGCGCCCGTGTTATCGCACAGAGGGGCAGAGTCAGGGACCTTTGTGTGGGCCAAAAGTGGAATCTCGGGCCGCCCCAGCACCTTGCAAAAGCCATGCATGGGGACGGAGCAAGAGCCAATTCCAACGCTGGAACTTTTCCATGCGGTTGGGGGTTTCACTCAGAGTGTGAGACTGCCGGCCTGATATCCTGGTCTGCGCATGCAGATAGTGAGCGAGAGTTTCCTCCAAGTGCTCTGGGAGTGGGCGCCCGCCCGTGTTATCGGACAGAGTGGCAGAGCCAGAGGTCTTTGAGTGGGTGGAAAGCCCCGCCTGATTATGCTAGCATCTCTGACTGACTGAGCCTTACCCAGAGCCCTGTGCTGAGTGGAAATAGAGTAGGGAGTTGCCAGTTCCTTGATCCTCTTACTATCCAGGCAGAGGCAGCAGCAACCCCATAGCTGGATTATCAGGCTACCAATTGAGGAAGGAAAGACTAGGAGAAAGGCTCCAGGTACATGGACTCTCTCACTGTTGGAGACTATAAATGCTAATGAGCCTCAACTGCCAACGAGACTAAAGCACAATCCATGACATCGCCATAGAGACTTATCAACTGCAAACATCTACCTAAGCGTGCCAAAGGCAGAACCCAGGGTACAGAGTCACCGACCAGGAAGAGGGAGAGAAAAGAAAAAGCAAGAAGATAACCTCTCAAAATCAAGAATAATCTGCAGACTTTATAACCTATCCCATTTTATTATATTTGTTCGTTTGTTTCTCTTATCTTCATTCTTGATATTTTTATTTCCTCCTCCAATTTGGCTGATTGACTCTCTGCCAGTCTTACTCTCTCCTCTCCTTGAACTACACTACCCATAAGTGTTACATCTCCCATTATCTTTTGTTTCCTCTTCCATTCTCTCTATGAGGGTTGCACTCCAAAACCCTTAACTCTCTCTCTCTCTCTCTCTCTCTCTCTCCTCTTTTTTCTTTTTTCTTCTTTTAGTGGTTCCCTCTTTTTTCTCTCTCTCTCTTTCTTTTCTCCCTCTATATTAGTTTCTTCCTTTCTCCTTTACATCTCCTCTCATTCAAACCTCAATAACAAACAAATTATCTTATCTGGGACTCAAACTTATGTTTGTGGCATTTTGGGGGGTTTTCACTTCAGCTTTTTAACTCACTAGCAGTGCTCCCATCCCTGGCTTTCCATTTTATCTAGTTCTTGTTCCACTAAATACAATAGTAATTTTTTAATTTGTCCCCCCATTTTCATGTTTCCCTCTTATTCCTCTCATCATAACTCTTAGTCAACCAACACCTAAAAGCAAATCATTTTATTCTTGACCCAAATTTTTTCCTTATTTGCTTTTTGTGGGTCCATACCCCCTTCTTGTTTCTTTCTTTCTTTTTTTTTTTTTTGCCCCTTTATTACTTTACCCCAATTCAGGCCCTACATTACAGGCATTGTTTGTTATAATTCAAAGTTCACCACAAGATTTTCTCAAGAAAGAGGGGAGAGGAGAGGAGAGGAAAAAAGGATTGGCGGAATAATTTCCTTTTTTTTAAATTTTTATTTAATTTTATTTTTATTTCATTATTAATTTAAAAACAAAACCAACTCTTTTCTATTTTTTATTTTTTTAACTTTTTATTCTTTATTAAATCTCATTAATACTATCAACAAAACCACACTCAGATGCCATTAAGGAAGAGAAAATCGAATATCATGGATACAAAAGAAAGAGAGGTAACACAGCCAGATGAGGAAAAATCTATGGAGAAAAAATTTAATATATTGGAAACCTTGGTGCTAAATGACAGAAAATTCAAGATAGATCCTAAAAATCCTCCGAGATATACAAGAAAACACAGAAAGGCAATTTAGGGAGCTCAGAAAACAACTCAATGAACACAAAGATTATATTTCCAAGGAAATTGAAACTATAAAAACAAATCAAACAGAGATGAAAAACTAAATTCACGAGCTGAAAAACAAAGTAACAAGCTTAGCTAATAGAACAGGTCAGATAGAAGAGAGGATTAGTGAAATAGAAGACAAGCAACTTGAGGCACAACAGAGAGAAGAAGAAAGAGACTCAAAAATTAAAAACAATGAGATAGCCCTACAGGAATTATCTGACTCCATCAAAAAGAATAACATAAGAATAATAGGTATATCAGAGGGAGAAGAGAGAGAAAATGGAATGGAGAACATACTCAAACAAATAATAGATGAGAACTTCCCAAGCCTGTGGAAAGAACTAAAGCCTCAAGTTCAAGAAGCAAACAGAATTCCGAGTTTTCTTAACCCCAACAAACCTACTCCAAGCCATATCATAATGAAACTGGCACAAACCAAAGGCAAAGAAAAAATTCTCAAGGCAGCCAGGGAAAAGAAGAATACAACATATAAAGGAAGGCCCATTAGATTATCATCAGATTTCTCAGCAGAAACTCTACAAGCTAGAAGAGAGTGGACCCCAATATTTAAAGTCCTGAAAGAGAGGAACTTTCAGCCACGAATACTATACCCATCAAAGCTATCCTTCAAATATGAAGGAGAAATAAAAACATTCACAGATACAGAAGATGAGGGAATTTATCATCAGAAAACCCCCACTCCAGGAATTACTAAAGGGGGTTCTCCAATCAGATACAAAGAACAAAAAAAATAAAGCCACAAGTAAAAGCTCCAAGAAGAACACAATAAAACCAAATTTAAACTGTGACAACAACAAAAAGAAAGGGGGGGAGAAGATGGAGATTAACAGTAGCAAAGGACAATGGAGTGCAAAAGTACTCACAAAATAGTGCACTACAATGAACAGGGTAGGAACCCTTTTCATTACCTAAAGGTAACCACCATTGAAAAAACCACCACAGAAGCACATGATATAAAAAAGATAGCAACAGAGGAAAGATGTATGGAATACAACCAAATGAAAACAAAAGATAAAAAAACAAAAGAGAAGGATCAAACAAGACACAAAACTAACAGAAAGCAATCTATAAAATGGCAATAGGGAACTCACAAGTGTCAATAATTACACTAAATGTAAATGGATTAAACTCACCAATAAAAAGGCACAGAGTAGCAGAATGAATTAAAAAAGAAAATCCAACTGTATGCTGCCTACAAGAAACTCATCTAAGTAACAAGGATAAAAACAAATTCAAAGTGAAAGGCTGGAAAACAATACTCCAAGCAAATAACATCCAAAAAAAAGCAGGCGTAGCAATACTCATATCTGATAATGCTGACTACAAGACAGCAAAATACTCAGAGACAAAAATGGCCATTTCATAATGGCTAAGGGGACACTGAATCAAGAAGATATAACAATTCTTAATATATATGCACCAAACCAAGGAGCACCAAAATATATAAGACAGCTACTTATTGACCTTAAAACAAAAACTGACAAAAATACAATCATACTTGGAGACCTCAATACACCGCTGACGGCACTAGATCGGTCATCCAAACAGAGAATCAACAAAGACATAGTGGCCTTAAACAAAACACTAGAGCACCTGGATATGATAGACATCTACAGGACATTTCATCCCAAAGTGACTGAGTATACATTTTTCTCCAGTGTTCATGGATCATTCTCAAGAATTGACCATATGTTGGGCCACAAAAACAACATCAGCAAATACAAAAAAATCGAAGTTGTACCAAGCATATTTTCTGATCATAAAGCCTTGAAACTAGAATTCAACTGCAAAAAGGAGGAAAAAAATCCCACAAAAATGTGGAAACTAAACAACATACTTTTAAAAAATGAATGGGTCAAAGAAGAAATAAGTGCAGAGATCAAAAGATATATACAGACTAATGAAAATGACAATACGACATATCAGAATCTATGGGATGCAGCAAAAGCAGTGATAAGAGGAAAGTTCATATCACTTCAGGCATATATGAACAAACAAGAGAGAGCCCAAGTGAACCACTTAACTTCACACCTTAAGGAACTAGAAAAAGAAGAACAAAGACAACCCAAAACCAGCCAAAGAAAGCAGATAATAAAAATCAGAGCAGAAATAAATGAAATAGAGAACAGAAAAACTGTAGAAAAAATTAATAGAACAAGGAGCTGGTTCTTTGAAAAGATCAACAAAATTGACAAACCCTTGGCAAGACTTACCAAGGAAAAAAGAGAACTCATATAAACAAAATCCAAAATGAAAGAGGAGAAATCACCACGGACACCGTAGCTATACAAAGAATTATTGTAGAATACTATGAAAAACTTTATGCCACTAAATTCAACAACCTAGAAGAAATGGATAAATTCCTAGAACAATACAACCTTACTAGACTGAGTCAAGAAGAAGCAGAAAGCCTAAACAGACCTATTAGTAGAGAAGAAATAGAAAAAACCATTAAAACCTCCCCAAAAATAAAAGTCCAGGCCCTGACGGCTATACCAGCGAATTTTATCAAACATTCAAAGAAGACTTGGTTCCTATTCTACTCAAAGTCTTCCAAAAAATGGAAGAAGAAGCAAAACATTCCAACTGGCCACATTTTATGAGGCCAACATAACCCTCATACCAAAACCAGGCAAGGATGGCACAAAAAAAGAAAACTACAGACCAATATCTCTAATGAATACAGATGCTAAAATACTAAACAAAATACTAGCAAATCGAATACAACAACATATTAAAAAAATAATACATCATGATCAAGTGGGATTCATCCCAGAATCTCAAGGATGGTTCAACATACGTAAAACGGTTAACGTAATACACCATATCAACAAAACAAAGAACAAAAACCACATGATCTTATCAATAGATGCCGAAAAGGCTTTTGATAAAATACAACACAATTTTATGTTTAAGACTCTCAACAAAATGGGTATAGAAGGAAAATATCTCAACATGATAAAGGCCATATATGATAAACCATCAGCTAACATCATATTAAATGGCACTGAACTGAAGGCTTTCCCCCTTAAATCAGGAACAAGATAGGGTTGTCCACTCTCTCCACTCTTATTTAATGTGGTACTAGAGGTTCTAGCCAGAGCAATCAGACAAGACAAAGAAATAAAAGGCATCCACATCGGAAAAGAAGAAGTAAAGGTATCACTTTTTGCAGATGATATGATCCTATACATCGAAAACCCCAAAGAATCCACAAAAAGACTACTAGAAACAATAAGCCAATACAGTAAGGTCACAGGATACAAAATTAACATACAGAAGTCAATAGCCTTTCTATATGCCAACAATGAATCAATTGAGAATGAACTCAAAAGAATAATCCCCTTCACGATTGCAACAAAAAAAATAAAATACTTAGGAATAAACATAACAAAGAATGTAAAGGACTTCTATAATGAAAACTATAAACCATTGTTAAGGGAAATAGAAAAAGATATAATGAGATGGAAGAATATTCCTTGTTCTTGGTTAGGAAGAATAAATATAATCAAGATGGCTATATTACCCAAAGCAATATACAAATTTAATGCAATTCCCATCAAAATTCCAATGACATTTTTTAAAGAAATAGAGCAAAAAATCATCAGATTTATATGGAACTATAAAAAACCCCGAATAGCCAAAGCAATCCTAAAGAAAAAGAATGAAGCTGGGGGCATTACAATACCTGACTTCAAACTATATTATAGGGCCACGACAATCAAAACAGCATGGTATTAGCAGAAAAATAGACACTCAGACCAATGGAACAGAATAGAAAGTCCAGAAATAAAACCACATATATATAGTCAAATAATTTTTGATAAAGGGGCCAACAACACACAATGGAGAAAAGAAAGCCTCTTCAATAAATGGTGCTGGGAAAACTGGAAAGCCACATGCAAAAGAATGAAACTGGACTACAGTTTGTCCCCCTGTACTAAAATTAACTCAAAATGGATCAAAGATCTAAACATAAGACCTGAAACAATAAAGTACATAGAAGAAGACATAGGTACTCAACTCATGGACCTGGGTTTTAAAGAGCATTTTATGAATTTGACTCCACAGGCAAGAGAAGTGAAGGCAAAAATTAATGAATGGGACTACATCAGACTAAGAAGTTTTTGCTCAGCAAGAGAAACTGATAACAAAATAAACAGAAAGCCAACTAAATGGGAACTGATATTTTCAAACAACAGCTCAGATAAGGGCCTAATATCCAAAATATACAAAGAACTCATAAAACTCAACAACAAACAAACAAACAATCCAATAAAAAAATGGGAAGAGGACATGAACAGACACTTCTCCCAGGAAGAAATACAAATGGCCAACAGATATATGAAAAGATGCTCATCTTCTTTAGCTATTAGAGAAATGCAAATCAAAACTGCAATGAGATACTACCTCACACCTGTTAGATTAGCTATTATTAACAAGACAGGTAATAACAAATGTTGGAGAGGCTATGAAGAAAAAGGAACCCTCATACACTGTTGGTGGGAATGTAAAGTAGTACAACCATTATGGAAGAAAGTATAGTGGTTCCTCAAAAAACTGAAAATAGAACTACCTTATGACCCAGCAATCCCTCTACTGGGTATATACTCCAAAAACTCAGAAACATTGATACGTAAAGACACATGCAGCCCCATGTTCATTGCAGCATTGTTCACAGTGGCCAGGACATGGAAACAACCAAAAAGCCCATCAATAGATGACTGGATAAAGAAGATGTGGCACATATACACTATGGAATACTACTCAGCCATAAGAAATGATGACATCGGATCATTTACAGCAAAATGGTGGGATCTTGATAACATGATACGAAGCGAAATAAGTAAATCAGAAAAAAACCAGGAACTGCATTATTCCATACGTAGGTGGGACATAAAAGTGAAACTAAGAGACATTGATAAGAGTTTGGTGGTTACGGGGGGGGGAGGGGGAAAGGGAGAGGGAAAGGGGGAGGAGGAGGGGCACAAACAAAACTAGATAGAAGGTGACAGAGAACAATCTGACTTTGGGTGATGGGTATGCAACATATTTGAACGACAAGATAACCTGGACTTGTTATCTTTGAATATATGTATCCTGATTTATTGATGTCACCCCATTTAAAAAATAAAATTATTTAAAAAAAAAAAAAAGAGTGTGCAAAAAGAATGGAGTAAAGAATAAGCCAACACAGCATTTCAATCAGGGGTCGTTTTGTCCCCCGAGAGACATACGTCAAAGTCTAGAGACAGTTGGGGGTCATAGTTGGGGACCATGGGGCATGATTAACTCAAACATCTAGTGGGCAGAGGCCAAGGGTGCTGCTGAAGACCCCAGTGCACAGCACAGCCCCGCAGTAGAGTTATCTGGTGCAAAATGTCAAGGTTGAGAAATCCCATGAAGGTGTTTGGCCTAACTAATTAGGATAAACAACAAAGAAAGCCAAATTAAGGTGATTAATTTGAGGTCAGACTCAAAATGAGGAAACAAAAGAGAGCAATCATAATTTTCATTAGCATCACATTCCTCAGAGACCATGAACAGCACACTGATGGTCCCATCTGATTGTCACAGTGCTCTGAGGGATGTTTCGATATCCTTTTTGTATTAAATGGGAACATAGGTGGTTTGACCACTTGTAAAACTCAGAGAAACTTGGATAAAAAGAAAAATCTGTTGGACTATTAAGCTCTGGGTCTTAACAGTGTGCTACACAGGCTTCCTAAATTCACCATGTTTCCAAGTAAAGCCAACAACAGAGGCAGTGCAAGCAAAAGATATCTATGTGCATACATGCATACATGCTGTACATATATGCATATTTATATATTTTAAAGTCATAAGTCTAGCAACATGGAAGAATAATCTGCACTGGATTGCCACAACCAAGATGCCAGATCACACTGTTAGCTGCTTAGAACAGGAGGGATTCCCGCCATCAAACATCTGGCGCCTTCCCTCTGGCCCTCCTACTCAGAGAGCTGGTGGTGGATAGATTCAGACTTCCTCTCAGTATCTGCATTTTTCTGGCCTTCCAGTTACTTCCTAACTCACCAAACTCCATAGCCACCTGGATAATTTTTAGATTTGCAAGAGAAATGACTAAGAACAAAAAAGCTGATTTTGCAGGAACTCAGAGGGCCATGTGTATGTAGGTGTTGTCATTCATTGACTGTGGGATGGGCGCTGAGAATGGGTTAGGAGCAAGGAGGCAGCCAGGCCAGAAAACCATGGCTAATGTGGGACTGGCCCCCAGGCTGCAAGGCAAAGGTGGAGGGACCTTCCACCACGCAGTGATAAACGCAGCAGCATTCTGGGCCCTGAATTTCCACTCCGTGCCTGGACTTCTAAACCGTGTTGAAAAGAAATGAAAGGAGAGAGTAGGCGAGAAAGGGACTTTGCATGCTCTTCCTTTCTGCAGTTATACCATCTGTTTTCAGACAAGGGATTATTTCTTATTTCACTTTAGTTTTGCTTTTCTATATACATTTTGAATTATAGAAAATATTTAGCACACAGGACTGGCTTTTAGACTATGAGTTATATTCTTAAGGTCATCCTAGAGATTTGCTTTTTGCTCTGTCCTCCCACCAGTACCTGGCATGTGGGAGACCCTGAGTTAACAGGGAACTAACTCTAATAAGCCCACCTAAACTCAATATAGTTGAAGGCTCAGCACAAATCTCCCCTCTGCCGCAGTGCCTTTGAGGACCTATAGCCTGTGCTGTTCATTCATTCAATATAATTTTTTCTTGAGCATTAAATATGTGCCAATTACTGTTGTAGCAGCTGAGGATAGGCAGTGACAATCACCCTGCCCTCCCAATCTACCATTGGTACTTGTGAAACATGCCCCAAAACGCTGCTTAAATTTGTGTGTGTGTCATTTGTCTGCAAGTTTTCTTAGAGAAGATTTTACATATATATATAGTGCCCTGTGTTTTGAATACCATATCTTCAGAGCAGGAGGTGCTCGTTAATGTTGGTTTTAGAATTCAGAATCAGAGCATTCTTAAGTCCTAGAATTCCCCTAGGAAATCTTTGTTGGTGGTGTCCAGTCTCAATGGGTGATGACTTTCACTAGAGTTAGCCACTTAAGGTACCCAACATGTGTTGGCTCATGAAATAAACATCATCTTCTCTGGCTTCAGAATACACCATGCCTAGAGTGGAGACCAGTATCACCAGCTAATAAAGGAGCTATGTTTGTGCATATCATGTGTGTTTTTCTTTTCTTGTGATGTCTATAAGCTGGTACTATATCTGGGGAGTAGAGACTCAGCACATTGGCTGTGATGTTACTCACGTCAAAAGAGCTAATGAATGCATGGTGAGAGCACAGGGTGCTAAGATTCCTACAGCGGTCATAAGGGGCTTTCAGCAAAGTGGAGCCAGTGGTTACATGGTGGTTTGGGCAGCTCCTTACATGGAAAGCAGTTGATCTAAGAGCTGCTGTTTTAGAAAAACAGAGAACCATTTGGAAAGCCCAAATCTCTGTTGGATCTAATTGGCATGCATTTGTGAGATATTATTTGAGAGAAGGTTTTCAAGGGAGAACCCCACTACAGTCCCCAATGAATTGTCCATCCTCTGGCTGATGTTTCAGATAGGGCTTTTTTTTTTTAAATTTTTTTTAAAAATTTTTATTTATTCATTTTAGAGAGGAGAGGGAGAGACAGAGAAAGAGAGAGAGAGGAGAGACAGAGCGGGGGGGAGGAGCTGGAAGCATCAACTCCCATATGTGCCTTGACCAGGCAAGCCCAGGGTTTTGAACTGGCGACCTCAGCATTTCCAGGTCAACGCTTTATCCACTGCGCCACCACAGGTCAGGCCACAGATAGGGCTTTTTTTTTTAAACCCTGCTTAAACAAAGCTCAAAAATGCAACTATGAGAAGTAATAGGTTTATTACAAGAGGAAAGATAATTCATTACTGAAATCATTTAAGGCTGTATACCCAAGACCAGACCATCCTAGATAAATTTATACCCAAGACCAAACTACTATCCTACATAAATCCATACTTTGTGATCTAATCCCATTTGTTTAAAGGAGAAAAATATTTCGAACAAATGACAAATTCATCTCTTGTATCAGAGTTTTCTACTTTTTAGTTATCTGATATATATTGTCTGCCAAAAGTATACTAAATACATCAAATGGTGAGAATTGTAAGGTTATCTTTTTAGTCCTAAATAGTGTTTTTAATGTAGCATTTTGTCCACACAAATGGGACCATAGGGAAATATTTACAATTTTACTTTTTATTATACTTTATCCTGTTTTGCTTTAAATATTACCAACAAGTAACCTTTATTTCTCCACTTCCTCTGACCTATGAGAACATATTTAAATTCAATTTAGCATCAGAATTCTTGTTGAATGTTAGTCTAGTGTTATATGCTGTGGAGGAACCCAGAATAAGTAAAATGAGCACTGTGTTTTCTGGGATAGTCTCATAGACTGACTTCACAAAACTGGAATCCTAAATGAGAACTAAATAATCGAGACTATTGTTATAGAAAAATAATTGTATTCAACAATGATCTGATGTTACAGCGCTAACTTGTGTGTGTGTGGACCTGCTGATTGACTTTCAGATGGAATTGTTTTGAGTAGGGTTTTTTTTGCAGGTTGTCTCTTCTTTGCTCCTGTTCCTTAAACGATTTGTCAAGTTTGGTTATTGCACTTATCATTATGTACTCTGATTATTGGTTAAATAAATGTGTTAAATTATTTGTTTTGTTTCCCCGACCAGAACTGAACTCTGCCAAGCCAGAGATGGTCTTTCTCCCTGGGGTTCATTTTTTGCATCCACAGTGTCTAGTACTACACCTACAACAAAGCAGGGTTCATTGCATTTTTATTGAATATATATATACTTCAAGTGTCCTGAGTTCACATCAATAAGAGTTCAAATCATAACTCAGTTCTTTCTCACTCTATGGACAGATTCCAGATGTATACATCTTTTCCTCACTTCTTATACTAGGATTAGGTTTTTGAATAAGGGTTGGTTTTTGTGTGCTGCATGGAATCATTATAAGTAAAAACAGAGTTTTTCCCTGACAGCATTTTTATCTATTCAGACAGACTGTCTATGTCACAATCATTTTATATTGCCTTATAGTTTTTTATTTCTCATCTCATATATATACTAAAAGAAATCTTTATTTTTCTCTTTCATATAGTTGCCTCTAGCTCCACTGCCTTTAAGAGTACATTTATATTCAGAGACTCCAATGGTAAATAATTTCAACAGGATAAAGCTCTTTAATCTATTTTACATCTAAAAGGCACGCTCAATACTATTTACTGCCATCTCTTGAGAATCCAATTTCCTAAGGTTATTTTCTGAGGTTGAGTAGAAATTTTCAAAACCTAGAGTTCAAAGTTAAGCATCAAATTCAAACAAAGGCTAAACAATCCAGGCTGAGACTGATATGTGTGGCCATAAACAGCAACAAATTCTCTCAGTGGATATTAGCATAATAACTATGACAATGGCTTAGCAAAGTCAAGTCTCTCTCCTCTGGCCCTAAGCGTATGGGGGAGCTGTTTTTCCTAAATAGCATATTTAGAGAATGTAACATTCATAATAAAAGCAATTTGGATATGATAACAAATATCCACATAAGTACTAGGTGTCAAAACAGTGGGGCACAATTTAAAAATAAATTCAGTTATGAGTCAAAATAACTGTTACTGAGATATAGCAAACTAGCTCCTAGGTGGAATCCTATGGAGTACAGCGGATGGAGGACGCACTAGTCTCTGCTGCCGTTCCTGTCAAGGTCAAGCACTCTTTTCTAAATCATTCTTTGTCCCTGAAATACAGAGATGAAGAAACAATTGTGATTTTTATTTTTTTGGTAAATATAATGAAAGTTAAAAAATATAGATAAAATAAATTGAGCAAATAAAACACATTTAAGCTGCTGGTTTACTGAAGTTTCTAGATGAGTTAATTGTAAAATTATTAATTGACCAAGACACTTTGTAATTCCTTTCCAGCAACTTCACTATCTATTGGACTTTAAAAATATTTCTTGGGAAATTGGATCTTCTTATGGCCTTAGGAAGCATATTTGAGTGACTGACTAGCATAGCCAAAAAATCTATGAGCATCTTCACCTCATACCCGGAAGGTTTTTAGTCACTTTTCCTACATTATTTGTTATTGTTTTTTTTATTTAAAATTTTCAATGCTATAATGATAATGGGTTAGTGAAGACACTTATTTCTTGGTCATGGGGAAAGTCAGAGTTAAAACCACCTGCCTTCAGAATGATCATGACAGGTAAACACAGGAATTAGATGCCACAGGAAGCCAGCTTTTATTCTTGAAAGTCCAGAATGAGATAAACCAAATAAATGGAACTCCACCAATACCAACTGACTCCAGTTCTACAGCTCCTTAACCAATCCTTAAATTATAAATAAAATAGAAAGAAGGAAACAAAAAGCCAGGTAAAATAAATGTTTAATGAGGAGGTTGGGGAACAGAAAATAAGTAACAATGAGACTACAGTTGTTTTGTTTTTTTCCCCAGACAAGGTTGTTATAATATTCTAACGTGCAAATATGCAAATTCCATTTCTTTAGAAATTTGAATCATCTGCGTAATTAGAGATGGGAGAAAATAGGCCATAGCCCTTAAGTTTCATCCTCAACATGATAGGACTCATTAGCAATTTCTCTCTGCAAGGGGCTTGACTTTATGCACAGCCCAAAATCTTAGTTCATCTTTGCTCAAAATGCCCCTGTGGAAAGGACTCTGCTGCCCTCTACTGTCATTTAAAGCTGGATACAGATGGAGAGAAAACTTCAGCACCTGAGAACGGGAGAGGTTGGGGTTCCCAACTCGCTGAGAGGCCGGATGAGTCAATACCCCTTCTGAGGGAGAAGATCTTGCAGCAATAGTTACCTTTCTTCTTATGTTCTTAGGAAGCATATTTGAGTGACTGACTAGCATAGCCAAAAAATCTATGAACGTCTTACTTGCCTCACTCCCAGAGGATTATTAATTAATCATCTGTCCTACCTTATATGATTTTTATTTAAAATTTTCAGTGCTAATGATAGTGGGTTAGTGAAGACACTGATCTTTCATCCTAACTGGAAGACGGGACACACAGGGAAGGTGCTCAGGCAGGTTTCAAATGTCAAGGCTGCAAGATGAAACATCTAGGTCAGGGGTCCGGAAACTTTTTGGCTGAGAGAGCCATGAACGCCACGTATTTTAAAATGTAATTCTGTGAGAGCCATACAATGAGGTCATGAGAGCCATGACCTGTGTACGTTACGCATTATCCAATAAAAATTTGGTGTTGTCCTGGAGGACAGCTGTGATTGGCTCCAGCCATCCGCAACCATGAACATGAGCAGTAGGAAATGAATGGACTGTAATATATGAGAACAGTTTATATTTTTAACGCTATTATTTTTTTTATTAAAGATTTGTCTGCGAGCCAGATGCAGCCATCAAAAGAGCCACATCTGGCCCTGGCCGGTTGGCTCAGTGGTAGAGCGTCGGCCTGGCGTGTGGAAGTCCGGGGTTCGATTCCCGGCCAGGGCACACAGGAGAGGTGCCCATCTGCTTCTCCACCCCTCCACCCCTCCCCCTCTCCTTCCTCTCTGTCTCTCTCTTCCCTCCCGCAGTCGAGGCTCCATTGGAGCAAAAGATGGCCCGGGCGCTGGGGATGGCTCCTTGGCCTCTGCCCCAGGCGCTAGAGTGGCTCTGGTCACGACAGAACGACGCCTCGGATGGACGAAGCATCGCCCCCTGGTGGGTGTGCTGGGTGGATCCCAGTCGGGTGCATGCGGGAGTCTGTCTGACTGCCTCCCTGTTTCCAGCTTCAGAAAAATACAAAAAAAAAAAAAAAAAAAAGAGCCACATCTGGCTCGCGAACCATAGGTTCCCGACCCCTGATCTAGGTGGACAAACTTTCTTTTAAAAATTGGGCATTATTCAAAAAGTTGTTTATAAAATGACACAAAAACCCATTTCAGCCAGCAATGCATTTATTCCCTGGTCAGCGCACATGGGAGAAGTGATCCCGGGCAGAGCAGGAACGAGAAGTGATCAATGAGTGCACAGTAAAGGGAACAACCAAGTGGAACAGCAAGTTGATGCCTCTATCTATCATCTATCTATCTATCTATCTATCTATCTATCTATCTATCTATCTATCTATCTATCTATCTATCTATCTATATCTATCTATCATCTATCTATCTATCATCTATCTATCTCAAATCAATGAAAAAATTTAAAAATAAATTAAAACTTTTTTGTTCTTGAGGTATTTGAATGTATGAATTCTGTTTGAGTTTAAGTGACTTGTCTTACACACACTTCGGGAGTGACTCAGTGGTAGTCATGATATGATTTCAACAGAATTTGGTGAAGAATAAATGAGCAGGAGATCAGCTCAAAGGGTCTGCAAGCTAACCTTGAGTCAACAAGCTGGGTCTCTTTTGGGTTTTGTTTTACTTTGGAGAACAAGGCAGGGGAAATTGAGTCAAGCATCATCTTGGAATGTCCAGATAGGAATAAGTTACAGAGTTCGGTAAATGATTTTAATGGACCATTAAGGGGAAAGGCACAGAGAAACATGCATGAGTAGGATTATCCACGCCCCCATCGCCACCACTGCCCCATACACACACACACTCCTCGTCCCAGCTTCAACCAGCCCAGTGCTATCAGAGGATGTGCAGTACAGTGGTTAGGAGCTTGTGTACTGGACCCTGCTACTGGTTTGGCTACTTACTAGTTATGTGACCTCGAGCTGGTTACTTGAGATTTTGTGCCTTAGTTTTCTCATTTGCAATGAAAAGCAGTTTGTGAGGATTAAATGAGTTCATGTCAAGTGCCTAGAACAGTGCCTAATGTATAATAAATGTTCAATAATGAGAGCCATCCTGTGGGATAGCTCCTATCTGTCACTGTAAAATTCCCTGAGCTACTGCATGATGACAGTTCTGTGCAGGTGTTGACAGGCTCCACCCAGACACCGTGGCACAGCTCTCCACATGGGCCATAGTGCTGTACCTTTGTTTTCAGCCCCAGGGCTCTTTGGAGCATAGAATGGGACACATGTGGGAACCCACATGGCATGCAGAGAGTTAATTCAATGGACCATCTTTGACCTAGGAGAAAAGGAAACAAAAGATCATTTGTTTCCCATTTTGTCCAGAGGTAGACAATTCCGAAGTGCATTTTGTGAGATTTTTAGAAGGTTCAGTAGATTTAAGCACCTGCAGAGGAGGCCAATCCCTTGAATAAACTCCCCTTCCCTCTGGTTTCCCTCTTGCTCACCTGTGTTCCTCTCCCTGGGATCATAGTCCCAGGTGAACTGCATGCACTTGAACCTTTGTCTCAGACCCTGCTCTCAGCGAACCCAGGAGAAGGCACTATATTTTTAATTTTCTGAGCTGTGAATTTGAAAAATGCTTATCCAGTTATTCATATATTGATATGTCCATTTCCAGGATGGTCTTGCCTCTTTATTTGTCCTTAGGACCTTGACCCTATTTTCTCTGGTGTCTCTGATTTCATCCCATTGACTGACCCCTCCCAGTGATCTGTAAACATCAGCATACCCTCTATATCCAGAGACTTCCCCCTCAAAAAGCTCTGCTTTTTCTCCCTTCACTTGCTTGATTCTCACTCACTCCTCAGCTCTCCGTGGTTCAGAGACCTTCTTTTGCACCATCATACAGCCATTCTTGCAACTGACCTGTGAAATGACAACTCCAGTCACCTCCCACAATGTAAAGTGAAATTGTTCAGCTGTGCCAGGGTGAATTATTATGTAAACTGGAATCCATTCTATAATGAGTTCTGTGAGTAATAAAAATAAATATGGTAATATTAACATGTAATGAGTACTTACAATATTCCAGAAATGCTGCTCAGTAATTTACATGCATTTTTATTTAATACTAAAGCAAGCCCATAAAGAAGGAATTATTATTCCCATTTTTGTAGTTGGGAAAAGAATCCAGAAGGTTAACTTATCTGAAAACACCCAGCAAGTCCATGCAGAGCCAAGACTTAAATTCAGGCCTATCTTCCTAAATGCTCAGCTCTGACTCAGTTTACTAAAACTATCTGACTCTACATGCCTGGCCCTGTCCTAACACTGCCTGTACTCCTCAGCATGGTATTTATGTATTTATTTTTATCAATTTAAAAGCAGGAGTTAAAAGAATCTCATTATATAGCAACAGAAAGTAAATTAGAGGTTGATTAAAGATAAGTGGTTAAGGGAAAATAGACAGAACTACGCATGGGGACAGGCTTTCATTTGGGATGATGAAAATGTTCTAACAATGATTATGGTGATTATTGCACAAGTCTATGAATATGCTAAAAAACATTGAATTCTACCCTTGAAATAGGTGAGTTGTAGGTACCGTATTTCCCAGTGTATAAGATGCACCTTAATTTTGGGACCCCAAATTTGAAAAAAATATATTACATAAAGTTATTGAACTCAAGTTTTATTCATCATAAAATTCATACAACTCCTCATCACTGTCAAAACTCCCATCCATTAGCTTGTCCTCATCTGTGTCTGATGCCAAATCACTGTCTTCATATATTGCCTCACCTTCAGTTCCACCTATGGCATTTGAAATGCCACACTTCTTAAATGACTTGACAACAACCTCCATCTTTATATTATCCCAGGATCTTTTCACCCAGGTACAAACTTCTATAGTTGGTTTCTTCACTCTTCCTACTGGTGTCAAATTGTCCCCAGAAGACTTCATCCATTGGTTCCATTCATCTCTCTTAGCAGCTTTGACGGGTTTGTTAATGCTAACATCAAGTGGTTGGAGCTAGGATGTCAAGCCTCCAGGTGTGATGGCAAGTTTTGTTTTTGCTCTGAAGCAATCTTCTTTGTGTTTTTTGTTGTGTGTGCCCTGAACTGATCAAGCACCAATAGGGCAGGTTTGCATAAGAGCCCACCTGGTCTCCTTCCCCAAACTTTCTCAAACCAGATCTTCATCCCATCCTGATCCATCCAACTCTTGTCATGAACATGAATAATCACTCCTAAAGGAATGTCTTCTTTTGGCATTGTTTTGTGTTTGAAAAGCAGCATAAGAGGCAGCTTGGTTCCATCAGCACAACAAGCTAGAACAACTGTATAATGGCTCTTTTCATGTCCACTTGTCTTCACAGTTACAGTGTTTACCACCTTCTTATCAGACAAGATCAGGCGCATTCAGGGTGGTATGGCCGTAGACTCACCACCTTCTTATCAACAGTTCTGTTACTTGGGAAATCAAACTGAAGGGGGACTTTGACCATATTTACAATCTGTCCCAACTCAAACTGATGTGTCTTCCACATTGAATGACAAAACATGAAATTCAAGGACCTTCTTCTCATAGCTTTCAGGCATCTTTTGGGCAAGTCTGGTGCATGTACGCATGCTTAGTCCCTTCCATTTCATGAACCTGAA